>NC_057862.1:273797202-274110059 GCF_019393635.1 Dromiciops gliroides
ATCTTTGGTCCAAGACAGTTGCCTGAATTGGGGGGAGAACTAGCAGTTGGCCCAGATAGAGACAGATACACATAACACACACCACCTACCGAAATACTGCCCCCCCCAACACACACACCACCAAAATAATGATCAAGAAACTACTTTGTCTACCCCAAAAACATACAAAAAGTCAGGAGCCCATGAGGAATAGGAAAGCCATCCCTCCTCCCCCAAGCTACTACTAGCACAGACAAAAGAAGAGAGTAGCATTCCAGTGTGATCAAAGACTATTCAGAGAGACACTTGTAGCTCAGAGGATTCTCTACCTAGAGAAAGTAAGAATAAAGGATTCCCATGAGAAAGCCCCAGGGTGGCCCAATAATAAGAGGCCTTGGACGTCACTGAGAGTGAGTGGCAACACTCAATGGAGTGACAAAAGCAGTCATATGACACTTCTGGTCAAGGGACTCTGAATTCCCAGCATTCTGTCCTGAAACATCATGGAGGTAGAGATGCAGTTTCAAAGATCCAGGGGAGCCTAACATCTGGAGGCAGAGGTCAACCAAGTTGAACCTAGGTGACGGGATAGAGCCTGGTTTTGGGTACAAAGCCACAATTAAGAAACTAACGAGGGAGAGTGAACAGTCAATAAACTACTGTGTGACCAACACTTTGCTAAACTCTGAGGATACAATCTAATAAAGGAGGACAATACACATAATGAATTTGAAAATCCACCCCCACTCTGCATCCATCCAGCTCAATCCAAGGGGAAAGGCAACTGAGGGTGCTAGGGAAGTGTTGAGTATCAAAGTACAATCAAACTACATGATGAGCTTATCCTAGGGAAGGCATGATGTTCATGGAGTTGAAACCAAGCAGAGTAACTGATGGGAAAAGATGAACTTACAGGAGAGATGAAATTAGTACAAGATACTGACAAACTTATAAAGAATTCTAACAGATCCAAATGTACTCAAAAATCTAACCTAGAAGAAGGGAATTAACTTCATAACAACTGCAAGCAAGAGACTCCAGAGGAAAAAAAGGACTTTCCACAAAAATCATATAACTATCTGGAAGAAATAAAGTGAGGTTTTTAAAATGAATTAATAGCACTAAGGGAAAGAACTGGAAGGAAAATAAATTTCTTGGACCATTAAATGCTAGATTACCCAAGTAATGGGCCTGAAAATTAAAGTAGACAAAACAGAAATCAATGACTACATGAGAAATTTCTTTTAAATGAAAAGGAGAAGATAGGGAAAAAAATAAGAAAGAATACACTACACACCTCTTGAAAGGAATCCACCAGAAAAAAAGCCTTTTTTTAACAAGCATAATCAAATGAAACAAATCCACACAGAATTGGTTCCAATGAGAGGTTTTAAAGAGAGGACAGAAAAGAAACAGCAAAAGGAATGTTTCTGTAGAAAAGAGGGGGAAAAAGATGGGTGGGGTAGAACTTTCTATTTCTCAGAGTAGGGGGGAAGAGCATACAGACATGGAGGAAGGGATAGGGGAAACAAGCACCAGGTAAACTTCGCCCTTCCAAATCTAACAAGGGAGAGTTGAACACACAAAGTTTAGTGTAGAAAGATACCAAACTAAACAAGGAAATGAGAATATGGAATCAGAGGTAAAAAAGGAAGATAATTCTAGGAAAGGAACACTCACAAGCAAAACAAATATTTATCCCAAGACTGGGGGAGGGGGAGAGGTAAATGAAGAAAGGAACTAGAAACTAAGGGAGAGTGACCATCAATTGGAGAATGGTTGAACAAATTATAATATAAAAATGTGATCACATGTTATTTATTGCATCATGAGAAATGATGAGATAATTTCAGAAAATCCTAGGAAGTAAGAACAGATAAAGAATGAAGGAAGCAGAAGCAAAACAAATTTGTACTCCTCCGATCAAAGAACAAACCAGACCTCTAGAACATGCTATACCTGTCTCCAGACAGAGAGGGAATGGACTCAAAATGCAAAAGGAAAAATACATTTTTGGACACAGTCACTGTATGAATTTGTTTCACTTGACTGTGCATTTGTTATAAGAATTTTTTCTGTGTTTTAAATGGAGGGGGAGAGTGGTTAAGGGTAATGATGGGGTTGCCATAAAGAGGGGAAAAGGCTATTTTAAAACGTATATAAGACAGAACAGAAGGAAGTTCAGAAAAAAGCGTAGAAAACAGTACTGAATTTACTCTACTTTTTAAAAAGCAAGGATTATGGCATAGAGATTCATGGTTTCATATACAGTCCTCTTTTGGTGTTCTATTTTGTGTGTAGAAATGCTATTTTCTTTATTTGCTAACTTCAAATTTTAAAAATAAATTTAAATATGGAAAATAAAGGAAATGTTAAAGAGTTTTTCTACATCCCACAAATTGTGAAGAAGTTCCTTAATAATAAACTATAACAAAATTATAGAGCAATGGCCAGGAGATGAAGAATATTGATTGATATATCACAGGAACATCTAATGACTGACTGAGGAAAATCAGTCTTGCCCCTTAGCTTCATGATTTCCTCCAGCTATATTTATGTGAGTAGGAGCAAAGGAGACAGATGGTGGGAGTAATCCAGAGTTGGAATTTGGCAAGGTATGTTTGGTAATAAGGACAATTCATCAAAGTATTCAAGAGCAGAACACAGTGTAGAGTTAAATTGGTTCAAAGGGTCAAAACTGAGAAGGTAGAAGAGACTAGCCAAAGCTAAGAGAAATCCTTAAAAGTAGTACTAAGGAATAGAGATCACTATGAGTAGTTTTAGGAGGAGTGAGGCATGAAGAGAGATGGAAAGATAAAAGATTACGATCAGTTAAAGGGAATTTAAGGTTCTTGAACATGGAAATGTAATATATGTGATTCAGAGCAAGATCAAGATTATCATTATCTCTGTGTAGAAAAGTATATGTGATGTGAGTAGCCAGAGGAACTGGGAAGTTAGGGTATTTGAGGGAACATCAACATATATGCTAGAAGTTTCCTAGAATGAAGAAAAAAGTTGGAATAGAAAGGAAGACTGTAATCCAGGCACTGAACTCATTGAGAAAGAAAAAAGAATGTACTCAGGGTTATCCAGCTACCAGAATCTAGACTGAGTGATAAATTTAGATTGAATAAACCTCAAAAGAGGAAAAGTTCCTCAGTGATAGAGGGAGAGCTTGGAAGTGGTAATAGAGAGCAAGGAGATTCCCCCTACCAAGTCCAGTGAGTCAGGGGGTGTGAATAAAATAGTACAGTCAGTACTGGGAAGGACAGCCAGGGACACAGGAGTATTATGAGGGTAAATTACTCTTTGAATGTTAAAAGACTTTGAAAGGTTCATGGTATAACAAAAGTTTACTTTGAACTATAATTTTTCTCATTAACTATACTCATGTTACCTATACCTATTGATATTCATTGTGTGTGTGTGTGTGTGTGTGTTTTGGTGAGACAATTGGGGTTAAGTGACTTGCCCAGGGTCACACAGCTAGTAAGTGTCAAGTGTCTGAGGTTGGATTTGAATTTAGGTCCTCTTGAATCCAGGGCCAGTGCTCTATCCACTGCGCCAACTAGCTGTCCCTCATTGATATTCTGGTTTTTTTTGTTGTTGTTGTTGTTGTTTTTTTTAGTGAGGCAATTGGGGTTAAGTGACTTGCCTAGGGTCACACAGCTAGTAAGTGTTAAGTGTCTGAGGCCAGATTTGAACTCAGGTACTCCTGACTCCAGGGCTGGTGCTCTATCCACTGCGCCATCTAGCTGCCCCCCTCATTGATATTCTAATATTTTACACTCTGTAAAAAGTTTTAAGTCTCAAAAAAAGTTTTAAGTAAAGAACATTTTCAAAGAGATCCAATTAATTTATAATATACATTGTATTACACTTAAAAGTACTAAGCCACACTGGTTTTCTCCCTCAATCTAAATTAAAATTGAACATTACAGGCAATGATCCTTGAACATGTGACATAAAGCAACTCAAAGGTGGAGAATTAGTCATATTTCTATGACTTCTTGATTCTGTGAATCATATTTCCATAACAATCAAATGCATTGTAGAAACCCAGGAACTAAGTGTTAGAAGAGACACTAAAATTATTAAAATTATTTGTACCTCCCAGGAAATAAAAAGGATACTATTTGTCCTCCCAAGAATATTCTAGAAAAACTCCACCATTTGCTATTTCAATTATATGCCTAGCTAATTACATAAAATAAATAATGTTCTGAGTGATCAATTTGAAACCCAAAATATTTTAAATGCTCCAAAAATAAAATTAGGGACACATTATGTATCTATATGCTTTGTCGACATATTAAAGTTCATAGGTTTATATGTGATCAAAAATTAATGGTTTGTTTAACTAGAGGCAACTTTTTTATTAGAGATTAACAGACCAATATTGGTTATTATTTCTAGCAATGATAAAATTAAGATTTCTTTAGGCTGATTTTCTCCCCAAATTTCTGTACAAAAAGATGGCAGAATGATATAAACCACTGAGTTGAGAATCCAATTGTCAGTTGTGTTGTGTAAAATACTAATATTGAAATTACAAAGTGATATTTTATTTTTATTTATAAATCCCCAGCATGTATAGTAAGCAAATTTTGAATTCTAGATGTACACATTTTTGTTTTTATTTACTAATTAAAGATCACATCCATATACAAACTATATTTAACCATAAACCAACAGCATAAGAAATTTAACTCAACCTTAATAAATGATGCATGATTATCCTGGTGATATATCTAAAAGCACACTGACCTAATTTGGGAAGGAGGAAAACATACAGGAAAGAAGATATAGAAAATGCTTTTTTAAAAAAATTATCATATTTGTTCAGTGACTCTAGTAGAAAAACATGCATGAATAGTTCTGAATGATACAAAACTTACCAGGTTCCAATTTGATGATTTTTACTGCAGCCAACTCTCCTGTATGTAAATTTCTGGCCTAAAGTTAAAAGAAAAAAAATGTGTTTTAATTATTAAAAAAAAACCAGTGGCTTTATCAAGTTTGCTTTTTACCTTATTAGGAGACAAGACTGTCAAAATCAATTTAGTATTTCATCATGTTCTGTAAGAATTGATTGCAATTTGGGGACCCCATCTTTAGCTAAAATTAGAAAGCCTCAGCACACCCTGCACGGCTCCCTCCGCCCCAGGCATGCCCTCCACCCAGCGTGAGGTATGAATGGGAAAACTCAAGCCCCAGCACCCTCTGCCAAGCAGAGGGTACAAAAGGAAACCCTGTGCCCCAGATGGCCTTGGGCGCAGCCCCTAGGGGTGCCAATGAATTAGCTTGGGGTTTGTGGGTGGTAAGCCCAAGTTTCCTGTGAGAGAAGGGTTTTTTATTGGGGGGGGGGAGAATAAATGGAAGGGGGAAAGAGACGAGGAGAGGAAAGGGAGAAGTTCACGGCGGCAGGCGAGAAAGTTAAGCGCAGATGCACAGGGGGATAGAGAGAAAGTTAAATGTGAAGCAGCTGAGTTGGGTGGGTGAGTTTACAGGTCATATTTCCTGCTTTTCTTTGTCCTTATTTTTTCCATCAACAAACCCTGGGGTTTTTTAGGTTTTTCAGTTTTGCTTTTTTGAAAAGAGGCTTTTTAATCTTGTTTCTTATCAGTCTGGGAGAAACAGTTCAGGAGGGGGCAGTGTGGAAGAGAGGAGGCTTCGGACCTAGAGGTCCCCCGCTGTTTTCTGAGTCTCAATATTTCAGCTAGCTTCCCAATTAACTCTTCCCATATTAAATTTGGCCCGTACAATTCTTTGTTTCAGAATATTAGGAAAAGATTGATACAAAAAGTAAAGGCATTAAATATGAAACAAAACAATGCAAAACACTTCAGTTAGTAAAATGAGTTATCAGAAATAGTATAAAAAAACAAAGGGGGGGCAGCTAGGTGGCGCAGTGGATAAAGCACAGGCCCTGGATTCAGGAGGACCTGAGTTCAAATCTGGTCTCAGACACTTGACACTTTCTAGCTGTGTAACCCTGGACAAGTCACTTAACCCTCATTGCCCTGCAAAAACAACAACAACAACAACAAAACAAAAAAAAAACAAAGGGAAAAGTCTTGTACTCTCACTTCCACTAATCTCTTGGATGATCTGATTATCAGAGATCAGGAGAAATTAATGAACAGTAGGATTTTTAGCTTTAAAATGAGAAAATACTTAGGGGCAGCTAGGTGGCGCAATTTATTTATTATAGATACTTCTAAATTATAAATAATATGGGGAGGCAGCTAGGTAGCACAGTGGATAAAGCACCGGCCCTGGATTCAGGAGGACCTGAGTTCAAATCTGGCCTCAGACCCTTGACACTTACTAGCTGTGTGACACTGGGAAAGTCACTTAACCCCAAATGCCTCACCAAAAAAAAAAAAAAAAAAAAAGAGAGAGAGAGAGAAAATATTTGTTTCATGTAAGTATAACCAGAATTTTATATTTTCACAGATCATTAAGTCAATTCTATATAAATATGGGAAGTGTGAAGACAACTGGTGAACATGAACAGCATGCACGGACATTTGGGGAGCCTGATTCCTGAAAGGCATAAAAGATATTTAACAGAAGGACCCTGCTTTCGAGCATGTGCAGACATTCTGTCATAGATTCTGGGCTTCTAGCTGCGTAATGAAGAGAAGTCTATTTGACAGGCTGTGGAGCCAGAACAGGATGCTTTTAGGAGGCTCCAACCAGACAACAGAACTGTCCTGCTGTACCTCTTTCCTGACTGCCTATGATTTGGTGAGTTGTAAGCCCTCACTGGAGAGAGAGGTTCAAGGCCTTATGACCCATGAATACAGACCTCTGTCCTTTGCTTCTATCTTAATGTTCTTTCCAAATTTCAGGTGAGATCCTAGAGATAGGTACAAGAAACCATATAATTTTAAAATGTCAAAACAGTGAGCCACCAAAAGTTTGGGACCTGATGTGTCATTGCTAGGTTTTGCAGCCCAGTAACAAGGTAACTGTGGTTCTAACTCAACAACAGTAGCCGAGATGGAGTAGAAGATTCTTTTTTTTTTTTTTGGGGGGGGGGGGGTAAGGCAATTGGAGTTAAGTGACTTGCCTAGGGTCACACAGCTAGTAAGTGTTAAGTGTCTGAGGCTGGATTTGAACTCAGGTCCTCCTGAATCCAGGGCCAGTGCTTTTATCCACTGCACCACCTAGCTGCCCCAACAGTAGCTGAGATGGAGACTCATTCGATAAGTATTCTGCTTTTGGAAGGGAATTTAGTAGAACTAATGCTTTAAAAGTTAAAACCTGACTTAAGGGAGGCAGAGCCAAGATGGTGGAGAAAAGCCAGGAAGTAGCCTGAGTTCTCCCGAGTTTCCCCTCAAAAACAACAGCTTCAACATTAAAGGATCACAAGGCTTGGAATTTGATATTCTGGAAGGCAAAGGAGTTGGATTACAACCAAGAAGCAACTACCCAGCAAAATTAAGCATTATCTTTCAGGGTTTTGAAAAAATGGCCATTCAATGAAATTGGGGAATTCCAGGGTTTCCTGAAGAAAAGACCGGAACTGAACAGAAAATTTGATAATCAAATGCAAGACTCAGGGGAAGTATAAGGAGGTAAACGGGAAAAAAAGGTTAAACTGCTTACATCCCTAAAAGGGATGTAAACTTTAAACTCTTGAGATCTGTATCTCTATTGAGTTGTTATTAATTTGACTTTGATGTGATGATATAAAGAAACTTAAGGGGCACAATAAAAAGAATAGGGGGAAGAAAGGAAGGGGGAGGTGGAAAGGGGTTAATTACATCATATGAAGAGGCAGAAAAAAAAACTATTACAATAGAGGGAAAGAAGGGAGGGGAGAGCATTGTTTCAACCTTTCATCAAATTTGGTTCAGGGAGGTAATAACATATACATCCATTTGTATAAAGAAACTTAGTTTAAGACACCCCATCCTACCTGCCCCACAAAAAACAAGGATAAACAAAAAATAAATGCTTTACAGATATCATCCCTTCATATTCAGTTCAGAACTGTGTCCCTCTAACTCTATTCCTTTCAGCTACCCGAGTTTGAAGTATTATCTTCCTATGTAGGAATATAAACAGTTTAATCTTTTAATATCCCTCATGATTTCTTTTTCCTGTTTACCTTTTTATGCTTCTGTAGTATCTTGTATTTGAAAGTCAAATTTTTCATTCAGTTAAGGTCTTTTCATCACAAATGCCTGAAAGTCCACTTTTCCATTGAAGTCCCATTTTTTCCTCTGAAAGATTATACACAGTTTTTCTGGGTAGGTGATTTTTGGCTGTAGTCCCAGTTCCTTTGCCCTTCAGAATATCATATTACATGCCCTCTGATCCTTTAATGTAGAAGCTGCTAAATCTTGTTTTATCCTTATTGTAGCTCCACAGTATATGAATTCCTTTTTTTTTAGATGCTTGCAATATTTTCTCCTTGACCTGAAAGCTCTGAAATTTGGCTATAATATTCCTGGAGGTTTTCCTTTTGGGATCTCTTTCTGGAAGTGAATGGTGGAATCTTTCAATTTCTATTTTACCTTCTGTTTCTAGAATATCAGGGCATTTTCCCCTGACAATTTCTTGGAAGATGCTGTCTAAGCTCTTATTTTGGTCATGGCTTTCAGGTAGTCCAATGGTTTTGTTTTGTTTTGTTTTGTTTTGTTTTGTTTTGTGGGGCAATGGAGGTTAAGTGACTTGCCCAGGGTCACACAGCTAGTAAGTGTCAAGTGTCTGAGGCCGGATTTGAACTCAGGTCCTCCTGAATCCAGGGCCGGTGCTTTATCCACTGCGCCACCTAGCTGCCCCTAGTCCAATGATTTTCAAATTATCTCTCCTGGATCTATTTTCCAGGTCAGCTGTTTTTCCAAGGAGATATTTCATATTGCCCTCTTTTTAAAATTTTTTATTCATTTGGGTTTGCTTTACTGTGTTTTGATTTCTCATAAAGGTCACTAGATTCCATTTGTTCAATCCTAATTCTTAGGCAATTATTTTCTTCAGAGAGCTTTTGTATCTCCTTTTCCATTTTGCTTTTCAAGCTGTTGACTTTTTTCTCATGACTCTCCTGCACTGCTCTCATTTCCATTCTTTCCTCCACTTCTCTAAATCTTCCTTCTATCTCTGCTATTTTCTCTACAAAGTCCCTTTTGCGCACTTCCACGGCCTGAGATCAATTCATATTTTTATTGGAAGCTTTGGATATAGGGGCCCTGAGGCTGTTATCCTCTTCGAAGGGTGCACACCTCGATCTTCCTTGTCACTAAAGAAACTTTCAATAGTTCTCAACTTTCTTTGCTTGCTCATCTTGCCATCTCTTACTTGACTTTAACTCCCTCTTACAGTGGGGCGCTATTTCCAAGCTACACTGTCTCAAGCTTCAGAGGGTCCCAGGTGTTTCGATTTGAGGGAGGGCAGGTTTTTCTCTCATCTGCCTTCTTCTCTGGTCAGAAGATAACCTCAAGCCAACTTGCAGGGCTGGTGCTTTGTCCATTGTGCCACCTAGCTAACCCATGATGACATCTTTAAAATAGAGTTAAGGGGTAGGAGAAATGAACTGGGGGAGAGAAAAGGGGAGAGGTAGACTGGGTAGAAGTAGCTCATATGAAGGAAACAAGAAAAACTTGAAATCTTGAGCGGCAGGAGGCCAAGGTGGGGGAGGGGCACAGGCTCATCTGAGCTAAGAACCACAGCACACAAAGTTTTTCTGGCTGGTTAATTAGCAAGTTGGCTTGAGGTTGTCTTCAGACCAGAGAACAGGCCAGGCGAGAGAAAAACCTGCCCTTCCTCAAACTGAAATACCTGGGACCCTCTGAAGCCTGGGATAGTGTAGCTTGGAAGTAGGGCCCCACTGTAAGAGGGAGTTAAAAGTCAAGTAAAAGATGGCAAGATGAGCAAGCAAAGAAAACTGAGAATGATAGAAAGTTTATTTAGCAACGAGGAAGAGTGAGGTGTACCCTCAGAAGAGGATAGCAACCTCAGGACCCCTATATCCGAAGCTTCCAAGAAAAATATGAATTGGTCTCTGGCTATGGAAGCACTCAAAAGGGACTTTGAAGAAAAAATAAGAGAAATAGAAGGAAGATTTAGAAAGATGGAGGAAAGAATGGAAAGAGAAATGAGAGCAATGCAGGAGAGTCATGAGAAAAAAAAGTCAACAGCTAGAAAAGCCAAATGGAAAAGGAGATACAAAAGCTCTCAGAAGAAAATAATTGCCTAAGAATTAGGATTGAACAAATGGAAGCTAGTGACTTTATGAGAAACCAAGACACAGTAAAGCAAATCCAAATGAATAAAAAAATAGAGGACAATATGAAATATTTCCTTGGAAAAACAGCTGACCTGGAAAATAGATCCAGGAGAGATAATTTGAAAATCACTGGACTACCTGAAAACCATGACCAAAAAAGAGTTTAGACATCATCTTCCAAGAAATTATCAGGGAAAATTGTCCTGATATTCTAGAAGCAGAAGGTAAAATAGAAATTAAAAGAACCCACTGACCACCTCCTGAAAGAGATCCCAAAAGGAAAACCTCCAAGAATATTATACCCAAATTCCAGAGCTCCCAGGTCAGGAGAAAATATTGCAAGCAGCTAGAAAAAAAGAATTCAAATACTGGGGAGCTACAGTAAGGATAAAACAAGATCTAACAGCATCTACATTAAAGGACCAGAGGGCATGGAATATGATATTCTGGAGGGCAAAGGAACTGGGAGTCTAGCCAAAAATCACCTACCCAGCAAAACTGAGTATACTCTTTCATGGGGGAAAATGGGACTTCAATGAAAAAGAGGACTTTCAGGCATTTGTGATGAAAAGACCTGAACTGAATAGAAAATTTGACTTTCAAATACAAGACCCTAGAGAAGCATAAAAAAGTAAACAGGAAAAAGAAATCAGGAGGGATATTAAAAGGTTAAACTGTTTACATTTCTACATGGGAAGATAATACTTCTAACTCATAAGAACTTTCTCAGTATTAGGGCAGCTGAAAGGAATATACTCATTGGGCACAGGTGTGAATTGAATATGAAGGGATGATATCTGCAAAGCATTTGTTTTTTGTGGGGCAGGCAGGGTGAGGTGGCTTATGTCTGGGGCTGGATTTGGGCTCAAGGCCTCCTGGGTCCAGGGCTGGTGCTTTGTTCACTGTGCAACCTAGCCAACCCATGATGGCATCTTTAAAATAAAGTTAAGGAGTAAGAGGAATGCACTGGAAGAAAGGTAAAGGGAGAGGTAGACTGGGGAAAAGTAACTCACATAGAAGAAACAAGAAAAAGCTTATGGAGGGCAGGGGAAGAGGGGGAAGGAGTTGGGGAGTGAGTGAATCTTACTATCATTAGAATTGGCTCAAAGAAGGAATAACATACATACTTGTCAAGGTTGTGGGCCAATGCCCTTGACGGGGGTTGAGAATCAGAGACGATTAATAATTGACACATCAATACCACATTATGTGTGAACAAATGTGTGAAATTTATTATTCGGGATAGCTCAGTATTTAAAGCAAAAAACCACAAAGAAATCAAATAAAGTCTCTGCAAGAATAATTCTAGAGAATAATTCTTCAACCTTTCAGCCTTGACCTGTCAGAACTTGTTAAACAGAGCAAAGTTTGTACAGCTGATTCTTCGGACCCTGGCAGACTGGCCAAGCATTGTCTCTGGAATCTTTTGCTGCCTCAGTGACCATGGCCCAAGCCTGGGGAGGGGGAACTCAATCAGAGGGTCGACAGAGAGCCCCCTGGTTTCTCCAACACATACTCAAGTGGGTTTAGTAATATATTTTGCCCTGAGGGAAAGCGGGAAGGGAAGGGGGGGGGAGGAAGGGCAGATTGAGGGAGGGAATGGTAAAAAGCAAAACACTTTCAAGGAAGGTGAAGATGTTCTGCATAACTGCACATGTATGACTTACATTGAATTGCTTGATTTCATGGGGAGGGCTGAGGAGGGAGGGAGCAAGAAAATTTAGAACACAGAATTAGCTTAAAGACTCATCAGAATGGGCTCAAGGAGGGAATAACATACACACCCAATTGGGAGGAGTAATCTAGCTAACCCTACAGGAAAGTAGGAAGGGAAGAGGATAAGGAGGAAAGGGTGAAAGAAGGGAGGGCAGCTTGGAAGAGGGGACAATCAGAAGCAAAACACTTTTGAGGAGGAATAGGGTAAAAGAAGATAGAAAATAGAATAAATATCATGGGAAGGGAATAGGATGGAGTGAAATAGTTATGATGATTGACTATAATGGCAAAACATATGGTACCTACTTTGCTAGGCTATTGGGAAGAAAATTTCTTGTCAAATTTAAGGTACTATATAAAAGTCATGGTGAACAGGATGCTATCAGAAAAACCTAGAAAGACCTACATGAACTGAAGCAGAGTGAAATGTACTATATACAAAATAACAGCAATAGTATAAGATGGTCTGCTGGGAAGCACAGGGTTATTTTCAGCAATGCAGTGATCCAATATAGCTCTGAAGGACTTATGAAGATTGCAATCCATCTACAAAGAAAGAACTGATGGTATCTGAAAACAGATTGAAGCCATTTTTTTTGACATTTTCTTAATCTGAAGTTTTGGTTTTGTCTGTTTTCTCTCACAACCTAGCTAATGTGGAGACATTTTCCATGACTGCTCATGTATAGCTTATATTGAATTTCATGAGTTCTTGGGGTGAGGGGTGGAAAGGGAGGGAGAAGGAAAGGTTGGAAGACAAAGTTTTAAAAAATTGATGTCAAAATTTGTTTTTACATGTAATTTGGAAAATAAAATTCTAAACAGACAAAAAAAGAAACAGTTTACTCTTTAAGGAAGTAAAAGGGTAAGGGGAATAGGGTGGTACTGACAGAAGGGAGGGCAGAAGCAGGGGAAGAAAGGGGAAAGAAAAGGAAGGGCAGCTGATAAAAGGGAGGACAAACTGAGGGAGGCAATGGTCAGAAGCAAAACACTAGTGAGGAGGAATAGGGTGAAAGAAGAAAAAAAGAATACAAAGGGGAAAAGAGGAAGGAGAGAAATAAACAATTAGTAATCTTCACTGTAAATGTGAATGAGATGAACTCTCCCATAAAACAGAGGTGAATAGCAGAGTGGATTAAAGATCAGAATCCTACAATATGTTATTTACAAGAAATACATTTGAAAGTGTGGGGACCAATTTTTAATTGGGGAGTGCTAGCTAAGCGGCTCGCCGCAATACTGGGGCAAGAAAGGAGACCGGCAGCCTCCCTCAAAACAGAACAAGATTTATTTTAACAAGAACAAACTTAAAAAAAACCCAACACAAACAGGATCAGTAGGATAAAGGGAAAGGAAATAAAACGGGGAAAGGGAAATTATAATACCTGAAAAAATACCACCACCCAGGAATCAGCTGAAAATATGCAGCAGAAGGCCTGTCGATTTCCAATTTCCACCTAGAATGCCCAATTCTCCTCCCCCAAACCTAGAAACACTCCACACAGCCCCAGCCAATGGGATGGAGGCTCTGACAGTCACGTGACTGCCCTCACTAGGCTTCCAATCATTATAATTTTGCCAGGCCCGTGTAGGCGTTGGCAAGTGGTGATGATGTGAGGTGCTAAAGCCCTGGCAATAGCTACAACCAGTGGGTGGAGCACTGTGCAGTTTGCGGAGCCCCAGGCCAGTGTGCATAAAAACCTCAAATAACAATTAATTCTTTACAAAGCAAAGAAATAAACACAGAGTAAAAGTAAAAGGTTGAAGCAGAATATATTATGCTTCATCTGAAATAAAAAAAGGGGTAGCATCCTTATCTCAGCCAAGGCAAAAGCAAAAATAGATCTAATTTAAAGAGATATGGAAGGAAACTATATCTTGCTTAAAGGTAACATAGATAATAAAGGAATATCAATACTAAACATATATGCATCAAGTGGTATAGCATCCAAATTCATAAAGAAGTTAAATCAGTTACAAGACAAAATAGACAGCAAAACTATACTACTGGGTGATCTGAACCTTCCACTCACAGAATTAGATAAATCTAACAACATAATAAATAAGAAAGAAGTTAAAGAGGTGAACAGAATGTTAGAAAAATTAGATATGATAGATGTTTGGAGAAAATTGAATAGGGATGGATAGAAAGGAATACACCTTTTTTCCAGTGGTACATGGCACATATATTCAAAAAGTGACCATGTATTATGGAACAAAAACCTCATAGTCAAATGTAGAAAGGCAGAAATAGTAAACATATCCTCAGATCATGATACAATAAAAATTACATGCAATAAAGAGCCACAGAAAGGTAGAATGAAAATTAATTGGAAACTAAATAATCTCATCTTAAAGAATGAGTGGATCAAACAACAAATCATAGAAACAATCAATATCTTCATCCAAGACAATGACAATAATGAGACAACATACCAAAACTTATGGGATACAGCCAAAGCAGTGCTTAGGGGAAATTTTATAGCTCTAAGTGATTACATGAATAAAATAGAGAAAGACAAGATCAATGAATTGGACATGCTACTAAAAAAGCTAGAAAAAGGGGCAGCTAGGTGGCGCAGTAGATAGAGCACCGGCCCTGGAGTCAGGAGTAACTGAGTTCAAATCCAGCCTCAGACACTTAATACTTACTAGCTGTGTGACCCTGGGCAAGTCACTTAACCCCAATTGCCTCACTAAAAAACAAAACAAAACAAAACCCAAAAAGCTAGAAAAAGAACAAATAAAAATCCCCAATTAAATACTAAATTAGAAATCCTGAAAAATCAAGAGAGAAATAAAACTGAAAGGAAGAAAAATATAGAATTAATCAATAAAACTAATAGCTGGTTTTCTGAAAAAAAAATCAATAAAAGAGACAAATCTTTGGTTAAATCAATTTTTTTTAAAAAAGTAGAAAACCAAATTACCAGTATCAAAAATGAAAGGGGTGAATTCACCACCAATGAAGTGAAAATTAAAGCAATAATTACGAGTTATTTTACCCAACTGTATGCCAATAAATTCAAAAATCTAAATTAAATGGATGAATATTTACAAAAATACAAAT
This sequence comes from Dromiciops gliroides, assembly GCF_019393635.1. Classification (NCBI taxonomy): domain Eukaryota; kingdom Metazoa; phylum Chordata; class Mammalia; order Microbiotheria; family Microbiotheriidae; genus Dromiciops; species Dromiciops gliroides. The sequence goes on from NC_057862.1 coordinate 273,812,211, forward strand.
TGCCCATATTAACTGAAGAAGAAATAAAATCCTAATTTATAAGCCCATTTTAGAAAAAGAAATTGAACAAGCCATCAATGAACTCCCTAAGAAAAAATCTCCAGGGTCAGATGGGTTTACAAGTGAATTCTACCAAATATTTAAAGAACAATTAATTCCAATATTATACAAATTATTTGGAAAAATAGGTGAAGGAGTTCTATCAAATTCCTTTTATGACATAAATATGGTGTTGATACCCAAACCAGGCAGAGCCTAAACAGAGAAAGAAAATTACAGACCAATTTCCCTAATGAATATCAATGAAAAAATCTTAAATAAAATATTAGCAAGGATATTATAGCAAGTCATCACCAGGATAATACACTATGACCAGGTGGGATTTTTATCAGAAATGCAAGGCTGGTTCAGCGTTAGGAAAACTATCAACATAAACAACATCAATAACAAAAGTAACCAAAATCATATGATTATCTCAATAGATTGATGCCAAGAAAGCATTTGACAAACTACAACACTCATTCCTATTACAAACACCAGAGAGCATAGGAATAGGTGGAGCTTTCCTTAAAATAATAAGTAGCACCTACTTAAAAACCATCAGCAAACATTATATGTAATGGGGATATAAGTTATAGGCATTCCCAATAAGATCTGGGGTAAAACAGGGATGTCTACTATCACCTCTATTATTTAATATTGTACCAGAAATGGTAGCTTTAGCCACAAGAGAAAAAGGAATTAACAGATTTAGAATAGACAAGGAGGAAACAAAACATTCACACTTTGCAGATGATATGATGGCATACCTAGAGAATCAAATAAAAAACTACTTGAAACAATTAGCAACTTAAGGAAAGTTGCAAGATATAAATAAATAAAGTGACTGTAGACAATATAAAATACTTGGAAGTCTACCTGCCAAGACAAACCCAGGAACTCCATAAACACAATTACAAAACACTTATCACACAAATAAAATCAGATCTATATAAATGGAAAAATATCAACTGCTCATGAATAGGCTGAGCTAATATAATAAAAATGACAATTCTACCTAAATTAATTTACTTATTCAGTGCCATACCAATCAGACTACCTAAAAATTATTTTATAGAATTAGAAAAAATAATTTTAAAAATTCATCTGGAAGAACAAAAGGTCAAGAATATCAAGGGAACTAATGAAGGTGGGCTAGCCATACCAAATCTGAAGCTATACTATAAAGCGGCAGTCATCAAAACTATTTGGTACTGGCTAAGAAATAAAGTGGTGGATCAATGGAATAGGTTAGGCACAGGAGACACAGTAGTAAATGACTAGCTACTATTTGATAAACCCAAAGATTCCAACTTCTGGGATAGGAACTCAGTATCTGACAAAAACTCCTGGGAAAACTGAAAGACAGTATGGCAGAAACTAGGCATAGGCCAACATAAGGTCAAAATGGGTAAATGATTTAGACATGATACCATAGGCAAATTAGGAGAGGAAGGAGTAGTTTACCTCTCAGATCTATGGAGAGGAAAACAATTTATGTCCAAACAAGAGATAGAGAATATTATGAAATGTAAGATGGAAGACTTTGATTACATTAAATTAAAAACTTTTTGTACAAACAGAAGCAATGCAGCCAAAATTAAAAGGGAGGCAGAAAGCTGGGAAGCAATTTTTATAGCCAGTATTTCTGAAAAAGGCCTCATTTCTAAAATATATAGGGAACTAAATCAAATTTATAAGAATCCAAGTCATTCCCCAACTGAGAAATGGTCAAAGGATATGAACAGGCAGTTTTCTAATGAAGAAATCAAAGCTATCTATTGCCATCTGAAAAAATGCTCTAAATCACTACTGTTTAGAGAAATGCAAATTTTAAAAACTCTGAGTTACTACCTCACACCTATCAGATTGGCTAATATGGCAACAAAGGAAAATAATAAATGTTAGAAGCTGTGAAGAATTAGAACATTAATGCATTGTTGGTGGAGCTGTGAACTGATACAACCATTCTGGAGAGCCATTTGAAACTATGCCCAAAGGGCTATAAAACTGTTTATACCCTTTGACCCAGCAATACCACTATTAGGTCTGTATCCCAAAGAGATGATAGAAGAGGGGAAAGGACCCATATGTACAAAAATATTTATAGCTGCTCTCTTTGTGGTGGCAAAGAAATGGAAATCGAGGGAATGCCCATCAATTGGGGAATGGCTAAACAAGTTGTGGTAAATGAATATAATGCTGTAAGAAACAGTGAGCAGGAGGAGTTCAGAGAAACCTGGAAGGACTTACACATACTGATGCTGAGAGGAGCAGAACCAAGAAAACACTGTACACAGTAACAGCAACATTGTGTGATAAACAATAGTGATAGACTTGGCTCCTCTCAGCAGTGCAACAATCCAAGACAATTTCAAAGACTTCATGTTAGAGAGTATTCTCGACATTCAGAAAAAAGAACTGTGGATTATGAATGCAGATTGAACCATACTGTTTCTACTTAGGGGCTGTTTTTTTTTCCTTCTTTTTTGAGGTTTTCCCCTTGTGCTCTGATTCTTCTTTCACAAGATGACTAATGGAGAAATATGCTCAATGTGATTGCACATATATATATATATATATATATATATATATATATATAACCTATATCAGACTGCTTTCCATTTTGGGGAGGGGGGAGGGAAAGGAGGGTGGGAGAAAATTTTGGAGCTAAACATCCTATGAAAACGAATGTTGAAAACTATCCTTATATGTAACTGGAAAAAAATAAAATACTTTAAAAAAAGAAAAAGAAATTAAAGGAATTAGAATATTACAAAACTTTCACTCTGAAGATGATGTGATATTATACTTAGAAAATCATTAAAAAAAAAAAAAGAGAAAAAAAATCCTAGAGAATCAACTAAAAAGCTACTTGGAATTATTAACAACTTTAGCAAAGTTGCAGGATACAAAATAAACCCACAAAAATCATCAGCATTTCTATATATTACCAATAAAGTCCAGCAACAACAGATAGAAAGAGAAATGCCATTTAAAATAACTGAGGCCAATATAAAATACTTGGGAGTCTACCTCCCAAGTCAAACACAGCAACTATATGACCAGAATTTTCCACAGAAATAGTCAGATCTATAAAATAATAATTGCTCATGGGTAGGCAGAGCCAATATAATAAAAATGACAATCTTTTTGTGGTGGCTGAGAATTGGAAATCAAAGGAATGCCCATCAATTGGGGCATCCTAAGCAAACTGTGGTATACGATGGTGATGGAATATTATTGTGCTATAAGAAATGACAAGCAGGATGACTTCAGGAAGGCCTGGAAAAACATGTATGAAATGACATATTGTGAAGTGAGCAGAACCAAGAGAACATTGTACACAGAGACAGCAATATTGTTTCATGAAGAACTGTGAATGACTTCTCAACAATACAATGATCCAAGACAATCCCAAAGAACTATTGATGAAACATACTATCCACCTCCAAAGAACTGATATTGATGAAACAGACTGAAGCATGCTATTTTTCACTTTATTTCATTTTTTTCTTTTAATCAAGTTTTCTTATACAAAATTACAAATATGGTAATGTTTTACATAATCATACTATACATTTAAAAAATTACAAGGGCAGTATACATCTTAATCTTCTTCATTCATCTTTTTCCATTGGGGGAAAAAGTCACTTTTAATCCATATTCAATTCTTTCTGGCTGTTTTGAGAATTAACTGAGTTAATTCTAGTAGGAAATCCCCTACTAGAATTTGAAGGTGGTTTAAATTACTAGTTTGAAAGACCCAGGGATAGCATAGTCAGTGGTCCTAAAAGACAGTTCACCACAATTATCAAGGTGCAGTCTGAAGGACACAAAGTCTGTTTCCACTGGTCTCTTATTGCTAAATGTCCACAGATAATTCACTAATCAATCCCCTAGAGTCTGGGTGGGGAAAGTTTCATGGTAAGCAGCTATCATTGGGAAAGGTAGCACCATAAATATTAACAGAAATGTAGGGGCCAGCCAGTGCTTATCTGACTCTTCATTATTAATCTATCTGTCTATTCCCTTCCCCACTCCTCTATCCTGACTGCCTAGAAATAATCAAAAATAAAATATAAAGCCTTGGAGAAAAAGTTGGACTTAACATGGATAGTATAGAGAGGAATCTTGGTCAATTAATAGTAGAACTAAATAGCCTCTCAAGTCCCTTTAAGCTCCAAGATTTTGTGACTACTCTTAATCAGGGTTTCTTAAACTCTTTCCAGGGGGCAGCTAGGTGGCACAGTAGATAAAGTACCAGCTCTGGAATCAGGAGGACTTGAATTCAAATCCAACCTCAGACATTTGACACTTACTAGCTATGTGACCTTGGGCAAGTCACTTAACCCCCATTACCCCGAACCACCTCCCCCCAAAATAGAGGGAGGGGAGAGCAAAGCAGTTCTCCCCTCCTTCAACTTCTTCAACTTACAACCCCTTTTCAGTGGAGAAATTTTTAAGCAAACACCTGTAGTAAAAATTATTTGTGGTAAAGATTAATATTGGAAGTTTTAGCTGAATCATTTGAGACTGCACATGCTACTGAAGCAGCTTTTTAAAGACCTCCCCTTTTGGGGAGGAAAACGCAAGGAACTTCCGGAACGCAAACTCAAAAGTGAGGGCAGGAACGGAAGTTCTCGCTCTCTGGCTGTTGACTTAGCCATGGCATGACGCACTCGGGGAATTCAGGCTGGAGGTGTCCAGGGACCTGGCATAGCATGTTTCATACTGTTTCGGGCGACTGCTGAGTTACTGCATATTAACTGGATTGGTGAGTTAATGATGAAAAACCCTAAGTTTAGTGTTAAGACTATCTTTCTGCATTTCTACTTCCTTATTTCCCTAGTTGGTTTCACCTTTGTGGTCTAATTAATTCCCAAGCAATAAAACCTGATCCCTCACAGATTAAAACTCAGAGGCTCCTTTTCTTATTGGCCTGGGAGGTATATCTAAAAGCTTAAAGGGGGAGATTAATGCTCTGTATATCCAATTTTGACTCTCACACAACCCTATGATTTCCCCCCCATATAAGTATATAGGTATACAAATCAAACATTTATTGCCAGATTTTTCACAACCCCCATATTGAGTTATGTGACCCCATATGGGGTCTCAACCCATAGTTTAAGAAGGTTTGCAATGTTCACTAACCTTGCCTATTAACTTTATGGATTCAGAGATACTGTAGGCCCTTCAAAGCTATAGCCACTGGCCTTTAAGTGTTGACTGAGGGAAGTACAACAAAACAGACCATTTCAGGATCGATCTTAACTGCTGGAGTATACAACTTTATAGGCTCTAGGTCAAGAATGTTAGAAAATAAACTGCTTACTTGTCTTAGATGGTAATTTTTATTTATTTATTTTTGGGGGTGAGGCAATTGGGGTTAAGTGACTTGCCCAGGGTCACACAGCTAGTAAGTGTTAAGTGTCTGAGGCCAGATTTGAACTCAGGTCCTCCTAACTCCAGGGCCAGTGCTCTATTCACTGCGCCACCTAGCTTCCCCAGATGGTAACTTTAATGTGCTCTAACCTACTTAAGTTTTAAAAATAAAATGAAATCATGTGGATCACACTTTAAAAAAAGCAAAATCCTTATATTACTGTAATTAATAACAGCAGACATTTATATAACACTACATTTTCAAAGGTATTTTTCTCACCAAAAACTCCTGTGAGGTAAGGAATATAAGAATAAGGGAATTGCAAAGAGATTAAAGAACTTGCTTGGTGTCATACAGCTAGTATCAAACAGACTCTCTCAATAAATATTATTTGTGAAACAGCATGACATAATGGATAGAGTACTGGGCTTAGAATCTGGAAGACCTGGGTTCAGGCATTTGGTGATCCTAGAACCTTGTCAGCTTCAGTTTCCTCATCTGCAAACTGGAAATAATAACATCACTGGGCTGCTGTGAGGACTAAATGTGAGCATTATGTACAATGCCCTATAAACCTTAAACTGCTATATAAATGTCTATTATTATTAATCTTTGCCCATAGCATGAAAAGGAAGGAATAAGGTTTCTGCTCCCAAACAAGCAGACGCATTGTTTTACTTTGCAATAGTCAAATGGAAGGATTTTTAAATTAAATTTCAGTTAGAGGGCTTAGCATTTTTAAACATACCACTGACAGAATTTCAGAGTTGGAAGGACCTTCAGAAGCCATCTAGCCCTACTTGTACCTGTACAAGAAACTCTTCCACAACATCCAAACAAAGAGTCATTCAGTTCCACAAATACTTAATCGAGAATCTTTCTAAATCAGTCAATTCCACTTTCTGCCAGATAATATTTTCCCTAAATCTGCTTCTCTGAAACTTCTACCCAGTGCTCCAAGTTCTGTCTTCTAGAGCCAAGCAGAACAACGATTTCTTCTTTGAGTAGCTCATTTCATTATAACTAGATCATATTAATATAACAATATTTTGCTGTCATGATAGCTGACCTGTAATATACATTTGCAGAGCTTTAAAAAAAAAAAAAAAGCCCTGGGGAAGGAGGGAGAGAAGAAGACCTCAGGCTATAAATAAGGTTTTCAAGTTCTGATTTTATGACTTTTCAATAAACTATTAAAAAAAATTCACAAAACATCCACCTAAACATAAACCCAATCCAATAAATATTATTCAGCACCTACTATGTGCCAGACACTGTGCTAAGCTTCCAGAATACAAATGTAAAAATAGAAAAGGAGTCCCTGCCTTCAAGGAGCTTACAATCTAATTGGGATAGAACAACTTAAAAGGAGGTTTGGGGTGGAGAAAGGATCTTGATACCAGGATTTGAAACCAGTCAAGGCAGCAGATGCAGAGTGCAGTAAACCCAAAAGTCAAGTTTCTGCCCTCTATAAAGGAAAACTGTGAGGAGATTGGTACTCTGCTTTTTCACCCTCTAATCCTAGGGTCAAGGAGGCTGAGAGAGGTGGTGTCAATCAAGGCTTAAGTTAGCAGCATGGTGCTGAGTTTATAAGCAATGAGCTTATCCCAGGAGAAATATCTTGCTCTATGGAGTTGAAACTAGGCAAGGCAGCAGATGCAGAGAAAACTTGATGGACAGAACTGAGGCTGAGGTTAACACAAAATTGACAGTGGTAATCCTATACTATCCTTCACTCCTCTTCATTTCCCACATCCTACAGCCACCAACACACTAAGTGAGAAGCAATTTGCTGGAAACTGAACAGTAAATTTTAAAACCTAGGAAAAACCAAGGGCTCTGAATGGGCACACTGAAAAAGAACAATTAAATGCACTCAGAATTGAACAGGAAAGTAGTTGGAATTGCCTTTACAGAATTCCAAAGTTCTTTCAATAACCTCAAACTTCTCCCTGAAAGAAAATTCCATTTTAAAAATACTACTATTTTTCCAGTTTTGTACACCTGACAAGACAAAGAAATTTCCAAAGAACTAATTACCTAAAAGAGCAATGAAAAGATATGTGGTAGGGGTAAGTGTGCTGCAACAATTTTCAAAGATAAGGCATCAAATTTATGTGCAAAATAGAAGATGGGTTGATCACATGGTGAAAATGAGGAACAGCTTGTGATCTCTGGTCTCTTTTCAACAACAACAACAAAGCAAGGAGACTCCAGCACATTGGGAAGATCCCCTGTGGAAGAATTATAGGAGAACACAAACAGGAGTTCCACATAGATAAGCAGGCATGGATTAGTTACAATCTGAATCACTGGCAGGAATATATTCATCTTACAGTGGATGGACTTTGATACATTTAGGAGCAAAAAATAATTCCAACTACTATTATTCCAGATTTTCTAAGCAGAACAAAAACAAGTGCAGTTTAGTCAGGAAATCACTAGCAAAATGAAAAAGTGGGGCTCCAAAATTTTATAGTTATCAGTCAAGTGCCAAAGCTGCCAAAAGAGATGAATTACACAAAAATCTTGGAAAAATTAATTCTATCAGTAAAATTAGTCATATGTTGATGAATCAGATTCTCTGGCAAGATTTTCACTGTTAGTGTAAAGTAAGAGTATTTATAATTCACTTTCACTTAAAGACAGTATAATTACAAAAAAGATAACTCATCAAATGTGAAGTACTATAAGAATAGCAGCAATAAGCACTTTATAAAAATCCTATTTTTTCTACTTCAGGGCAATTATTAATTCAAATGTTTGCTTTTAAAGATACAGTACATCAATATTTTAAGTCTGAATTGCCAAAGTTTTGCTATACTCCTAACAGTAGAAGATGAAGCAGAAAGACCTAAAAGAGTATTTAGAGGGGGGGTTTTTTGTTGTTGTTTTAACTGGACCTGTGATTTTATCAGGATAGGGAGCTCCCAATATAGACTGGAACTTGCTCTGCAATTTAGGGTCTCTTAGAAAGGTGATTGGCACAAGTGAGAGGTTAAGTGACTTGCCCAGGGCCAGAAAGCTAGTGATGTGCTAGAGAGAGGACTTTAAAATCAGGTCTTCCAGCCTGCAAGGCCCCATCTCATTCCACTATGCTCTGCTGCATCTTGTTCAGAGACTGCCTCCCATAACTGATTTTCCGGCTTTTATAGTGCTTTTAATATAAAGGTATGGTACAAGGGAATGCGCACTGAGTTTGGAGTCAGAAGACTTGAGCTCTGATCTTTATTCTACTTTATTCTACTAATTAACACCTGCATGGTTTAAAGACTCTAGGTCTGTTTCCTCATTGATAAAAATATGTATGAGGGGTAGCAGAGATGACCTTTTAGGTTCCTTCTATCTATGACCCTTTGAGAAAATAGAATTTTTAATTCCGTTCCACCATGCAGAATTACCAACCGCATTTCCTAGCTACAGCAATAAAAAGGCAAGAAAAGAATATAAAAGTAAAAACCTTGGTAAGGGGGAAAAACACCTAATTTTATTTTCTGTTTTGATGACACTCTTTTGTTCCACCCAAATGAAGAAGTGATAGGGCAATTGTTCAAACACTGTAATTTTCCAGCCAGATTTCTAAGACAGAAAGCTGTACCAGGCTCTTTTATAATGAAAGGCACTGAGGTCTTTTAGGGAAAAAAATATATTTCCTAAACAGAGACTCTACAGATTCAATTCATTAAAGAGATCATTCAGAAATTAAACTGTACAACTTTAGAGTGTGATTCAGACAGTAAATTCATTTACAATGCTGGGGTTTGTATCTATGTGTTATTCTGGATCATTATCCTTCATTATTTCTCAGCGCCCCCCCCACACACACACAAAAAAGAGAACAAAATTTCCTCAAACCTTTATCTAAAAAGACTTACAGAATAAGATGACCCTAAATGATGGGTAGCATTAGGAAAGAGAATAACAGAAGCATCATATCACCAGTACCAAAAGGCAACATACACATATTTCTTGTTCCTAATCTTTTTATATACTTAAATAATAGAAAACCATCTGAATCCTTGGACTTCTTAAAGCATTTAGAGCACGGGTTTGTTTTTTTCCACTCTGCTAAGTACTGGGGATACGACGGAAAAAAACAGTCCCTGATCTCAAGGAGCTCACAGTCACTCAATGCGGGAGACAACATACAAACAAGTGTACAAACAAGATACACAGAGGATAAACTGGAGATCATCACAGAGAGAAGGCACTAATATTATGGGTTATGGAAAGCTTCTTGCAGAAGATGTAGTTTTAGCTGGGACTTGAAGAAAGTCAGAAGGTGGAGATGAGGAAGGAGAAAATTCTAGCTATGGGGTCAATCAGAGAAAATTAAAAGAAAAGGGAGTGTCACCAGTAAGGAACAGTGAGGAGGCCAGTATCACTGGGATCAAATAGTCCTTGAAGGGAAGTAGGGTGTAAGAAGATGGGAAAGGCCCTCTCCCAGCCATGCTTTTTCAGAGAAACCTCCGGATTTCTGCAGCTTTTCCAAATTCTAACACTAATTGTTGCTCTAATTTTGCATGCCTGGAGGCTTCTCTAGAAGCTTTTAATCCCCTAGAAGGGGGGGGGGGGGAACCCAGGCCTGAGTTTGATTACCCTCCATAAGGGGGAACTATAGTAATATTAATTTTAAAGAATGTTTCAATTTTTGTTTTATCATATGTTTCATGTGTAACAACTAAAATTCTGAATTCCCTTAGACATGTTTTTGAGAACTTTCATTGTTTGATTTGATTATTTACAAAGCTATTTTAAAGTTGTGTTAAGCTCAATTTTGTAGGAAATTTTCCTGTCTGATTACCAGCATCCACACATCAACCCCTGAAAAGACTTCCATTCCATGACTACACCCAGAGGACATCTGAGAAAAGACTTTCAGAGACTTTAAATGAATAGTTTTGTTTTGTTGTTTTTCCTTCTGTTATGATATACACCATCTGTAATTCTGTACTCTCTGCAGAGGCCCTCCCTTTGCAGGCCAACATCAAAGCGCCAGTTCATGAGGACAAAAAACTGCCACTCTGGACAAAACTTTCCTCTCTCCCTTTTCTATATTGTTATTAACATATTGTTAGTTAGCAGAGGGTATTATATTCTGTTATTTTTGACTATTTCATCAAGGAAACGCCCCATTTCTTGAAGAAACAAAGTGGGGACTGTAATGATTGGAATGACACCACCGGCTGGAGACTTACTGTAGGAAAGTTCCACCATGAGGAGAAGGTCTCTGAGGGCAAGACCATGGCTCTTTTCTTTGGCGTCAGGAAGTGACGTTTGCTTGTGGGAGGAAGAAGGGGGAGGCTGGCGCTCTGACACGCTCTCTTTTGTGTGGATTCTGGCAGAGAGCGGAGCTAGGAATGCTCTCTCCCTTTAATAGATAGAGGAATCTAGGCCTTTCTCTCTTTACCAAATTCTTATTCTCCTTAATAAATGCTTAAAAGTCTAACTCTTGCTAAAGCTTATAATTTATTGGCGACCACTCATTAGATATTTTAGACAGTATAGCTAAAATTTTAGCCCCTTTACAGTCAAGCAGAGAAAATTAAAAGAAAAGGGAGTGTCACCAGTAAGGAACAGTGAGGAGGCCAGTATCACTGGGATCAAATAGTCCTTGAAGGGAAGTAGGGTGTAAGAAGGTGGGAAAGGCAGGAAGTGGCCATGTAACAAAGCTTTTTAAAAAGCCAGAGGATTTTATATTTGACATTAGCCATAATAGGGAGCTACTGGAGTTTATTTAAGAGTGGAGTGACATAGTCACATCTGTGCATTAGAAAGATAGATATAACAGCTGGGTGGAGGCCTGACTATGATGGGGAGAGACTTGAGGCAGGACTACAATGACCAGAAGGCTATTGTAGTCCAGGCCTGAGATGAGGTGGGCCTGCCTCAGGGTGGTGGTGGTGTGAGAGAAGGAATATAAATGGATGAGTAAAAAACACATTCCAAATAACTAGAAGAGAAATGCAAAGTAAAACAACTTTGAGACTCTACCTCACACCATGCAAATTAGTTAAGATGAACAGCCCCCTCAAAAAAAGGAACAATCACTATCAAAACAGTTGTAAAAAGCAGTAAAATGGTCCAACTTTTCCAGATATTAATTTGGAAGTATGCAAGAAAAGTAACGAAACAGTATATACTCTTCTTTCTCTAATGATCTTCCTTTCTGAGCTCTCCAGGAAAGTCAAGGATAGGAACAGTGGTTCAATGGAAACTAAAACAGTCAAAATAGAGCTTTTTGTGGTAACAAGAAATTAAATATGTATACATTAACTGGGGAGTAACTGAAAAACTATAGGATTCAAATTATTTGGATGTAATTAAATTATACTGTACAGTTGTTGTTTGTCCATATATCGGGACAACTAGAACTGGTCGTGGATGTTTAAGGCAATTGGGGTTAAGTGACTTGCCCGGGGACACATGGCTAGTAAGTGCCAAGTGTCTGAGGCCACATTTGAACTCAAGTCCTCCTGATTCTAGAGTTAGTGCTTTATTATTCACTGAGCCACCCAGCTGCCCCTCTTGCCCTTTGTCTTTCCCTCCCAAAGAGGACCAATGACATCAGGAAGGTGATGTCATGATTTGCAAGTGAATTGAATTTAAGTGAGGCAAGGCTGTTCAAAGTCACCAGCCTCACTCTCTTTTCCAATCATCTGGGTCCAGTGGCAAGATATATCAGGGTGATTGGAGATGGCCCCAGGTGCAGTGGGAAACCTTAGCCTTTTTAAGGTAAGGTCTTTCAGAGGTCTGTCTGTCTGACACAATGCCCATTCAATGATCAAGGGTACAAGAAATGAGGCAGAGTGGCCTCTTTTACCTAGTCAAAAAAACAAAAACAAAATCAGTCCAGGACAGAAAGATCCTCAGATTTTCTGGCCAGAACAGAAACAATTCCTATTTACACTCACTCAGAGCCATCAAAACCCAAACAATGACCAAATGAAGCTTGGACTGGTACCTATTATTAGCCAATCAGTGAGAGCCAGAGTAATTTGGGTTTAAGCCCCAGTCCTTTAAAAAAAAAAACAAGATATCTGTATAGTAAAAATAGTGAATATATAAATCAAGTGCCCTAGGGTAGTAATTAAAAAAAAATGGTTTCAGACCAGAATGGAGATATAGAAGAGAAATTAGAATGCAACCCTTTAATTTTTACCTGGGGAACCTGAGCCCTAGAGCTATAAAGTGACTTGCATAAGAATGCAGAGAAATTTATTGGAAGCGCCAGGTCTTGAATTGTTGGTAGATTCCCAATCCAATTATCTTTCTACTACATTATACTGAGTTATCTGACATAGAACTGGGGAAATAATTTATGAATATATGTAGAGTTATGTCATGGAAGAGGAACTCTTGTCAAAAATATGTATTCCATCTTATGTTGGTTTTTTTTTTGGGGGGGGGGTTACATATAAGGTATTTTATTTTTTCCGTTACATGTAAAGATAGTTCTCAACTTTTGTTTATACAAGCTTTACAATTTCTGATTTTTCTCCCTCCCTCCCCTCCCTCCCCCCTCCCCTAGACAGCAGGTAATCTGATATAGGTTATATCTATATATCTATATACAAAGACATATAGATATATATCTATACACACATATATATACACACATAATAACATTAATCCTATTTCTGCATTAATCCTGTTACAAGAGAAAAAATCAGAGCAGTAATGCAAAACCTCAAAATAGAAAAAAAACAACAACAGCACCCAAAACAAAAGAAATAGTATGGTTCAACCAGCATCTATACTCCACAGTTCTTTTTTTTTTTTTCCCCCTTGGATTTGGAGATCCTCTTCTATCATGAGTTCCCTGGAACTCTTCTGTACCATTGCATTGGTGAGAAGAATATAGTCCATCACAGTAGGTCAACACTCAATGTTGATGATACTGTGTACAATGTTCTTCTGGTTCTGCTCATCTCACTCATCATCAGCTCACATAAGACCCTCCAGGTTTCTTTGAACTCCTCCTGCTCATCATTTCTTAAAGCACAATAGTATTCCATTGTATTCATATACCACAACTTGTCCAGCCATTCCCCAATTGATGGGCACCCCCTCAACTTCCAATTCCTTGCTACCACATAAAGAGCAGCTATAAATATTTTTGTGCATGTGGGTCCCTTTCCCCCTTCCATGATCTCTTTGGGAAAAAGACCCAAAAGTGGTATTGCTGGGTCAAAGGGTATGCACAGCTTTATCGCCCTTTGGGCATAATTCCAAATTGTTCTCCAGAATGGTTGGATCAATTCACAGCTCCACCAACAATGAATTAGTGTTCCAATTTTCCCACAGCTTCTCCAACATTTATTATCTTCCTTTTTTGTCATTTTAGCCAATCTGATAGGTGTCAGGTGGTACCTCAGAGTTGTTTTAATTTGCATCTCTCTAATCATTAGAGATTTAGAGCATTTTTTCATATGGGAATAGATAGCTTTGGTTTCTTCATCAGAAAACTGCCTGTTCATATCCTTTGACCATTTCTCAATTGGGGAATGACTTGGATTCTTATAAATTTGATTTAGTTCCCTATATATTTTAGAGATGAGGCCTTTATCAGAAGTACTGGCCTCAAAAATTGTTTCCCAGCTTTCTGCCTCCCTTCTAATTTTGGATGCATTGCTTCTGTTTGTACAAAAATTTTTTAATTTAATATAATCAAAATCATCCATTTTGCATTTTATAATATACTCTATCTCTTGTTTGGTCAAAAACTGTTTTCCTTTCCAAAGATCTGATAGGTAGACTATTCCTTTCTCTCCTAATTTACCTATGGTATCACCTCTTATGTCTAAATCATGTATCCATTTTGACCTTATTTTAGTATAAGGTGTAAGATGTTGGTCTATGCCTAATTTCTGCCATTTATGTTGTGGAGCAGTGGATAGAGCACTGGCCCTAGATTCAGGAGGACCCAAGTGTTCAAATCTGGCCTCAGACACTTGAAACTTACTAGCTATGTGACCCTGGGCAAGTCACTTAAGCCCAATTGCCTCACAAAAAAAAAAAAACAACCCACAATATGGGGGCAGCTAGGTGGTACAGTGGATAAAGTACCAGCCCTGGATTCTGGAGGACCTGAGTTCAAATCCAGCCTCAGATACTTGACACTTACCAGCTGTGTGACCCTGGACAAGTCACTTAACCCCCATTGCCCCGCAAAAACAAACAAACAAAAACCCCACAATAATATGGGGTAGACAGGGCTTTATGCTAAATTTTCTACTATACTTAAAGGAAGGCATTTCAGCTATTTTTTCCCTAAATTCTCTTATACTACAGATGTCATGGAGTGATTATGAATTTTAAGTCTATTAAAGGGTCCTGATCAGTATTTTCCCATATTATTTATTATTATTTTTTAAAACAGGACAATGAGGGTTAAGTGACTTGCCCAGGGTCACACAGCTAGTAAGTGTCAAGTGTCTGAGGTCGGATTTGAACTCAGGTACTCCTGAATCCAGGCCCGGTGCTTTATCCACTGTGCCACCTAGCTACCTCCCCATATTATTTATAATTTAGAAGTATCTATAATAAATAAATTGCTTGGCTCAGTAAAAAAAAAAAGTGAATATAAGGAATACTAAGAAACACAGGAAGCTCTGCATGAATTGATACAAAGAAACAGAGCCAAAAGCACAAAATACAAAATGTTTACTACAACATAATAAATGAAAAGTCAAACTCTTTAAGTTTGAGTTGGAAAACCAATGAAAGTTCTAGATGATAGTTAAGGAAATATTTCTCCATCTTTACAGAATAGGAGTAAGGGACTGCATTGTCAGATTGGGTCACAATTTCAGCTAGTTTTGCTTATGTACTCTGTCAAAAAAGGGGGGGAGGGGCAGTTTTCATTTCCCCCCAAAAAAAATGTTTGCCATGTAAAGTCAAAATACATCAATAGAACATAATTGTTTAAAAAAAAAGAATAATACTTCAAAACAATGTCAAAATTCCAAAGGACTGATGAAGCAAGTATACTATTCACCTCCAAAGAAAGAATTGATAGTGATTGAACACAGACTGGTAGCATGCTATTTTTCACTCTCTTTTTTTCTTTTATTCAAGTTTTCTTTTACAAAATGACTAATATAGTAATGTTTTACATAACTGCATATGTATAACCTACACCTGATTGCTTACCTCCTTAGGGAAGAACCTATATCTGATTGCTTACCTCCTCAGGGAGGAGGGAGAGGAGAGAGGGAAGGAAGGATAAAATTTGGAACTCAAAACTTTAAATAAAAATGTTTATTATTAAATAAACAAACAAATAATTAACTAATCAACAACAACAAAAAAGCAGTCAAAATTATTTGTGTTATTAACAACTTAGGAAGTAGCCTTGCTAGAAAAAAATGATAAACCTTTTGACAAATGAAAATCTATCCTTTTTTTTTCCAGGGCAGTGTCAAATTTTTAGTAAAATGTTTTCTAAAATAAGTTTCTTTTTTCTTTGTCAATTCATTTCCTCCCATCTCTTAATGCATATTTTAAAATGAATTTCCTACCCAAGAAATATTTTATCTTAAGCCCTCACATCCTGCTTTTAAATTCTTAAGGTTTTACATACTGATTGGAACTAATTTTAATAAAAATGTTACAAGGAAGACCCCAGTTTTGTAAACCAAGTTAACTATTCATGTGGTATATATGATAGCTAAGTCTGGCTAAGCATAATTTTATTAAAGGTGGGTTTAGGGGGGCAGCTAGGTGGCATAGTGGATAAAGCACTGACCTTGGATTCAGGAGGACCTGAGTTCAAATCCGACCTGAGACACTTGATACTTACTAGCCATGTGACCCTGGGCAAGTCACTTAACCCTCATTGCCCCGGGGGGAAAAAAAAGAAAAGAACAAAAAAAAAAGGTGGGTTTATTATTGCTCCCTTATGTATTGACTTGAAATTTTATATACAAATAAAATATATAATTAAATTGCAAGGAGAAAAGGTCAAAATAAATCTTAGTTGTTTTTTAGTTGGAAAGAGAATAAATGCCTAAACCTGAATTAAAATAGCTTTTGTATCAGTTAAAAGAGCAGGTTAAAGTTGGTGCTCAAAGGTATAGAGATTAAAGAAGGCTAGCCTTCCCATTCTATTTTCACTATTCATGATCTCCCTCCCACCAAGGTGACTTGCAGGGTCAAAACACTTCAGTAAAAAGTAGCCCAAGTTGTTTTTTTCTGGGTTTTTTTGGGCGGGGCAATGGGGGTTAAGTGACTTGCCCAGGGTCACACAGCTAGTTAGTGTCAAGTGTCTAAAGCCAGATTTGAACTCCAGTACTCCTGAATCCAAGGCCGGTGCTTAATCCACTGCGCCACCTAGCTGACCCCCAAGTCATCAGTTTTAATAAGATTTATCCTCTAATTCTGAATGTTAGCTAAAGATAAGAATAGGATATCAGGGAAATTAGAGGAAATATACATATAATGCATTTATTATATCAAACATGTCACATGTTATACCATGTATAATATATCCTATGAAATAGAATTATGTAAATGCCATGTTGTTATAAAATATACCATTGGGTATAGTTTATTAATATTCAATATACATGTAACATATAATAAGTTATATATAACTGGGAAAGATATATATACATACACACACACACACACATATAAAACTGGGGCTTTGTTTTGGACATGCCTAGATCATCTAATATGGAGGCACCCTGATTCAGGGAGAAGACATCCTGTGAGTTTCCCTACCACATAAGTAACAGTAGCATCTTTCAACTGGCTGCACAGCAGGAACAGGATGCAACTTTAAAACTGTCAAACTGGGATAATCTTACTCTTTTTCCTGTGCACTCTTTCCACAGTAAGAGCACCACAAATTGAACCAGTTGGGGTACAGAGCTACCTCCCCCTCCCACCTCCTTTTAAGCCTCATGGGCCTGAGAAACAGGACTGAGGTTTCTGTTCTGTTTCACATGTCCTTTTCAATTTCAGGTGCAGCAGGAGGTAAAATCCCCATTGGACTCAGAAACATCAAGTCATGGTGACCTGGGAGCCAGGATTCCAGGCTGGATACTGCAAGCAGCCAGCCTAATAGGAAATCCCTGAGGAGCCAGGGTATAAACCCAAAGGGACTTTGGATTATGCATTGAACTGAACTAAACTGTGAAACTAATCCTATCTACTCAGAAGATAAATTAGTACAGGAGGAATTTAGCTCTGGGAAAGCTTGGATTTGTTATAGTATTAAAATAAATACTCATTTTGTCAAAAAAACAGAAACAAAGTGAAACACAGTTGTCTAGGCCAAAGCTTCTTAAACTGTAGGTTGCAACCCCATATGGGGTTGCATAACTGAAGAGAGGGTGGCGAAAATTTGGCAGTAAATGTTTGATTTGTATACCTATTGTATATACCTATACACTGGGGGTGGTGTAAAAATTTCTTGGAGGGGAAAAGGGGTTGTGAGTGGAAAAAGTTTAAGAAGCCCTGGCTCTAGGGAAGCAACTATTTTCTTTCTGCTCAGAAAGACTGACATGCATGCATGGAGTCTCTTAAGAGAGAGACCCAACATTAACACGGGGAAGAGAATATTTAAATATCAGGGTCACAGTTTTAGGGGATAGAGTTAAGATTCTGCCACTGGTGCTGATAAAGACAAACACTTGGGTTACTCATTTCATTCAATCTGATAGATCTAGTCTCTAGCATAAACAGTAAGACAAAGGCAGGGGAGAGTCTGTAGATGAGTTGATATGACCTCCAATGGTTTCAGAGGGTTTTCTTGGCAAGGAATTGCAGAGAGCAATTGCAATGAATTGTTGCTATGTCAGCCAAGTCCTCATACAGTCCTCAGGTTACATGGATAACTTGGGGCTCAAGAAAATTAAGGTATCCTTATTTTTTCTATACTTTGCTAAAGCTACTCTGACTTGTAATGGTTAAATGGAACTAGGGTGCAGGGGATCCCTCCCTACAACTGAAGGAACACTGGTGGGATCTAGAGCCATTGGCAGAGAGCCTGCACACCTCTAAACCCCATCCATGGTACCAGAGAAGTGAAATGTAGCATCCTTGGTTTTTTAGGCAGTGGGGGCTAGGGTAGTCACTGTTAGTCTATGTATTATGTATACATACATACATACATACATACATACATACATACATACATACATACACACACACATATAAAGTATGTGTGTGTATTATAGTATATGTATTCTCTCATACACTATCATATGTATGCTATCATACATATGTACATGCATGCATACACACATACTTTTTTACTAACCAAGGCAGACAACTTTAATCCCCCAAACACCTTCATCATTTTCTTATCTCTCCCTATCAAAGAAGGAAAATAAGAAGGCTGAGCCAAGTTTTTTGTTTTGGGGTTGGTTTTTTGGGGGGATGTGGGGAGGAGGTCTCAGGGAAAGTCGGGTCTTTAAAAACCCTAAGCATGGGTCAGTTTGTAACAATATCTTTTAACTGGACTGTGAAGATCAAGTACTTTACCTTTGGAATACAGATTTACCAGAATAAAAGAATCTTAGACTTGGGGAAGGCCATTTGTATTCATAGTTGAATAGGTCTACTTCAGAAAGGTCTTTCTTATGTTAATGAATATAGAGGCTGATAGCAATACAATTTAACAAGTATTTCTTTCTTTCTAAAATAAGGTCATTAAAAGCTTCACACTTTTTGTCCTGTGGTGGATATATCTCCACACAATTATTCAAAAAACACTGACTGTACATATGAAAGAGTATCCTCCACAAAAGAGAGAGATCAGAATGGACTTCAGACAAATGTTGAAATGTAAAAGGGAAAAAAATAAACATTCAGATGAAAAGTAAACTTTTCCCTACCTAATAAACATTCTGAGGCTTGAATGGCTCAACAAGGCTATATATTGTCACCTTATTTAATTTATATGAAAGTATATCATATGAAATGCCAGGCTGGATGAATCAAAAGCTAGAATTAAAGTAGCCTGGAGACATCTCAACAATCTCAGACATACAGAAGATACCACTCTGGTTGCAGAAAATGAAGAGGAATTAAGAAGCCTCTCAAAGAGGGTGAAAAAGTAGAGTATAAAATCTGGCTTGAAGCTTAACATCAAAAAAACTAAGACCTTGGCAACTGGTCCCATCACTTCCTGGCAAATAGAAGGGAAGAAATGGAAAAAGTGTCAGATTTTTATATTCTTGGGCTCAAAGATCATAGCAGATGACAACTGCAGCCATGAAATTAAAAAATACTTGCTCCTTGGAAGGAAAGCTATGACAAATCTAGACAGCAACTACAAAGCAGAAACATCACGCTCCTGACAAAGGTCCATATAGTCAAAACTATGTTTTTTCCAGCAGTAATGCATGGCTGTGAGCTGGAATATAAGCAAAGCTAAGCACCACAGAATGGATACTTTTCAGCTGTGGTGCTGGAGAAGACTTTTGAGAGTCCCTTGGCCAGCAAGGTAATCAAATCACCCAATACTTAAAATTTTTTAAATTTTAAATTAATTTTAAAAATCAATTCAGGTATTCACTGGAAGGTCAAATACTGAAACTAAAGCTTAAATACTTTGGCCACATAATGAGAAAAGACTGGGAAAGACCCTGGTGTTGGAAAAGATTGAAAGCAAAAGGAGAAGGGGAAAGCAAAGGATGAGATGGCTATATAGTGTTGATGTAGGAGGCAAAAAAGGGGTTAACAGAAAAACCTAAGGGGCAGCTAGATGGCGCAGAGCACCGGCCCGGGAGTCAGGAGTACCTGAGTTCAAATCAGGCCTCAGACACTTAATATTTAACTATCTGTGTGACCCTGGGCAAGTCACTTAACCCCAATTGCCTCACTAAAAAACAAAAACAAAAACAAGGAGGGTAAGTGACTTGCCCAGGGTCACACTGCTAGCAAGTGTCAAGTGTCTGAGGCTGGATTCAGGTTCTCCTGAATCCAGGGCCAGTGCCTTATCCACTGTGCCACCTAGCTGCCCCCTGGACAGATTTCAAGAAATAGTGGAGAGTAAATAGAAAAGCCTGGCATCCTACGGTCCATGGGGTTACCAAGAGTCAAACACTGAACAAAAATATTAAGAGATCAACAAGACAGTGAACTTGCCTCCAGGGCACATAACTGACTTCATACCTTTGTAGGTGGTCACAAAAGGCTAAGAAGTATAACTGACTGAATTGAGACTCATTACTCTTAAGGCTGGGTGGAAAGCCTTAATGAGATTCCCATGGCTGGAAAGCATTCTCCCACCTCCAACCAGAAGCTGACAAACCCAAGAAAAAAGTCTTTTGAAAGAGTCAAAATGAAAATCCTTCTTCCAGTCCTAGGCTAAGGGGCATTGAATCCCTAGCTAAAATAGAGCCACAGAATTCCAAATGAAAAGAATACTCCAGGGGCAGTAAGGTGGCGCAATGGATAGAGCACCGGCTCTGGAGTCAGGAGTTTGGATCCGACCTCAGACACTTACTAGCTGTGTGACCCTGGGCAAGTCACTTAACCACAACTTTCTCACACACACACCCCCACCAAAAAAAAAAAGAAAAGAAAAGAAAAGACTACTCTAACTGAAGAGAATACAATACTACCTAGCTCAGCCTGTGGCTGAAGGTAGAAAGAGACTACAACTGCTCACCAAAGAGCAAGCCCAGAGAATCCAGTGGATCTGCCCTGAGATGCAGTCAACTGCTACTAAGTGCTCAAAAATAATGGGAATAAGTATGTTAACTGAGCATGAGCAACTCTTACTTTGTCTTAAGCTTCTATTTTGTGAATCAGTTGTTACTCTGTAAGTTGCTTTTCTGTAATAAGGTAAGCACTTGGGTATGGTATGCTAATGACCAGTGTTGTCCCCCAAATCTGGAAACAACTACTAATGACATACACACAACTGATAAACAACTGCTAATGATTTAGGAAACTGAAGCTTTGATTGGTTAGTGTCATTTCATCATAAGTTTAGGTAAGTCACAGAGCAATCAGATATGACATGCCTACTGGGACCTTTTAAGAATGAAATTGGTGGTTTATTTCTAGAGGGCTTGAGGTATAAGTAATTAAATAGATAATTGCAATTAATAGAAATTGCATGCATAGATAAGTACGTCTGATTTAGTTTCCATCACACTAGTTAGCATATTAAATGGTAAGTAAGTTTGGCATATACATCTTGCATTACACAAAGCAATCTGTCCAGCTTTATCTGGCAGTCACTGCCCAGAAGCTGAATGACCTTTCTGGCCCAGTCCAGCAGCCAACCAGTGGCTGAGTGATTTGTCCATCCCAGCCTAAAAGCATCAGAGCTCAGGAGCTGGGCAACCTGCCTAGTCTAAACCAGTAACAAAGAGCCTGGTGAGAAGCCCAAGCAATCTGCTTGACCTAATGCAGCACAGCAAATGACCCACACAGGCAAGACTATGCATACATCAAGGAGGCAGGCCAGCTGAGAAGTGGAGCAATTTGTCCCTCGTTGATACCACAGCTTGTGATAAACTTTATGAGGACCTTTCAGAAAAAGAAATTATGTGGAGGCCCCATAGTTCTGGAGTTGTACATTTTACCTTGTGGTCCCTACATATTACCTTGCTACCACTCCACTTTAATGTCATGTCCACTCTTCCCCTCTACCCCATGAGCTGGATGTGTATTTGTGGGAGCTTGAGTTTGGGGAGTAGGTAAGGGGATGGCTTTGTAACTAGTGTTCTTGATATATCAAGTGAATAAATTGCCTTGGCTAAAAACTGAGTCTACTGGCTAATTAAGGGGAAGCAGACTAGTAGGGCTTGTGAGGTAGTTAAGAGGAGCCACTTAGATTGCCCCAGGACTCTGAAAGTAGAAGAACCAACCTACCAGTGTAAACTAAGGGAATGAGCCCAGGAGAGTGCTGCATAAATAACATAACATACTCCTAACTACTCTACCAAAAGGAAGAAAGAGCATTTCATTGTCTATAATCCAAGGCAAATATAAACCATTATAATTACTAAGAGCTAATTAGAGATTTTTTAAAAAGCTATTTATAGTTATTATGTACACTGCTTTCCTGGTTCTTTCCTCATTCTGCACCAGGTTGCACAAATCTTCCCATCAACAAGAATTTATTAAGCATTTATGTCATACAAAACTGTGTCCTCGAGAAGTAGGGTCTAAGGTGGGTTCAGTTGGATATATAAAAATGTTATCATTTTGGGAAAGCTGTTCTTTTTTCCACTGCTCTGTAGTAACAGAAGGATTATACAAGATGGGGAAGCATGAATAAGAATACTGTAGTTCTAGTTTACTCAGACTGCAGCAAAGTGTCTGATAAAGTATCTCATGTTATTCTAGTGGAAAAGTGATAGTATAATTAAAATGAATTCAAAAGTGGTTAAATGACTACACATAAAGGTCAGTCAAAAAGCTTTCCATATCAACTTGGAAGGTCTCCAATGGAATGGTGAAACTGTTATTGGCCCTGTGCAGTTTTCAATAACCCAGATAAACATATCATATGCTAACATAAGAGGGATGTTCCAACACTCAAAAGCCCAATTAATAACTGAGAAACTCACTTTCACATTTCTTCTCCTGTTTCAAGGATTGGTTCAAGTGTCGTTTCCTATATAAGGCCCCTCCCCATTTACATATATACATATATAATATATACACACATATGTAACATTTTCTTACCTATGCATATGGTTTTTCCTTCCTAGTAGAATCAAAACGCTGGAAAGGGTTTTAGTTTTATCTTTTTATTCCTACCACCTGATAACTACTTGCATTAAGCTGGTATTCAATAAATGCTTATCAAGGCAGATTTGAGATAATGGAACAAGCTCAAATTTGAATTTCAAACTACAACAGGAGATGAAACCACAGGATGAGAAAGTCTGCTGGCTACTAATCAAATCTAAATTATCTCCTTTTAGTTGTTTATCCTATAAAGATAGGGGTAGCACCTATTTTATGTAGGTTGAGTCAATCAAATCTCAAGGACAGTTTCAATACTTCTGAGGGAAAAATCTAATCTAATATGCATTAGAAAGCAAAGGGCAGAGAGGGTGAGCATGCTGCTCTCACCACACCCCTTTCCTTTGGTGGTAAGGTTCTTAAGTTCTTCTGGAGGACCTTCTGCCACTTAAACTAACTTAGAGCAGTTGTCAGTCAACCCTGACCACAGGGATGAAAGAAACCTGCTATGGGCAATACTGGAGGGGGAAGAAAACTAAAGCCGAAAGATAGCAAAAACAAAACAAAGTTATCAGCCACTTAAAGGAGCAGCAACTGGGCATGGAAGACCAGAAGTCTTAAACTCCACCTCCCTTCCTCCCACCCCCTACCTGTTGAAGGACTGTGTCCTGGGTCTAAATGTGTTTGAACTAGTTTACATGATTGGTGATACCTAATCTTTGCAGTTCACAATGGGTCACAGAGTTGATTATAAGCAAGGAAAGCATTAGGAACATAACATTTCCTGCATAGACACTGTATGGGACAATTGCCTCAGTTTACTCAAATAATTCGAGGATACCACCAAGTCAAGCAGAGACAGATTTATTTCATTCTCATGAGAATGAGCAAGAGATGAGGAGCATGCTGATGAGCTCATGAGTTGGGTTTTTATGGAAGTTTTGAGGGGGGGTCCCCTCATGCACAGGGTGAGCTCACAATCTAACACCCAATCCTGTCTCACCCAGTATGCGTGTTCAGCACATGATCATGGTATGGATGCATGCTCAGCTACGGTCGAGAGCTGGGGGGAAGGGGAGGGGGAAAGGGTGAAACCACTCCACCCGTGTAAGGAGGAGGCAAGGGGGAAGAAGGGAGAGATGGTACCAGGAGCTGGCTAGGACTTGGGAATGCAAGAAGGGAGAGGAAGTATCAGGGTGGGGCTGCACTAACAGGAGACAGCTCTCCCGCTTGGCCACAGAACAAGGTGGGGTAAGAGGTATGTTTTAGCAATGGAATGGAATATGGACAGAATGGGTCTAACAGTAACAGGGACTGGGGGCTTTGAAATGCAAGTAGGGAGGGAGGGATGGTACCAGCATACACCAAGTTCAGCAAAGCAAGATACATGATTACTGCAATATTCTGTTATTAGCAACAGGACAAAACATGGACAGAATGATCTAGTAATAAGCTTCAGAGTCTAAACTGACTCAAGTCCACCATATCCCACTCAGACACCAACCCTCAATCAAGGGTCAGAGAATATTGACCTGTACCCCGACAGACAGACAGACAACCAACCAGAATCAACCACCCTCCCTGGAAGGCCCAAAGCGGCTGGGAAGGCAGGGAGAGGAGGATACAAAATCTTTGCCCCATTACAGACTTCTGAGGAACTGCTGCCCCTTTCTTCCCAGGGATGCTAGGGAGGTAGACACTTTTACCTCTATATAATGAATAAAGTGGATAGCTGGCCCCAGAGTCAGGAAGATCCATCTTCATGAGTTCAACTATGGCCTCAGACACTTACTAGCTGTATAACCCTGGGCAAGACACTTAACAACAGGAATTTTTTGTTTCAGTTGCTTAACTTTTTTATTTGCTTCAGTTCCTCATCTGTAAAATGAGCTGGAGAAGTAAATGGCAAACCATGAAGCATCTTTGCCTAGAAAATCCCAAATATGGTGTGACAAAGAGTCAAACTGACAAATGATTGATCGACAGTTTCCAGAAAGCAAGTCACCATCCAGCAATACCATCCTTCAAGCCCTCCCTCAGGAGAGGCCAATCATTTTTAGATCCTAAGCAAACAAAGGGCTACAGTTGGGCCTGCCTTTGACACTGCCCATGCTGGTGCCCTGCACCAATGCCACAACTGATGACTGCTGGGGCTACTGCCACTGCCCACTCTACAGCCTGCTAATCTTGCTGGTTATTATGTAATGAGCGAAATAGAAGTGCTTGAGGTCTCATACACCAATCGGGTAAGTTAATATTCTTTAAAATCAGGTAAGAGGTAAAAGTGAGTGAAAAGCAAGCCATCAAAACAACTTGGTACTAGTTTAAAAAAAGAGAGAGGTTGATCATCAGAAGAGATGAGGCATATAACATAGAAGCAAATGAAATATAATAGCAATGTAGTTAAAATTAGAAGAGGAAAAAAGTTAAGGGGAAAATGATCTTTCTAGCAAGTTTCTTCGGAGTTCAAATTTGGTGTCAGATACTTAACTAGCTATGTGACCCTAGGCAAATCTACTTAAAATGGAGACAATAAAAGTCCTTGGCTCCCAGGATTGTAGTGAAGATAAGATGAGAAATCTGTAAAGTGCTTTGCAAACTGTAATGTCCTATCTAAAGGCTATGGATGATTATTACTATGTGCCAGGCATGGTGCTGAGCACTCAGGATACAAACAGAGAAGACAATCCCTGCTCTTGAGGAGCTCAGTCTAATGGGGGAGATGACACATGGAAGAATCAACTGCAAGTCAGATGGAAAAGTCCCACAGCCCTTAGGAGACAATGGCAAAGCAGATGATAATGACTCTTCTCTAGTGTCATTTCCACCAATAAAATCACATCAGTTTCTGATACTGGACTATGTGACAGTGCCAAGGACTCTGTTCTGGGTCCTCAGTAGCCACAGCTGCAGCACTAGAGCAGTGGCCAGGCTGTCATCCCCCAGGGGCTGCTTATCAAGAGAATGGCTGAGGGCACTGGGCTGGAAACACTGCTATTCCAATGGATCTTGGGATCCTGGGCTGTCTCCACTGAGTTCTGAGGGGAGATAGATGGTGGTCAAGGTAGCAGTGGTTTGACTTATCTAGGACATGCTGCCACCCACCTCTCACTTATGGTGCCCTGCTGCTTTAGCTAAGTGAGCTTGCTTGCCCTGAGAATAGTAACCGTTTGGAAGTTGTTGCCATCAACAGAGAAATACTATTAACATTTTGAAAAAGGAGAAAAGAGACTATAAAAAGACAGGGGAGTATTTGGATCCTGCAGAGCTTAGATCTTCTGTAAGTACCACAAGGGAGCTTTGCAAATGCACTAGAAGAAACAACAATGAAGATCAAGGATGAGCAGCTGTCAGCTCCTTTGCCCAATGAGAGATTGCACAGGTTTCAAGAGTCCTGTAGAGGCACTAGAGACTAGTCAGGGCAGGTGGCAATCCCAGCCCACATCAGGAGACTGAGCCAGACTAGGTAGAACAGCAGACAGCAGCCCATTCCGAGCCAGTGAAGAACAGGCAATAAATACCTCATAGGCAAAAGCCTCTTCAGTCTGGCAGGAATCCTGCTACTAGAACAATCAACAATATCTGGTTAGGACCTGTCAGATTCATAATAAGAGATAGAGACAACTACAGGCTCAATACTGTGCAATGTGGAGACAAAAAAGGAGTCAGGGGCAAAGTCTAAATTAATACACCAGAAGACTAAGCCAAAGCCTAGGAATTCCTACAGAAGGTGAAGCATAGTTTTAGCTACCACATCCAGAACCAAGCAGGGTCTGCTCATACCATCTTATGAGTATGGGAGGGAGTAAAATCTGACCCAAGTACAAAGTTCTAATCCAGAAACCCAGGCTGGAGATGAGTCAACAGAAGAAAATCCCAAACACAATAAAGAAATACTAGGGATTGAGAGAAGCTCAAGGGATAAACCTAGAGGAGAGCATCAAAAACTCAGAGAAATGGGGACAGCTAGGTGGCACAGTAGATAAAGCACTGGTCCTGAATTCAGGAGGACCTGAGTTCAAATCCAACCTCAAGACACTTGACACTTACTAGCTGTGTGACCCTGGGGAAGTCCACTTAACCCTCACTGCCCTGACAAAAAAAAAAGAAGAAGAAGAAGGAAGGAAGGAAGGACAAGAAAGAGAAAATAAATGCTTATTAGTTGAAAAAAATACTAACGGGGCAGCTAGATGGCTCAGTGGATAAAGTGCCGGCCCTGAGTTCAAATCTGGTCTCAGACACTTGACAATTACTAGTTGTGTGACCTTGGGCAAGTCACTTAACCCTCACTGCCCCGCACCCGAAAGAAAGAAAGAAAAAATACTAATAAAAAAACTCAGAGCAATGAATGTCCTAGTCAGAAGGATAACAAGAACACTTGGAGAAAATGAAACAAGACACAAAATGCGATTTTAAAGGAAATGTTATAGGCCTAGCACCCCAGAAGTTCTCTGGGGTACATCAAAGACCCTTCTCCTAGAGAAACTAAACCAAAGGACTGACACACCTAAAGAGATAAGTGGAACCTGATCAGGACTGAGCTAGCTCTAGGACCACCACCCTTCATTCCAGTCTCCCTCACCCCTGGGGAGATCAAATTAGGTGTGGCTGCTGCCTTTTTGGTGGGAGGAGGAAAGAGATGTCTTGAGAGATCCGCAGCCACCCCTCACCCAATTCCCCTAGCCACCACCAGTGGGGGATGGTCCTCCCTCAAAAAGGGAACTTTGCACAGTCAGATGATCACCCCTATCAGTCCTCTATAAAAGTATCTGCCTGTCTCCTGCTGGAGGAAACTAGTATCTCAGAGCCATACTCTGTGCCATGCCTTCTCCCCATGAAAAGAAGTCCATGGATTTCTCTCTTGGTTTCCCTTCCTCAGCCCCTAAATAAACTATTATCTTATTCTATTGGATTTGTATGCAAGAGGGTGTAATTCTTTAAAGAGGAATTCCTAAGGACGCTGAACCCCTACCCCTATTCCAAACCCCCCACTATTTCCTCATAACATAACTAACCCATTAGGAAAGGAAAAAAATGACAAAATAACAGCTTAAGACAGATAGTACTAAGAATTTAACTCCTTCAAAATGAGAATTGACCAATTAGAAAGCAATGACTAGGTGAGGCAATAAAAAATTTAAAATAAAATCAAGACTGAATTTTTAAAGAGGTGGGGAGAGGGAGAAAAAAGTGGAAGCTATAGCTATACACTAAATATATATAGTATAT
Organism: Dromiciops gliroides; assembly: GCF_019393635.1. Classification (NCBI taxonomy): domain Eukaryota; kingdom Metazoa; phylum Chordata; class Mammalia; order Microbiotheria; family Microbiotheriidae; genus Dromiciops; species Dromiciops gliroides. The sequence goes on from NC_057862.1 coordinate 273,840,532, forward strand.
ACACTATCAAAAATGACTAACCTGGAAAAGAGAGCCAAGTAAAGAGATTCTCAGATTCATCATATTATATGGCAAGACCTACCCAGCAAGCCCTTTGGGAGCAGCTAGATGGCACAATGGATAAAGTACAGACCCTGGATTTCAAGAGGACCTGAGTTCAAATCTGGCCACAGACACTTGACACTAATTGCGTGATCCTGGGCAAGTCACTTAACCCTCATTGCCCTGCCCCCCCCAAAAAAGGCCCTTTAACGAAATAGACGATTTCCAATCATTCCTGGTGAAAAGGCCAGAACAGAGTAGAAATTGTGAAATGCAACTGCAGGAATCAAAAGAAACATAGAAAGGTAAATTTGAACAACTGGATAGGACTATATGATAATTTATTCTTTAATCTAATAGAAGAAACTAGTGTCTTCCCAGAACCCTAATGACTACAAGGGTCATAGAGGGAGCTGAATTGAGGGAGCTGAATTGCTAGAAAGGGCCTGGGGTTGTTTTGTTTTGTTTTGTTTTGAGGGTCTTGGGAGAGAAAATAAATTGGAGGGGAAAGGGAATTTATTATCTCACACAGTAGATATATGAGATGAATAATATACAAATATTGAAGAAGAGCTAGGTAGAACCAGCATCACATGAATCTTTCATTTGAACTGGATAAAGAAAGAATAAAAAACACATACATACTCAAAGAGTTTGAAATAGAAGCAGATAATACTCAACAGAAAAGTGGGAGAGTAGAAAGAATAAGTAGAAGAGGTGAGGGAGTATTCATAAGCAAAACAAAGTTCAAAGTTGGAGGATGGAGCACTTGGGGAGAGATTAGAAGGAAAAAAAGAATAAAAACCTATGAGGAAAGAGGGGCACTGAGAAGAGGAGCAGTAGAGTTAAAACAGTTCAAGTCAATTAACATCACTAGTGTTAATACGCACATTCCTCTTTAACCAACTTCTGGGTAAGAAGGGGAAGGGGTGTCAGGGAACAAAGAGGAAAAAATACAAGATCACAGGGCAGAGGGAAATACCATTTAAAATCATAACCATGAATGTAAACAGGTCGAATGGGATAATCACACCATAAAATGGATGGAAGATAGCAGAATGGATTAGAAAGAAGAAAGCAACAATGTCATCTAGAAGAAATACATTTGAAATAAAGATTCACCCAATTAAAAGAAGGTACTAAAGCAAAATCTATGTTCCCACTAAACTCAAGAAAGCAGAGGTAGTAGTATTAATGATCTAAGGATCTCTAAACTTTTCCATCTGCCTCACTACTGAACTCATACTTCTAATACTTTCCATTTTTCATGCAGATGAATTCTCTTCATGTGTTGTCTCTCCAATTAAAATGTGAGTTTCTTGAAATCAGAGACTGTCTTGCTTTTGCTATTTTATTCCTGGAACTTAACATAGTGCTTGGTACATAGTAAACTCTAAATTCTTTTTCATTTACTCATTTATTAATGTATGTGCTTCAAATGACATAGCTTCTAAATAAGTAAAGAAAAAATCAAATTCCAGAGAGAAATAGAAACAAAAACTATCATAGTGGAGGAACTTAATGTATCTCTTATACCAAGACAAATCTAAGCAAAAGATAAAAAAAATTAGGAAAAAAAAAAAGATAAGCATAGAAAAAAGTTATGGACCAGAACAGAACTTTAGAAAACTTAAAGGGGGGCAAGGATATTACATAAATAAATATCAATCAAACATGGCACTTTTTAAAAAAAACTTATCAGGTTTTAAAGCATAAAAAGCTCAACAAGACAGAAAGCAGAAATACTGAATTCATTCTTTACTGACCACAATGAAATAAAAATTATGTTCAGTAAAAGATCTTTGAGGAAAATATTCAAATAAATTGGAGTCTAATTAATTCAGTCTTAAAGAATTAGCGGGCCAAAGAACAAATCATAGAAGTAATAAAAAATACCATCAAAGAAACTAACGACAATAAAGCTATGCCAAAACTTTTGGCATTCAGCTAGAAAAAAATCTTAGGGGAAAATTTATATCTTAGAGATAAAAACTTATGAAAATCAATTAGAAAAAAGCCACCAGAATTAGGCATACAAGATTAAAAATAAAAATAAATCTAGAAAAGCAACAAATTTTAAAACCCCAAATAGTTATCAAATAAATTCTGAAAATCAAAGATATTAATAAAACTGGAATCAAGAAAAAAATAAATAAAACTAGGAGCAACATTTTTAAACTAATAGACTGACAAAAAAGAGGGGGAAACTTAAATTGCTTATATCAAAAATGAAAACAAAAAAGAATTCACAACATTGAAGATGAAATAAATGAGACTATCAGAAACTATATTGCCCTGATAACTTAGAGGTAATGAATTAACAGTAGCAAAAATATAAAACACGGAGATTAACATGACAAATAAGAATTTAAATAAACCAATTTCAGAAAATAAATCAGACAAGTCATAGATGAACTCCCACAGGAAAAAAAAGTTCTAGCAAACATTAAGAATAATGAACATGGATGGATGGATGGACAGAAGTGTGTCTGTGGAAAGAGAAAGAAAAAGAGAAAGAAACAGAGATAGAGACTGGTTATCCCTATCTCACCCAGACTAGAAGTGTAGAGGCCACTGATTGGCCCAATCCTACTACTAGCTGACAAAGGATCTTTGGCTTACTCTATTTCCAACCAGGATCAGTTCACCCTTCCTTGGACAGTATGGTGGCTCCCTGCCCAGGGTTTACTATATTTGTCCTGGACTTAGGAAGGACACCTGATCAGCTTAGTCTTACTTTAGTTCAGAACTCCAGAACACAAGTTATTCTAGCCTGCTTCAAAATAGGGGTTACATCACCACAACATGCAACCACAATATTTCATAAACTTGCTAAAAAAGAAGAGACTTATAACTATAATATAAACATGATCTTGATACCTAAACCAGGGAAAAACAAAAGAGAAAGAAAGCTATAGAACAATATGCCTAATGAATATTGATGCAAATTTTTAAAATAAATACTGGCAAAGAGGCTACAACAATATATTTTAAACTGTATGCACTATAACCAGGTTCAATTTATGTTCAAAATGCAGGACTGGTTCAATATTAGGAAAATTAAAAACATAATATACCACATTAATAAAAAAATCAAAATTCTATGATTATATCAATGGAAAACAAAAAAACCCTTTTGATGAAATATAATACCCGTTTTGGTCAAAAACATGGAAAAAAGCACAGGAAAGAACTTTTGTTAATAGGATAAACAGTAACTATTTCAAACCAATAGCTAGCATGGTAAAGATAAAGGAAAAGTCTTTTCTAATCAAATCAGAAACAAAAGATGTCTATTATCATCACTATTTGACATAGTGGCGGGAATTGCTACAGCAATACAACAAGAAAAACAAGAACTAAGCATAGACAAAAGGGAAACAAAATTACTGGGGTTTTTTTTAGATGATATGTGGACTCTCTAGGGAGCCCAGAAAAACAACTAAAAATTAACTGATATAAAAATATAACTTTAGCAAAATCTCCAAGACATAATAAGCCCACATAACCCTCAGTCTTTCTTTATGTTAGCCAAAACAAAACAAAAAACAATAGGTAGAGATACAGAAATTTCATTCAAAATAGCTACAAAATGTATTTAGGAGTGTACCTATCAAGACACACAAAGAAACTATGTGAATTCAATAGGAAATACTCCTTACAGAAATACATACCTAAATAAATTTTTAAATATTATTTGCTCATGTATAGACCAAACCAATATAATAAAAATGACACTACTGTTAAGGCTAAAATTCTAGCTAGTCTGTCTAAAATCTCTAATGAGTGGTCGCCAATAAATTATAAGCTTTAGCAAGAGTTAGACTTTTAAGCATTTATTAAGAAGAATAAGAATTTGGTAAAGAGAGAAAGGCCTGATTCATCTATCTATTAAAGGGAGAGAGCATTTCTAGCTCCGTTCTCTGCCAGAGTCCACAGGAAAGAGAGCGAGTCAGAGTGCCAGCCTCCCCCTTCTTCCTCCCACAAGCAAACATCACTTCCTGATGCCAAAGAAAAGACTCATGGTCTTGCCCTCAGAGACTTTCACCTCATGGCGGAGCTTTTCTACAGTAAGTCTCCAGCAGGTGGCGTCATTCCAATCATTACAGTCCCCGCTTTGTTTCTTCAAGAAATGGGGCATTTCCTTGATGAAACAGTCAAAAATAACAGAATATAATAACCTATGATGATTCTGAAGTATAAAGGTAGAAAATAAGATTTAAGGCAAAACAGATCAATGGAGTCTGGATGTCTTTGAAGGGAAAACCACTTCTTCCCTGGAAGTTCTATCACCAGGTATGTCTCTTTATTTACAGAAAAGGTCATTTTGGCACACAAGGCATTGTGGACTCTATCAAGAGAACCTGGATAGCACCAGGTGTGACTAACACAGCATCTTGAATCTGCTCGAGCTGTTCCACATCAATTCTATAATCAGCATGCTTTTAAGGCCAAAGCTTATGGAGGTCGTCCTCTAGCATATACACCCTTTGAGCACTTGCGAATTGACTATATTACAATGCCAAAAGCAGGACATTATATATTTTGCCTTGTTATAGTTGATCAACTCACTCGGTGGGTGGAGGCATGTGGTAAAAAATGGAAGTTTTAGTTGAATCATTTGAAAGTTGAGCGCATGCTACTGAAGCGGCTTTTGAAGGACCTCCCTTTTGGGGAGGAGACTGCAACAAACTTCCAGCATGCCAGCTTAAAATTGATGGAGGAACGGAAGTTCGCTCTCTCTCTGGCTTTTCAACTTAGCCGTGACTTGTGCTCGGATTTGAGTGTGCTGGTTCTCGGCCTGGCGGGCAGTTTGGGATTGGGTGAGTTTTATAAAGGAAAATAGACCAAGCTTAGATCTGAGATTATTCATTTGTATTTCTACTTTCCTATTTCCCTAATTGGTATCACCTTTTGTTGTCTAATTAATTCCCAAGCCATAAAAACTAATCCCTCACTGATTAAAGCTCAGAGGCTTCTTTTTCTTAGTGGTCTGGGAGATATACATATAAGGGAAAAGTTAAAAGGGGGAGTTTAATACTTGTATATCCAATTTTGAATCTCACACTACATAAATTAACTTATTTGGTGGCATTTGCCATATTGGGGGAAGGAAACATGAAAAATAAAGTGAAAAAATAGAGGCTTCAATCTGTCCTCAAGGGTTCTGAAGGGGAACAGCATTTTTATCATGAGTAAGGACTCACTGTAAGGATTCCTTTTTTGACAAAAACTGCCGAGAAAACTGGAATGCAGTCTGACAGAAGTTGGATATAACCCAGCATCATATAGTGGGGCAGCTAGGTGGCACAGTGAATAGAGCACTGGCCCTGAAGTTGGGAGGACCCGAGTTCAAGTCTCACCTCAGACACTTACTAGCAGTGTGACCCTCGGCAAGTCACCCCCATTGCCTTAAACATCCAAGGCCACCTCCAGCTGTCCTGATCTATATCTTGCCACTGGACCCAGATGGCTCTGGAGGAGAGTGAGGTTGGTTACTTTGCACAGCCCTGCCTCACTTAACTCCAATTCACTGCAAGTCATCACCTCCTGATATCACTTACTCTTCAAATGAAAGACAAACAACAATCTCACACCAAAAACCTAGATAAGCTCTATATATAAAAGTTTATAGCGCAAACAAACTGGAAGAGAAAGATACCTTTTACAAGAATGGATAGGGTATAATTTTATGACCAAACATGGGAGAGAATGGCTCATGAGTCAACAAGCACTTATTAGGAAACTACTATGTCAGGTAGGAAGATACTTTGAGGAGAAGATGGAGGAGGAATGGTAGTAATAAGAAAAATGGCTAACATATAGTGCTCACTTTGTGGCAGAAATTATCTCATTCAATCCTCACAACCCCGAGAGATAGGTGCTATTATTATTCCCATTTTACAGATTAAAAAACTGAAGCAAACAGAGGTAAGCAACTTATCTAAGGTCACACAGATCCTAAATGTCTGAAGACAGATTTGACCACAGTTCTCCCTGACTACAGTAAATAAAACTGAAAAGCTTTATTCAAGTAAAACAAATTCCCACATTGACCATGTCCACAAATCTATGTCTCATTCTGCATCCTGAGTCTATAACCCACCTATTCATTAAAAGGAATGGGTAACAGTTTCCTCATTTAAAATTGTGGCTGGGAATTGCCCCAGGGTTAAATCTTTGTTGTCACTCCACAAATTGTTCTATTGACTTCATTCTATATACCATTTCATATGAGTCTTTGCAGAAGAGAAAGTAAGTGCTTGTTAAATTAAAAATTAAAGTTTAAAAAAGAAAACAAAAAACCTTTTGCCAAACAAAATCAGTTCAGTTGGAATTGGAAGAAAAACAACTAGGAAAAAATTTTTGCAAGTTTATAAGGAGTTCAAATGTATAAAAATAACAGCCATTCTCCAATACGTAGGTCACAGGATATGAACAATTTTCTTTAAAAAAAAAAGCAAGCTATCCAACATCTATATTAAAAAAAATGCTCCAAATCACTAGCAAGTGAAATGCAAATTGGGGGCAGCTAAGTGGCACAGTGGATAAAGTACCGCCCCTGGAGTCAGGAGGACCTGAGTTCAAATCTGGCCTCAGACACCTGACACTTACAAGCCGTGTGACCCTGGGCAAGTCACTTAACCCTCAATGCCCCAGGCAAAAAAAAAATTGAAATGCACATTAAAACTGAGGTTCCAAATCACACCTATCATGTGGGCAAAGATGACAAAAAATGAAAACTGTTGGAGGGGCAGTGGGAAGACAAGCCCACTAATGCATTATTGGTAGAACTATAAATTGATGAGAACTTTCTGGAAAGCAATTTTGAACTGTACCTAACAAGTCACTAAACTCTACATAATCTTTAACCTATCTATACTTCTACTAGGCATATACATATACTCAAAGTGATCAAAAAACAAAAAGAAAGGAATTTATGTACAAAAACATTTAGCATCTTTTGTTATAGGAGAACTGAAAACTGAGTATTCATCAACTGGAAAATGGCTGAACAATTTATAGTAATATATTATAAATGCAACGGAATCCTGAATGACAAAGAAATGTCAAATGACAAAAGAGAAAGTTTCAGAGAAATTTGGGAAGACTCAGAGAACAGAACCAGGGTAATTTATACAATGACTACAATAATGTTTTGTTAAAAAAAACAAAAAAACAATTTTATAAAACTTTGATCAACACAGTGGTCAACCAAGACTCCTGGGGATATATGATGAAGCATTCTTCCTAACTACTGACAGATAGACTAAAGATAAAGAATGAGATATATAATTTCAGGCATGGCTAATGTGTTTTGCTGAACTATGAGACAGTCAATGAAACAATGAAAGAAAATGCACAACAGAGAGCAACAGAGAGCAAAATAAGATTCAAAGGGTAACAGGACAAGAAACAGCTTTGAACCTAACATGTCAAAATTAATATATGCTTTAAAAAACCCAAGTCATAATGAAAATTGTGGTTTCATATATAATTTCCATTTTCTGTTCTTTGTACACAAAATTATTCATGTGTACAAAGAACATAAAACATGGATTATATCTGTGAATTTGTTTTTCTTGACTATACTTGTTAGAAGGCAGGACTTTTATTTGGGGGAAAAAGGAAAGGGGAGTTGTAGAACACAGTGGGATAGCAGTGGCATAACTGTTTATGCCACCCCCAAAAGAAGGAACAAGTATCAATTAACAATTAACAATTTTTTTAAATACATAGAAGTGAACAGAAGGAAGTTTGGGACACAAAGACAAGAAGAACAGTTTCAGGGTATATAAGCCATAAATAATACAGATTTAGTTTACACATTAAATCCTCCTTTTTTGTTCTTTTCATATGGATATTGTCGGTTGATGTGTTTTTACTTAATAAAAATAAGAAGAATTTTTTTAAAAGCCATATAGATGATAAAAAATAAAATGGTGGCTTTGGAAGGTGGTGGGAACCCCTTTTGGAGGCCTTCAAGCAGAGACTCAAAGACCTTTTATCAGGTATAGTATAACAGGGATTCCTTTCAGGAATAGATTGTGCAAGATTCCTGGAAGGTTCCTCTCTAAGTCTGTAATTTTGTGATGCAAAATCAATCACACATTCTCCAAAATCACTGAATAAAAATTAAGTAATCCAATAAAACTTGGAGAGACTGGATAAAGTTTTGTAAACACTCTTGCTTCCCTAACAGCAAGGCAAGGGAATACTATGAAGAAGTCCATTAGGTGAGTTACAGTAAGACAGTAAATTATAACATCAATAACAATAGTAATATTCTATACTTATTTAAAAAAAAAAACTTTTTCCAAGAACTTTACAAACCACTAAAGCAGATAAGGAAAATGCTAACATTCTGTTGCAACTATTTTCACACAAATTAATTCAAAATTTTCTAATATTTCAAACGTAATTTGTCAAGAAGAATAGCACAAGTTCTGACTTTTCTATTTAAGAAGTGGAATAGGCTTTTATCTCTCCTTTCTGTTGCTAATTCTTTCCCATTATTCCAAAATGTTTTCAGGATTCTTCCCACAAGAGTACTATTCAGTATTGTCTCTAATTTTTCCATCTATATTTGAAATTAATTTTTGTCATGAATTTTGTTATTGTCAAAAAAAATTTGCTGCAGAAAATAAAAATTAGCAGCAAGTCACAAGATTAAACTTACCTGACTATGAAAGCTAGCATCAGAAAGCAGTAAATCAGACTTGATAATATTGTATATTTCAAATGTTTGCACCTACTTTCCAGTTTCCCCCAAAACTCAGAACTATTACACATCCTTCAGACTTGATCAGCACTTGAAATTTTTTTTAAGATTTATTATTATTATTATTATTATTATTATTATTATTATTATTATTGGGGGGGGCAGGGCAATTGGGGTTAAGTGACTTGCCCAGGGTCACACAGCTAGTAAGTGTTAACTGTCTTAAGCCAGATTTGAACTCAGGTCCTCCTGAATCCAGGGCTGGTGCTCTATCCACTGCGCCACCTAGCTGCCCCAGCACTTGAAATTTATAGGAAGTACTTGTTCTCACATAATAGAAGAAGAAAATATTGTTTCTAAAGCTATACTTAAAACAAATAGAGACTGATCTCTAAAGACACGATTTAGTAAACTGCAACCCAGAGGTTAAATCTAACTTAATTAAAAATTGCAAATAGCTTGTAGTATACTAATTGATGCATTCTAAAATTAGTCCAGAAGAATGAAGAACGGTAATGGGAGCCAAACACCCTTAATTCCCCCAAGTTTTTAATTTAGTTGGAGTAAAGACAACTCACATAGCCCAATATACTAGACAAGTAAACTGGGGTGCTTAAAGCTCTTTTTTTTTCTTTTTGGTGAGGCAATTGGGGTTAAGTGACTTACCCAAGTAAGTAAGTGACTTACACAGCTAAGTAAGTGTTAAGTGTCTGAGGCAGGATATGAACTCAGGTACTCCTGACTCCAGGGCCGGTGCTCTATCCACTGCGACACCTAGCTGCCCCCCTTAAAGCTTTTTCTAATCCTTTTCCATGTCCCTCCTTTATACCCTTATACTACAAGGGCTTCACCAGGACTACATAAGTAGTACTGTTATATAGCACGTTAGCGTTTACAGTCTGCTTGACATAATCAATTTCATTCAATTCTTGTAAATTCTGGTACAGTTAGCAATACTATCTCCATTTTACAAAGGAGAAAATTAAAGTTCAGAGATATTAATTGACTTTCCCAAAGTCACTTATTAAGCAGCAATGTCAGAATTCAAAATCAAGCTTTTGGGACTCCATGTCTAGGGCTCAATTAAGATCACATAAGATCTAGCATGGCCCAAGAATCAATGAAAATGTCTGGTCTAAAGCAAAACATTTATTAAATGATTATTCTGTGCCAAACACTGTGCTAATAATGCCTGATTTATCATAATCCATCAAAGTCTATCAAAAGAAGATCAGAGGGGGCAGCTAGGTGGCACAGTGGATAGAGCATCAGCCCTGGAGTCAGGAGTACCTGAGTTCAAATCTGGCCTCAGACACTTAACACTAGCTGTGTGACCCTGGGCAAGTCACTTAACCCCAATTGCCTCACTAAAAAAAAAAAAGAAGATCAGAGTGGCAGGTCTCTATCTTAAGATAGGAATGTCATATACATGTTTAGCAGAAGTCAATTTCAGGAGTTAAAAAACAACAACAACCCAACTCTACTAGTTGCTATTACCTAAAACAGGGCTTCTTAAACTTTGAGACCTGTTTTCAGCTGAGAAATTTTTACACCACCCTGGGTATATAGGTATATAAAAAAATAGGTATACACAACCGTTTACTGTTGCCAAATTTCTTGACCCCCACATTCAGTTATATGACCCTATATGGGGTCGAGACCCACAGCTTTAAAGCATTACTGGCATCTATGTTTTTCTTTTCCATCTCCCCAAAACTTATTGAAAATCTCATTGTAACTCCTCTCAAACTCCTCCTGTCCTCTTAAATTTAGGGGCCCTCTAACTGGCTTAGGTGATGGAGCAGAGTGATACAATGTGATGCTCTCTGTGGACTGACAATCAGGCACCTGCCAGAGAATGAATACTTAGACAACCAATGCTTTCTAAGAAAAGGTCAGAAGTTGGCAACAAACATCCATCCCTTGTAGGTTAACCTGATTCTCTACAATATTGTTCCCTAACCACATTTGTAGATCATTGGGTCCCTTCCACTAAGTCCTAAAATCATCCTAGAACTGCCTTGGAAGATCCTTAGTCATAGCAAGATGTTCTACAAGCCAATCATTCCAAGCCATTCAGGGAATGCCCATACACTAGAGTCCTACCCAAGAAGTCAATGGGGCACCCTAGGGCCAAGTTAAGGAATAATCTGAAAAGTGCTGTTCTATAGCAAATGCCCTACTGGTTTGCATCTGTCCACTGTAACCTGGCTGGGGCAAATATCAGTACAGTAATAGCTAACTGATGCTTGGAGTGCCAGAACAATGCCTAGGCGTGCTAAATTTCTACTGAAAGCTGATTTACAATGGTTACAATTACAATTTGCCGATTTTAAAACACAGTCTTTTTTACTCCCAACATTTTTGCCCTTCTTTCTTTTTCTCTCTGCCCTTCTTAATTTCCTGCTCCTGCTCACATTACATCTCTTTGTATGAGTCATAAAGTACAGAAATATTGGAAAACTTCTAACTACCTCAGTGCAGCAAACTCCCTGAATCCAAATTTATCATTTTACTACATACATCTCTAATATCCAAACAAACAAACCCAACCTGAAAAAAAAAATTTTCACCAAATCTTTATATAAGTTGCCAACAGATGGATTTTATAATCTTATCCACAAAAGTCATATTTCTAGGCTATATTCAGAAGATGGACTTTTTTAGTATGAAGTATAATAAGGTAACAGCTAATATTGAATAAGTGATATGAAAGATTTCCTCTTACAAACTGCTGAGTAATCCCAAAAGCCACTAAACTTATTACAACAATAAAATCTATTTTTAGAGGAATCAGGATCTCTGACCTCTGATGTAGAAGAGAGAAAATCTTTCTTAGAGTAGTCATGGAACAGACTATATTCTAGTAATTAATTCCTGTTAGCTAAAGCAAATATTTATTAAGTCTACCTAATAATATAAGTTTGCATACTATTCAATTATGCAAATACAAAGAGGGGAAGGGGGGGGGAGTCAAAATTCAACTCAATATATTTGTCTTGGGTGAGGTAGTAGTACAATGCTCTTCCTAAATACATTTTTATAGGAAGACTAATCCACTTTATTAACCTGTGGAATTCTTACCTCCTTGACTAAGATATAGTAAAACTAAAATAAAATCTGCCTTGAGTTACACAGTAATCTTTAGCTGAAACTTAAATCCTCTAACACTTCTTGATCCCATATTCATTTATTTGAGGGATCTACTGTGGCTATAAAAGGAAGAAAGAGACTTGTAAAGAACTGAAAAGTTGTGTTTACATTTTGGATTTCCCTCTCTAATATAGTTCAATATTTTTTTTTTAAAGAAAGCTATGTTCATCACCCAAAAGGAAAAAAAAAAATGTGGGGATGAAAAGAGAAGGGAGACAAGGAAGGGATGAGAGGGATATGGTAACCGTTTCCTCAACCCAAGTGAGCTGGGCAAAAAGAGACTGGGGGTTGGGTTGGTGGAGGGAGGAAAAGGAAGATAAAAGGTGAGAAGCAGATGAGTGGAGAAAGGAGTTATTGACTAACTAGCTAGCTAGCTCTTCTCTCCTTTCTACCAATACCCTACCTAGTTACTCTACCTTTTATTTTTTTAATTTATTAAGTGACTTGCCCAGGGTCACACAGCTAGTAAGTGTCAAGTGTCTGAGGTCGGATTTGAACTAAGGTCCTCCTAAATCCAGGGCCAGTGCTTTATTCACTGTGCCACCTAGCTGCCCTGCCCCCCTTACTCTACCTTTGATTTAAAGTCTTGCCTACCCTGGTATAAAAACCAAGCAGATAAAATTTAGAGATGCACCTTCTGTCATTAAGTAGTAGATATTTCAAGAACTAAGGAGAAAAAGGAAACAGAAGGGAGAAAGAATTATGAGAAAGATACTTTTTCTTGATTTTCTTCCCAAAAATGTGATATGGGAAAAACAGGGAGATAAAAATATTCAAAATTAAATATGGTATTAAAAAGAATTGGTTTGCAAAACTGTGCCCAAAAATATGCAGGTGAGGTATAAGTGACTCTGAAATTCTAAAAATTAAATGCAGTACTAAAAAAATAGATAAACCATATTTAAATCACTAAGACTAATTGTATTTCAAATAAAACCAGGAAAATAATATGTATGAAATGTACCCATGTTTTTCAACTGAAGAGCACACACAAGACTAAAAATTAGCTCTATCCTGAGTATTAACCCCATAGGAATACTGATACAAATAGGAATTGTTAATATTAAATGGAAGTCTAATATGACAAAAAAAAGGAAAATAATAAATGTTGGAGAAGCTGTGGAAAAATTGGAACACTCATGCATTGTTGGTGGAGCTGTGAACTGATCCAACCATTCTTTACGCCTAAAGGGCTATAAAGTTGGGCATACCCTTTGACCCAGCAATACCACTATTAGATCTTTTTCCCAAAGAGATCATAAAAAAGGGAAAAGGACTCACATGTACAAAAATATTTATAGCTGCTCTTTTTGTGGCAGCAAGGAATTGGAAATTATGGGGATGCCCATCAATTGGGGAAAGGCTGAACAAGTTGTAGTAGAGCAATGTAGTGGAATACTATTGTGCTGTAAGAAACGATGAGCCAGGCAGATTTCAGAGAAACCTGGAAGGACTTACATGAACTGATGCTGAGTGAGATGAGCAGAACCAGGAGAGCATTGTACACAGTATCAACAACATTGTGTGTTGATCAACTGTGATAGATTTGACTCTTCTCAGCTATACAATGGTTCAAAATAGTTCCAAAGAACTCATGATAGAAAATGCTCTCCAAATCCAGAAAAAAGAACTGTGGAATCTGGATGCAGACTGAACCATACTATTTCTATTTTTTTTGTTGTTTTTGTTTTTTGAGGTTTTCCCCTTGTGCTCTGAGACTTCTTGCACAGCATGACTAATGCAGAAATATGTTTAATGTGATATATGTATATATATACAACCTACATCAGATTACTTGCTGTCTTGGGGAGGGGGGAGGGAGGGAGAAAAATTTGAAACTAGAAATCTTATAAAAACAAATGCTGAAAACTATCCCTACTTGTAACTGGAAAATAACAAAATACCATTATGAAGAAAAATTTTCAAATATTAAATGGAGGTTGAGAAAAAGAAAAACAAAAAACAGAAGAAGGTATGTTTTCACTGCTTGTACAATACACTATGTACAAAACAGCAATTGATTCTGAACTAGTCCCTTGGGCTAGTCAGGGCACCCATAAGAAAAAGAAATTAGAATGTAAGTTCCTTGAGGGCAGGGATTGTGTCTCTGCCTTTCCAAGTATCCCCAGCAGGATCAATAAGCTATGAGTGACCAGATCTCTTCCCCATTCTATTACACCTTACAACAATGGGCATATTCTTCAATAAGCTATCATCATTCACTTTAATTTTACATATGCCTGTCACCTGATCCACTCCATTAATTTCAGAATGTCCAGGACTAAAACTTGGCATGTATAAATTAGAACCAGCTTTTCTACAGAAAACTAACTCCTTGGATTACAAAGGAACATAAACAGCATGACTGAATTTCCCAGTTCATTCAGAACCCATCCATGCAAGCAAGCAGATTCTTTTAATGACAACTCCGTAGGAAAACAAATGGAAACCTATCTGACTGTGTGTACACTAGCCTACAATGAAAGTCACTCTATGATAAAGCTGTTGTGTATCCTACAGGTTCAAAGCTTTTAATGCCAAGTAACCATGAGCAGGGGTTGATCAATGAGATTCCGTGTTATATTCCTCCACGGAATCAAACACAAAGACCTCCCCCCCCCTCACACACACACACACACACACACACACACACACACACACACACACACCCGTTCTTCCACAGCATGCAACGATGAAAAAAGTCACACTCTGGAAAGTGACAATGGTCCCAAGCGAGTAAAAGGCCCAGGTGTTCACTCGCGTCGCTCACCTTATAAACGTCCCCGTAGGTGCCACTGCCCACCCGCTGGACCAGCTCGTAGTCGTGCTGGGGATTCCGCCTCAGGATATCCCCGGTGGGTCGGGACGGGGCCTCCATCGTCGTTCGGGGCTGGGCCCCCAACCAGAGCTGCCCAGGCCGCACAAAGCTCGGGCTTGGGCTAACTACGAGGGGCAGCGGCGGCTGCGTTTCCCAACATGGAGCTCGAGCGATCCCAGTCGGCCTCCCTCCGCGTGCGGCGCCGCCTGCCCCGGAGGAAAATGGGGAGAAGACGGAGTCAGCGCAGAGGCCGAATCCCGAGGCCCCCGGAACCAGCTGCACGCTCTCTCCCGGCCGCCCCCCACCCCCATCCCAGCCTGCCAGCGCTCCCCGCCCCACCCCGCCCCCCTCCGGGCCAGTGCTCCGAGCACCCGGCTCTAGCGTCGCCGCCGGTTCCCCGCACCCCTTCCTGCGTGCGCTCCCCCTCTGTCGTCCAGGCTCCCTGCAGCCCTCCCGGCCGATGCTCCCCTCTGTCCTCCAGGCTCCCTGCAGCTCTCTCGGCCGATGCTCCCCTCTGTCCTCCAGGCTCCCTGCAGCCTTCCCGGCCAATGCTCCCCTCGGCCCTTCCGGCTCCCTGCAGCCTTCCTGGCCGACGCTCCCCTCTGTCCTCCAGGCTCCAGGCACCACCCTGTCCTCCAGGCTCTCTACACTCCTCCAGGCTCTCTACACTCCTCCCGGCCAGCGCTCTGAGCCCCGAGCCTCTCCGCCGGTCTCCGGCATCCTTCCCTGAGTGCGCTCCCCCGTCCTCTCTGGCTCCCGGGATAACCCGGCCTAAGCTCCCCTTTCTCCTTCCCGGGCCCTGCATTCTGCCGGTCCAATGCTCCCTGCTTTCCTCCAGGCCCCCCACACTCCTCCTGACCCGACCTCCCCCCTCACCGCCTCCGCCCGCTCCGGGCTCCAGCCTCGCCCCAGGCAGACGCGCTGCTCTGGCTCGGAGGGCAGCGGGAATGGGGCGCTAGCGGGCGGAGGTGGTGGTGGGAGCAACTGCGGCCTCGGGGCCTGCGTTCAGCCGGCCACCAGGGAGAGGCCCGGGCCGACTGGGTGGGCTCCGGACCGCAGGGGCCAGCAGATCCTCCCCGCCTCCTAGCCTGGGGTTCGGGCCCAGCTCCGGCCGGTACCTGGAGCCGGGGGCCTCGCTCTTTGTCTGGCGCTGCCGCTGGCCCGAGCGCGCCCGCCTGCTTCCTTCTCTCCGCTCCCCGCCGGCCGAGGCGACTGCGCCAGGCCAAGGCTCGAAGACGGCGAGCCCTCGCAGGGGTAGAGGATTCGAGGTCGCGCCTCCAGCTTCGGCGGCGTAGCCGGATCTCACCGCGCTCCCCACTCGTGGGCCTGGTCACGGAGCCGCCCGCCCCTCGTCTGCCTCCGGGACTGTATGTGTGTGAGTGTGTAGATCCAAGTTGTGTATTCCTCTCCCACCCGCCCGCCGGCCCGACCTGCGCTCCAGCTGCACGACTCGAGCGCCACCCTGAGGCCTAGGCGAGCCACGACAGCCTCCCGCCGCCTCTGGAGCCCCGGAGACTTAAGCGCGACCTGCCCTGGCCCCTGCGGGGCATCCCACTGCCTACCTACTATTATACGGTCCGGGAAAGGTGAAGGAGGGAGACCGAGTGGGAGAGGGATCCAGATTATGGGGAAAGGGAAGTGGAAGAAACTGCCCAAGATAGCATGGCACTGGGGGTGGAGGACAAGGAAGTAAATGCCAGATGAATTGAGCAGAGGCACACCCTACCCCACCTTCTTGTTTTGCAAAGCGTCCCCAGTGCTGCCTGTTTGAGGTAGCTCGGAACACCTGCACAACCTGTCTCTCTACTGATTTCTCTAAAGGTGAAACTTATGAAGGGGCCTGATTATCTATACTGTCCCAACTGTCTTGTTCAACACCTTGACAACCTTTCTGCCATACCAAGAATACAGCTTTTGTAATGTATGAAATCCTATCCAATTCTGATTTAGCCATATATTCAGTGTGTTACTTTAGGCATCTCATCATATTTGACTGTTTCTCCAGGTCTCTGTTTAAAACAACAACAACCCCCCCCCAACCCTGGGATTATGAAGGCTTTTCCATTATATTTGCTGAGGTGTTTATGAATCACCCATAAGATAAAAAGCTGTTAATGAAGAACATTATCAAAAGTTTAAAATGTTAAATTTTATAGTAGTGGCAAACAGTCAAGTCATTTGGGTCATGCTGTTTTAATTCTAATCACCTTCTAGTGTCCATCACAGCCTTTGATCAAAAAGGGCAAATGCAAATTGAAGACTTAAATGTTCCACACCCCTGATTAACACAGATAATGGTGGAAGAGCAGTGGGAGAATGTGTATATTAATATACTATGGCTAGAAGTGTGACTTGATATAAACATTCTGGAAGGCAAGTTGGAGCGATATCTGAAAATGTACTTAATTGTGCAGACTCTTGAACTTAGCTACGCCACTATCAGGCATGTCCCCCAAAGAAATCAAAGAAATATGCAAAGTACCCATATTTAGAAAAAATACTTATAGTAGCACTTTTTTGTGGGAACAGGATACTCCTCAATTGGAGAATAGCTGAACAAATTATGTTATAAACATATAATTACTGCAATGTAAGAAATGACAAAAGGGATGAATTCAGAGAAATTTGGCAGGACTTATATGAACAAATGACACTGCTTTCTCCTGGTTCTCCTCCTACCTGTCTGACTCCTCCTGTTTCCTTAGCTGCATCTTCATCTACTTTACACCCAGCTTTGGCAGTTCCCCAAGTCTATACTGGACATTCTTCTTTTCTCTCTCTGTACTTTTTCACTTAGTGATCTCATCAGTTCCCATGGTTTCGATTATCATCTATATGCAGATGACTGTCATACCTATTTGTCCAGACCCAATCTCTCTCATGACTTCTACTCTCAAGTCTCCAATTGCCTATTAGTCATCTTAACCTGGATGATCTGTAAACATCTTAAACTCAACATGATTGAATTCATTGACTTTCCATCAAAACTCTTACCTTCTGAACTTCCCTATTATTGTTGAGGCTACCACCTTCCTCCCAGTGAGCCAGGCTAGCAACCTAGGTGTTATCACCATCATTAGGTGTCATCACCGAGTCCTACCATTTCTACCTTCTCAATAACTCTTCTATTTGCTCCCTTTCTTCTGATTACTCCTATCATAAACCAGTTTCTGACTTGGTAGTTGTGCTTGGGATTGACTGCAAATAGCAACCCTGAGTGAAACAAGGCTGACAATTGAAGGCCAGCTTATGAAAGTCATAGCCAGATACCTATTTTTCTGGAGTGAACACAGTGAAGGGGTATGCAGTGAAGCTGGCATAGGTTTTGCAATCAAAACTAATCTGGTCAGGGCAGCTAGGTGGCACAGTGGATAAAGCACCTGCCCTGGATTCAGGAGGACCTGAGTTCAAGTCACGCCTCAGACACTTGACACTTACTAGCTGTGTGACCCTGGGCAAGTCACTTAACCCTCATTGGCCCACCAAAAAAAAAGGAAAACTAATCTGGTCGACAAGTTTGTATGCCTACCAAAAGGAGTAAACAACAGGCTCATGAAGATGCAACTACCACTTGCAGGAAAGTGCCATGCCACCATCATCAGTGTTTATGCTCCCACCATGAGGAATCCTGATGAGGTCAAAGAAAATTTTATGAAGACCTGGAGACCCTAATCATCAATATTCCAAAAGAGGACAAGTTTATAATTCTGGATAACTTTAATGTAAGAGTAGGCAGATTGGGGGAAACTAGGTAGCACAGTGGATAGAGCACCAGCCCTGGATTCAGGAAGACCTGAGTTCAAATCCGGCCTCAGACACTTGACACTTACTAGCTGTGTGACCCTGGGCAAGTCACTTAACCCTCACTGCCCTGCCAAAAAAAAAAAAAATTAGTAGGCACAGACTACTAGACATGGCAAGGAGTCCTGAGTAGAAATGGAGTTGGAAACAGCAACAGCAATGGTCACTTACTACTGAAGACCTGTACATCTCATGACCTTCTCATCACCACTGCTTTCTGTTTACCTAAACAAAATAAAACTTTATGAATGCACCCTTGAAGCAAACATTGGCATTTAACTGATTATTTAATTGTAAGGAGGAGAGACAGACAGGATTTGAGAGTGACAAAGGCCATGTGTGGTGCAGAGTGCTGTACTGATCATAGACTTATCCTTTCCAAGTTAAATATTTGCATTCAACAAAAGCAGCAGCCCCAAGACAATGTCAAGAAGACAGTGTCAAGAGATTAGAGCACTTCTCCAAAAGTGAACTGTTCTTTGCTAACTTGGAAAGAAAACTGAGCTAACATACAGTTGGCAGCAGTAGATCAGAAAAGAAGTAGGCAGCTTTCAGAGATTTGGTTCATAGCACATTTATTGGACCAGAAGACAGCCAAATATCAAGATTGGTTTCACAAAAATGATGGGGAAATGCAGAAGCTACAAAATTAAAAACAAGAACTCCACAGGGTTTGCCAGGAGGATATCTTATCTCTCTCTAAGAAGGCCACGTTTAACTCCATCAAAAGTAAAATACAAGCAAAGCTTAGAGAGATGCAGGATTCTTGTCTTTCTGAGAAGGGAGATGAAATTCAGTTTTACACTGATCAAGACAAAGAAGGGCAAGAGAGGGAAGAGCAGGGCAGCAAGGCTTAGTTCTCCAGCAGCCAGCACCACATCATCCATATGTGTAATCAGCTCTTATAGCAAATGGAGAAATATTAATGCTATGGATAAGTTCACTTACCTTGACAGGCATGTACACATACATGATGAAGTTGGCACATACATTGCCAGAGCTAGCTCTGTGTTTGAGAGGCTCCAAAAGAAAATGTGGGAGAGAAGAGGTATTAGACTGCCTGCCAAATTGAAGGTCTACAAAGCTATTGTGATGATTTCATTGCTGTATGCCTATGAAACCTGGATGGTATACCAGTGACATGCCAGGAAACGGAATCCCTTCCATAAGAATTGTCTTAGGAAGAATCTGAAGTTCACTGGTCAAGATAAGGTACCAGGCACTGCGGTCCTTTCTTGAGCTTAATTGCTGAGCATTCAAAGTCTACTAACGATAGCCCAACTCTGATGGGCTGGCCACGTTGAAAGGTAAAACACATGTTTGTCCAAAAGACTATTTTATCAAGCACTCACATGGAGGAGAGAAGAAGCAATACAAGGACACTCTCAAGGTCTTTCTGAAGAACTTTGGAATTGATTGCATGCCATGGGAGACACTGGCAAAGAACCACCCAGCATGACACGCCCACTTCAAAGAAAGTACTGAGCTCTATGAGCAAGGACAAGAACCACATACCTTAAATTATATTCTATTGGGTTTTTTTCCTATCTTGTGATTTCACTTTGATATTGCATGCTGTCTCATGGAATCATTTTTTTTGACCCATTCTAAGTTTTTGTTTTGTTTTGTTTTGGTGAGGCAACTGGGGTTAAGTGACTTGCCCAGGGTTACACAGCTATCAAGTGTCCGAGGCCAGATTTGAACTCAGGTCATCCTTACTTCAGGGCTAGTGCTCTATCCACTGTGCCACCTAGGTGCCCCTGACCCATTCTAAGTTTTAAGAAGTTCAATTCTTGAGTAAGGCTTATTTATGCCATTCCAAAATAATAATTCTCTTTGACATTCTTTCCTACATGTAGTGGGACATGGGACCCCAAGAAACCTAAAGACCCCAACCCCTAAGGAATCCTTAAACTTTAGAAACTAAAACAAAAACAAATCCAGAAATGGAAAACAGCTCTGTCTCCCACCTCAGAAATGTGGTGTAGCCAGTCCCTGGTACATTCAGGGACAGTTCCATTTATGATGTAAGCACTGATAAGCATACCAAGGTCTGCATGGAACAAAGATGATATACTAGTTCTATACGTTCAAGATATAGATTCCTTGCACATCAGCAGGATGTATGCTGCATATCTTACTGATAGCCCATTACTCAATCTCTAGGTACCCCCTCCTCAATAGTTTTGCAATCCCCTCACTTGGCATGTAGCTTTCTGTCTGCAAACATATTTAAGATTGACTCTTTTCTTACTCATAGAGGCAGTTTCCATCTTAACTCTGCCTCCTAGCCATGTATTCTTCTCTCCTAATAAATCTCTCCATTTTACAATATTTGCTGTGAGCCTCCAATTCTTTAGGTGAATTATCCCTCCCAAGCCAGATTGGAAGTTTCTTCCACAACATTATGGTGCTGAAACTCAGGGAGTCTTCCGACAGGTGAGGCAGGCTGCTCATTTGGCTCTTGGATTCTCCAGGTGGGATGTGCATTATGCTTTCTCCTTGGTCAGGAGCCCTCCCAAACCTGGTCAGGCTCCTCTCACAACAAACATAGCTGTTGTTTCCTTTAACTTTCAGTTTTTATCTATCTCTCACTTCATTTCTTCTGT
Source organism: Dromiciops gliroides (assembly GCF_019393635.1). Taxonomy (NCBI): domain Eukaryota; kingdom Metazoa; phylum Chordata; class Mammalia; order Microbiotheria; family Microbiotheriidae; genus Dromiciops; species Dromiciops gliroides. The sequence goes on from NC_057862.1 coordinate 273,861,677, forward strand.
AGTTCTTATGGCCAAGTCATTCTTTTCTCAGGGGCTCTATTTGGAATTGTTGTATTGTTTGGGGATTCTTTCTTTCTTGGATTTCTTTGGATTTTTATCACAGCCCACAGTATTTCTTCATTGCATTTGGAATTTTCTTCTGATTATTCCTATTATAAACTTCAGTTTCTGGCTTGGGAGTTGTACTTGGAATTGACTACAATAAAATGACAAGTATTGAAGGGGATGTGGAAAAATAGGGAGACTAATGCACTGTTGGTGGAGTTGTAAACTGATCTGGAGAATAATTTGGAACTATGACGGAAGGGCTATAAAACTGTGCATACCCTTTAACTCAACAATACCACTACCAGGTCTGTACTCTAAAGATATCACATAGTATACAATGACCAACTGTGAATGACTTAGCTATTCTTAACAATACGATATGATAGCAATACAATAATCCAAGACAATTCTGAAGGACTTCTGATGAAAAACACTATCCACCTCTAGAGAAAGAACTGATGGAGTCTGAATGCAAATTGAAACATACTTTTTAAACTTTATCATTCTTGGGGAATTTTTTTGTTTTACATTTTCTTTTGCAGCATGACTAATATGTAAATGTTTTACATGACTGCACCTGTATTTTTAGTTGTTGTTCAGTTGTTTTTCATTTGTGTTGACTCTTTGTGACCTTGCTTGGAGTTTTCTTGGCAAGGATACTAGAGTGATTTCCAGCTCATTTTACAGATAAGGAAACTGAGGCAAACAGAGTAAAGTGACTTACCGAGGCTCATATAACTACTAGGTGTCTGAGGCCACATTTGAACTCAGGAAAATGGACCTTCCTGACTGTAGGCCTGACACTCTATCCACTGCGCCACATAACTGCCCTTGTGTAATCTAGATCAAATTGCTTGCCTTCTCAAGGACAGGACAAGGGAAGGAGGGAGAATGTAAAAAATTTTTTTGAGGAAGGGAATTCTCTCAAGGAATGAGGAGAAAAAGGACTTCAGGTATGGGGGGACAACCAGTAAAAAAGCATAGAACTAAGACCTCATGCAAAGAAAGTTCTTTGTGGACAAGGAAAAGTAAGTGTTATAAAGTTAAGTGGTTTGTTTAGCAGCAAAAAACATCTGCTAAAGTACCAGAGTTTAGAAGTAGCTGTCCTGGGCAGCTAGGTGGTGCAGTGGATAGAGCACTGGCCTGGGTTCAAATCTGGCCTCAGACACTTAACACTTACTAGCTGTGTGACCCTGGGCAAGTTGCTTAACCCCAATTGCCTCACTAAAAAAAAAAAAAAAGAAGTAGCTGTCCTGAAAATCTTAGCACTAAATAAAGCAGACCAAAATTTTAAGAAGAAAATGAACTACCAACTGTACTACCAACTGTACTCTTAGATGCTGTGGGCAGTCCTTACTGGTTCAGATTTTGGTGGTCAAGATTAGGTCCTACTTTCTTCAGGAATTATTTGGTTTTATCTCTAGAAATGATATCAAGATGCTTGCATGCTTCACATTCTACCTACCTTGGCTTATCTCTGCCAGAAGCTTCTAACGGGAGTCTGGCTATCTTACCACATGTAAGTCCTTCCAGGTTTCTCTGAAATCTGCCTGCTCATCATTTCTTACTGCATAATAGTATTCCATTACATTCATATGCCACAACTTGTTTAGCCATTCCCCTATTGATGGGCATCCCCTCGATTTCCAATTCTTTGCCACCACAAAGAGAGCTGCTATAAATATTTTTGTACATGTGGGTCCTTTTCCCTTTTCTATGGTCTCTTTGGGATACAGACCTAGCAGTGGTACCACTGGGTCAAAGGGTATGAACAGTCCCATAGCCCTTTGGGCATAGTTCCAAATTGCCTTATCTATTTATTCAATGCCATCCCAATCAAATTACTAAAATAAAATTAATTTGGAAGGACAAAAGGTAAACAATTTCAAATAAATTAATGAAAAAAAGTAAATGAAGGAGGTTCAACAGTACCAGACCTCAAACTATATTATAAGGCAGTAAATATCAAAACTATCTGGTACTGGCTAAGGAACAGAAAAGTAGATTAGTGGAACAGAGTAGACATACAATACACAGTAGTAAAGGGTTATAGTAACCTTATATTTGACAAATGTAAAAATTTAAGTTTGGGGGGATAAGGATTCATTATTTGGTTAAAAATTATTAGGAAAGCAGGAAAGCAGTCTGGCAGAACTTGGGCATAGATCAATCAATGTCTTAAACCATGTATCAAGATAAGGTCAGGGGTCAGCTAGGTGGCGCAATGGATAAAGCACCAGCCCTGGATTCATGAGGACCTGAGTTCAAATCTGATCTCAGACACTTGACACTTACTAGCTGTGTGACCCTAGGCAAGTCACTTAACCCCCATTGCCCCACAAAAACAAAACAAACCAAAAAAAAGATAAGGTCAGAATGAATATATGAGATAAATATAAAGGGAGATGTCACAAGAAAAGTAGGAGAACATGAAACATGTTATCTATCAGATTCATGGATGGGAGAACAATTTATGAAGAAACAAGAGAAAGAGAGTACTGTGAGGTATAAAATGGATAATTTTGATTATATTAAATCAAAAAGTTCTTGTATAAATAAAACCAATGTAGCTAAGATTAGAAGGAAAGCAGAAAACTGGGGAAAATTTTTTATAGACAGTCTCTCAGATAAATGTCTCATTTCTCAAATATATAAAGAACTCTGTCAAATTTATAAGAATATGAGTCATTCCCCAACTGATAAATGGTCAAAGGATATGAACAGGCAGTTTTTCAATGCAGAAATCAAAACTATATATATTTATTTGAAAAAATTCTCTTTGAGTTCTTAAGGGGGGGTGGGAAGGGAGGGAGGAAGAGAATTTGGAACACAAAGTTTTAAAAAACTGAAGTTAAAATTTGTTTTTACATGTAATTTGAGAAAATAAAAATTATAAATAAAGAATTATAAAAAAGAAAAATGCTCTAAATCATTATTGATTAGAGAAATGCAAATTAAAACAACTTTTGAGATATCATGTAACACTCATCAGATTGACCAAAATTATAGTTGCCCTTCAGTTGGAGAATGGCTAAACAAGTTGTGATATATGATTGTGATGAATATAAGAAATGTATGATATTTCTATGATATATCTATCCAACTATGACATGAGAAATAATGAGCTGGCTGATGTCTAGAAAAAATGGAAAAACTTGGACCTATGAAAGAAGATGCTATCCACCTCCAGAGAAAGAACTGATAAATAGAAATACGTATAGTATAGTCATATATGTATATATGAGTATATACACACACATATATCTAGGACAGGATGGGAAGGGAGGGAGAAAAAATGTATAGGTGAGAACAAAAGAAAACTTTGAAGGAAGCACAGAAAAGCTACGTAGTTTTGAAAATAATGTGTAGTGTTTATTCCATAGTTTTTTTTTTTAAAAAACAGTCTAAAATGAAAATTTATGATTTCATATTGAATCTTCTTATGTTCTGCTGTGTAAATGGAAATGTTCTTTTTTTCTTGTTTTGTATTAAATTTTAAAATGAATAAAAAATTTAAAAACAAAGTAATTAAAAATATAATTGCAGAAAATCCTGGGTAGTATGAACTGATACAAAGTGAAGTGAGCAGAACCAGGAGAATGATTTGTACAAGGAACATTGTAAAGAAAAACAACTTTGAAAGATGTAAGGCCTCTAATCAATGCAATAACCAACCATGACTCCAAAGGACTTTTGATTAAACATGTTAACCATTTCTTGAAGGAAACACAAAAAGAGCAATTTTGAAAATGATATGCAGAATTTCCTATTTTACAAAAACCCAAATGTTGTGAAATGGAGGTTTATGGTTTCATATGCCATCTTCTTTTTTGTGTTCAGATATAGATAGATAGACAGACAGACAGATATATACATGGAAGTGCTCTTCCTTTCTTCATTCCTTCTTTCTTTTGTGTCTAAATTTAAAATTAAAAGAAAAGGTGTTCATAATAGTGATTTACAATTTCATGTATAATTCTATTGTTTTTGTATGTATGTGGAGTAAAATATTTTAAAGCCCCCCTGCAAAAAATTGAGACTATGCAGTCACATAAAGTGACCATCAATTTCTAGGTTTTGTTTTTCTTTTGGTGGGTCAGTGAGGGTTAAGTGACTTGCCCAGGGTCACACAGCTAGTAAGTGTCAAGTGTCTGAGACCAGATTTGAACTCAGGTCCTCCTGAATCCAGGGATGGTGCTTTATGCACTGGACCACCTAGCTGCCTCCTAATTTCTAGTTATTTTGTGAAAGAAATTTGAAGAAAACAACATAACAGCCTTTAGAAGGCACTGGGTCTTTGTTACTCAGATGACAGTGACGAAAATTTTCCCCCAAAAATTGCTGGTGTCACTAAGGCAAAATATACTCTGGTTCTGGTATAAACAGATCTCCCATTTATTTTTTTGTGTGTATGTGTGTTTTGGGGGTGGGGGGCAATGAGGGTTAAGTGACTTGCCCAGGGTCACACAGCTGGTAAGTGTCAAGTATCTGAGGCTGGATTTGAACTCAGGTCCTCCTGAATCCAGCGCTAGTGCTTTATCCACTGCACCACTCAGCTGCCCCCAGATCTCCCATTTATTACTGGAATGTCAGCTTTAATTAGAATAATTTCAATTTATTCAAGATATTAGCAGAATACTGCAAACAACAGGACTTCTACACTTTTCTCCATCATTGCAGCCTGTGCATTCACACAGTAGGATAGAGCCAAACAATACAGTGAATACCATAAGAGCCTAAAACTTCAACCTCTAAAGTGCCAACCTTTGAAGGACAGAGAAAAACATACTGGTATTCTCCAGTATCAAAAGAATAGTTGAGGCTTAGCCAGAAGAAAATAGAGTTCTCAGTACATGAGTGAGATGTAGGAAGGTGCCTGACGGGCAACTTACAAGATCCAACTCACCAACTTCTGATTTTAGAAAATTCATTGTCTGGAATAAGTGACCTAACAGACCATCTAAAAAACCTATTGGTTAATGATATAATGATATAATTGTATAGTTAAATGGCCTACTTAAAGCACCTATAGTAGACATAATGCAAAAGAATAAAAAGATACACATGTATAGACACTGGACTTTGAACAAAAGAATCAAAGTGATACAGTACAGTATGCCAAGAATTCAAGATGTTCTGGATTGATTTTTAGGTAGCCAGTGATACTCAGTATTGGACTCATGCAGTGACTATTACCAGATTCCCATGGCAAAGAAAGATAAGAAGACTGCTTTCATTTGTCCAACTGGATTTCAGCAGTTTGAGAATATGTTGCAAGGACTCTCTGAGCTACTTGCTTTCCAACAATTGATGGAAGAAGGAGTCAAGATGGTGGAGTAGAGGTAGCAATCCAGCCAAAGTCTTCCAACATTCACCTCCAAACAACTTTAAAATCATGCCTCAGGGAGCAGCAAGGTGGCACAGTGGATAAAGCACTGGCCCTGGATTCAGGAGGACCTCAGTTCAAATCTGACCTCAGACACTTAACACTTACTAGCTGTGTGACCCTGGGCAAGTCACTTAACCCCAATTGCCTCACTAAAAAAATAATAATAATAATAATAAAATAAAATAAAATAATGCCTCAAATCAAATTCTAAAGTGGCAGAACTAACAAAAGGTGAGACATTGTTCCAGCCTAACACTACTTAGGAGGTCAGTAGGAGAGGTCTGTGACAATGGGGCAGGGGCCAGCCTGGAACACAGGTAGCAGCAGCACCAGGAGCGGGCCTTGAAGATGAATATAACAACAGCAGCAACAATTTCAGTTCTTATTCCAGATATAGTGAGGTGAGACAACTGGTCAGAAAGCTATTACAGAGGACCCTTTATTGGCACCGGGTACAGGGTCTGGTACTATTTGGCAGCTCTATTGTCCACATACCATTCTAGGTTGCAGTTCCAGAGCAAAGAGGAATGCTTATGGTCAGTCACAAGGGAGTAGAGGCCCTATTTGAAGATACAAGGCAGAGAGGAGAGCTTGTGCTTGTGGCTGCAGGAGAGCATGGGACGTGGTCCTATGGGACCAGTCCTAAGGCCAAGAGGAAAATTCATGTTTGCATCTGTATGGAAACAGGGGCCATCCCTAGGTAAAAACCAGAGCATAGACTAGGAAAACAGTGACCATACCCCTCCCTGAATCACACCACCTTTGGTGCACCAAAAACTTGCAGACCCCCAGAACTAGCTCTGAAAACAGCAGCATGAAAAAGCTTATGATAGTGCCTCCCTACCCCAAGGTAAGCAGAGCCCAATTTTAACATAAAATTCAAAGTCAAGAAATGGGCTAGGAAAATGAGCAAACAACAAAAAACTAGTTCAATCATAAAAAGCAACTATGGTGGCAGGGAAGATGAAGTCACAAACTCAGAAGATAAGGTGAAAACAGTTATAAGCAAAGCCTCAAAGAAAAATGCTAATTAGACCCAAGACCAATGAGAATTACTAGAATGCAAGAAAGAGATGAGTGGTAATGGGAAAATTAGAAAAAGAAATGAGAGATGCATGATTATGAATAGATAATTAATAACTTGATAAGAGAAGCACAGAAAAAAAGCTGAAGAAATACCTTAAAAAACAGAATTGGCCTAATGATAAAAAGAGGCACAAAAATTCACTAAAGAAAAAAACTCCTTAAAAAGTAGAGTAGGCCAAATGGAAAAAAAGAGGCACAAAAGCTCACTGAAGAAAATAATTGCTTAAAAATTAGAATGGGGATAGTAGAAGTGAATAAGTCCACAAGACATCAAGAAACAATAAAATAAAGTCAAAAGAATTAAAAAATATAAGAAAATGTAAAATATCTCATCAGAAAAACAACCTAGGAAATAGATTAAGGAGAGATAAATTAAGAATTACTGGACCACCTGAAAGGCATGATCAAAAAAAGAGCCTACAAATATAATATTTCAAAAAATTATAAAGGAAAACTGACCCAATATCCTAGAACCAGAGGATAAAATATAAATTGGAAGAATCCACCAATCACCTTCTGAAAGAGATCCCAAAATGAAAACTCCCAGGAACATTGTAGCCAAATTCCAGAGCTCCCAGGTCAAGAAGAAAATATTGCAAAGCAGCCAAAAAGAAACAATTCAAGTGTCATGGAGCCACAGTCAAATTCACACAAGATTTTGGAGTTAAGTGTGTCAAGTAAAAGGAGTTCCTCCAAAAAACAAATTGGCCAAGGAAATGTCCCTCAGTCATAGTGAAACCAACACAACAACCAATGCTTCCTTAAGATACATACACCTTTTCCTGCAGTGACTTATAAATATATAGCTCACATCTGGAGTATTATGTTTAGCTCTACATACCAGTCAGTCAGTCAGCAAGCATTTATTAAGCATTTACTATGTGCCAATCACTGTGCTAAGTGCTAGGGATTCAAAGAAAGGCAAAAGTAGTACCTATCTGCAAGAAGCTCATATTCTATAGAAAGAGACAACATATAAATAAATAGGTAGATACCAGGTATATACACATCCAAGGTGTATGTGTTTGGGGCTGTCTAGGTATATAGACACAGCTTGTTAAAGGCACGGATAGATGTGATCTGATATTTCATGTACCTTTGCCAAGAGTAAGAAGGGAGGGATAGTTATGATCTAGAATTGCTAAGGCTAGGTGATCTCTCCTATATCCAAATATTAGTCTAGACATAGCTGCCACCCTTCCATCTAGTCTAGGGATAAGAGTCTGGATTCAGAAAGAAATCACTTCCCTGATCACTATTAAAAGGAGAAGGTAGTCCTTAACTTGCGCTAGAGAGTTTAGCTCCTTTCCAAAAAAGTCTGTTACTTATGAGCTAGCAAACCTCTCAAACCTCAAATAAAGCAGCAAATAGAAATTGGAGAAGTTAAATCTATCATAATATCCAATACACAAAGAGTAAATGAGCTTTTCAGTAGGGAGTGAGATAAAACACCTCAGCTCAACTAGGGAAAAGGGAACAAAATCCCTAAGGAGGAGTCCTAGCCTAGAAGTGTAAGAATTGTGATTTGGGGGACCCCACCTTTGGCTAAAATTAAGATGACCACCCTAGTGCTCTCCCCCACCGGGCCGGCCAGCTGCCTGTGCCTCCCAGCTCTGTCGCAGCCCCAGGGCAGGCCCAGTTTGCAGGGGATGGGCTGCCCCTTCCCTAGCGCAACTGCTCTTCCTGAAACCGGGGCAGACTGTCAGTGCACCCCAACCGCATAGTGCTGCCTGGCTCAGGGACCGCCGCTCCTGAGAGGAGAAAGCTTTGGGCATGCCACATCCCACACAGAGGCCCAGAGCACTGGCTTGCTCTGCCAAGCAAGGGTACACAAGGAATCCCTGTACCCCAGCCAGCCTTGGACACCTCCCCTGAGGATGCCAGTGAATTAGCTTGGGGTGAGTGGGCAGTGGGCCCAAGGTTTCTGAGAGAGGTTTTTTTTTTCTTTTTCGTTTTTTTTTGCGGGGCAATGGGGGTTAAGTGACTTGCCCAGGGTCACACAGCTAGTAAGTGTCAAATGTCTGAGGTTGGATTTGAACTCAGGTACTCCTGAATCCAAGGCTGGCGCTTTATCCACTGTGCCACCTAGCCGCCCCCTGAGAGAAAAGGTTTTTAAAAGAGACAGACGGTAGACAAGCAGGGTAGTGAAGGCAAGAGACCAGAGAAGTAGACGGGTGGCGATGTAGAAGAAGATGGTAAATGGAAGGGTAGATGAGAGGGGAGCTACTGAGTGGAAGGGGGTGGCGGAGGCAGTGGTCAGCCACACCCACAGAGAGGGAGCAACCAAGAGTTCACGGCAGGAGAAAAAGTTAAAAGAGAAGTAGAGAGTCCATTGGGGTCAAGTTCACAGGTTGTATTTCTTGCTTTTCTTCGTCCTTATTTCTACATTTATTTCTAAATAAACGGTGTTTTTGCTTTTATTGAAGGGAGGCTTTTCTTTGTTATGAGGCAATTGGGGTTAAGTGACTTTCCCAGGGTCACACAGCAGTAAGTGTCAAGTGTCTGAGGCCAGACACTGAATCCTCCTGAATCCAGGGCTGGTGCTTTATCCACTGTGCCACCTAGCTGCCCCAAAAGGAGGCTTTTTAATCTCGTTTCTTGTTAGTCTGGGAGAAGCAATTGCAAAGGGGGCAGGCCCTTACAGATTGGCTCAGTGGGGAAGACAGAGCTAACAGTTGTGGAGGCAGCTAATAGCCTATAGATGCTGAGCCAGCAATAGCTTACAGAAGTTATTAGGGCTGCAGGTGCTAGAAATGGAACCTGATGGGGGCCAGCTACCCTACATGTCTATGGTTCTGGAGCTTCAGTCTGCCATTCAAAAGTCCACTACTCAGCTTCTCTCTTGACATGTCACTCTTGAAGTCCTTTGTTAAGGTCTTTTCCAGTCAATTGAAATAAATCCCTTTTCCCTTCACACGGTGTCATAGTTCACCATTCCCTTAAGTGAATCATGTCACCTCCTGTGTAAACAGTACATACTATAGGGCTATCCCTTAGAAAAACTACAGGCTTGGGCAAAAGGAGGGTTACACAGCGATGTGGTCTTTAGGAACGTCACTTTGGCAGCCTGGTGGAGGATGGTTTGGAGAATGGTAAGATAAGGCAGAGGCTAATTATATGGCTAATTAGCAACAGTCCAGGCAAGCAGCCTAGAAAGCCTGAACTAGAGTGATGGCTGTGTGAGTATAGAGTAGGGGAGATTTCAAAGATGTGTTGTGAAGGTACAAACAAGAATATATGAGTAAGAATGAGGAACTGAGGATTCATCAAGGTTACAAACTTGGGTGATTAAGAGAATGGTGGTTCCGTAGATACTGATAGGGACATTTGGAAGATGGGAGGGTTTGAGGAAAAGACAGTAATTCCGTTCTGAATATGTTGAATTTGAAATGCCTACAGCACGTTTAGTTGAAAAAAGATGTTAATTTGATGGAGGATGACCAGGATAGTGAGAGGCCCTGAGTCATATATTAAGACTGCTTAAGGGGCAGCTAGGTGGCACAGTGGATAGAGCACCAGCCCTGGAGTCAGGAGTACCTGAGTTCAAATCCGGCCTCAGACACATAACACTTACTAGCTGTGTGACCCTGGGCAAGTCACTTAACCCCAATTGCCTCACTAAAAAAAAAAAAAAAAGACTGGTTGAAGGAACTGGGGTTGTTTAGCCTAGAAAGGAAGAGTTAGAGGATGGGGAGAGATGGTCGTCTTTAAAGTATCTGAAGTGCTATAATGTAGAAAACAGATTAGATTTACTCAGCTTGGATCCACAGAACAATGGATGGAAGTTGCAATGAGGAAAAGTTATTCTTGAAATAAGGAAAATTTTCCTAACAGCTATCTAAGAGTGAAATGAGGAGCCTTTGAAGGTGGCAAACCATTTCTCACTGGGATCTTTAAGCACAGACCAGATGATCCCTTGTCAGTCATGTTGTTGTAGAGGATTCCAGTTAAGATATGGATAACAGTTTCCTTCCAGCTATGAAAATTCTGTGATTCCTAACAATTAGAGCTGTCCAAAAGTAGAATGGGCTGCTTTAAGAAATGGTGAACTCTGGGGCAGCTAGGTGGCGCAGTGGATAGAGCACCAGCCCTGGAGTCAAGAGTACCTGAGTTCAAATCCAGCCTCAGACACTTAACACTTGCTAGCTGTGTGACCCTGGGCAAGTCACTTAACCCCAATTGCCTCACTAAAAAAAAAAAGAAAGAAATGGTGAGCTCCTCCTCCTTGGAGGCCTTCAAACAGAGGCTGGACAACCATTTGTAGGATGTGTTATAGTGGGCCTGCCATTTGTGTGTGTGTGTGTATGTTGGATTAGATGGCTACTAAATTCCCTTCCAAACTCTCAAATTCTGAGATTCAAAATAGCTACAGATATCAAGAAATATGTGCTCAATACTTGCAAAGAAAAGTACTATCAAGTTGTGTACATTCTTGGAGATTATCAATACTAGTAAGCCTTTGGAAATTGCATTAGATTCCTATCACTGAAAGTAAATAGCAATGTAATGGTGATGACTGACCACTTCACAAGATATGCACTGGCATACCCATCCAGGAATCTGAAAGCTTCAATAATTGCTAAAATATCAAGGGAGAACAATTTCTATGTATTGACTTCCTTCAGATACTTTAAAAGTATACTACTGAGGATGTTAGATTTGGCTGGCAAGAAGAAATCTGGAGCAATACCTTATCACCCTTCACGGGACCTACAACTTTAATGTTTGAACTGCATACTGATGAAGATATCAGGGACACAAACCAGAACAAAAATCTCAGGTAAGTCAACACATGGTTTTCCTTGTACATGTGTACTACTTCTCTGAGTGTAGTGGGACACCCTGTGTACACACACACACAAATATATAAATATATAAACACATATAAATACACACACACACATATACATACATGCATAGAAAACAGAGAGATACAAATACATATCTATGTATATATGTGGGGTGCATGGGGTATTCAAAGAGGACTAGTACCTCTGGTATGAGAGCTTGCCAAGTTCTTTTCAGGGCAACTGCTCCACCTTTGGTGTCTACCTTTCACCCAGCTCTCACTTGTGGCTCCAAGAAGCTATAGCATTCAAAGTGGCTTCACCCTAGTAAAACCGTCAGCAGACAGAATAAATCAGGTTGAGGGTAATCAGCAGGCCTCAACTGACAGATCCCCATTGATGAGTTAGGGGGATGTCTATTTGAAGCATATGAAGGCTTCCCCTGGCTGAATGGGTAGATGAAAACCATTTGTTCCAATGGCCATGAAGTTGGCTGAAATAGATACTATGGAGCATTTCAAACTTGGTCAGACATCAGAGATGCCAAGGTTATTTACTGCATTCTTGGCCATTTCCAGTTGTCCTGACTTTTGTCTTGCCACTGTACTTTGATGACCGGAAAAGAAAGTGAGGCTGAAAACTTTGTGCAGCCTCGCCTCACTTAAATCCAATTCATGTGAAAGTCAAGACATCATCTTGCAGCGGGCAGCTAGGTGGCACAGTGGATAAAGCACTGACCTTGGATTCAGGAGGACCTGAGTTCAAATCCAGCCTCAGACACTTGACACTTACTAGCTGTGTGACCCTGGGCAAGTCACTTAACCCTCATTGCCCTGAAAAAAAAAAAAAAAGACATCATCTTATGATGTTATTGGTCCTCTTTGAAAATGAACACACAACAAAGGCTGATTTAGACCAAGTGTACACAGGGGAGATCAGCACCTTCACTGAGGATGTTTCAGTGAAACTGGAAGACTTTCTTTCATTTAAATTATTTTTTGTCAATCTGCAAAAATCTACCTTCTTTCTGTGTTGTTTAAAATCTAAGTGTGGGTTCTAATCTGCCCCCCTCCCTGTTTTGGGGGGTAAACTGGCTAAAATCACTGATAAATTCAGCAAGAGTTTAGGCTTTTAAGGATTTAATTAAAGATATATTATAAGATAATGATGAGAGCGAAAGATTGAGAACAGATCCCTTATAGCATGGAAATCCTAGCTTTCCTCATAGCCCATATGAAGGTCTCCTGCCAAGCTGATGTCTCAATCGAAAGAGCCAGATCCCCTCCGCCAGCTTCAGCTTCCTACTTCCTGTCCTCCTCCCCAAAATGAGAGGTTCTTCAAGTTGATTGGTCGAGAGTGGTTTCCTGTTGATGTCGAAGTCCACAGCCTCTGAGAACACACCCCACTCAGGGTTGGCCACGTGTGGTCTCAATTTAATTAACCTTAACTAGGTTCAATTTCTGAGAACAACACTCTACTCAGCGCTGGCCAGGTGTGGTCCCGATTTAATCATCATTAAGTAGGTTCTCAGTCTCTCAGTCTCACCCAATTCAGTCAATTCCAAATCAAACTTCAGGTAGGGGTTCCTAGGTGTCTGCCAAGTCCCATCATTTTATCACATTTCCCTTCCCCTCCTTCCCCCTAAGAAAGTAAGAAAAACAAAACCCCTTTTATGAACATGCCATAAACACACCAAACATACCATGTCAAACAAAAAAAAATTCTTGCATTGGCTATATACAGAAAATAGGTCTTACGCACTCTTACTTTTCTATGTAGAGGTGAGTAGCATGTGTCATGAGTCCTCTGACATCAGAATTCCTAAGTCTTTCAAGGTTGTTTGTTTTTACAATATTGTTATTATTATATAAATTCTTCTTCTTTAGTTCTGCTCACTTTACTCTGCATAAGTTCCTACAAGTTTTCCTGGTTTTCTGAAGCCTTGCTCTTCATCATTTCTTACAGCACAATGGTATTCCATCATATTATATACCACAACTTGGTCAGCCATTCCCCAATTGATGAGTACTCCTTCAGTTTCCAATTCTTTGCCATCCCCAAAAGAACTGCTATAAATATTTTTGTACACACAGATCTTTTTCCTCTTTCTTTGATGTCTTTCAGGCACATAGATCTAGTAGTATGTAGTATATAGTAGTATTGTAAGATCAAAAGTTATAGACAGTTTAATAGCTTTGGGAACATAGTTCTGAATTCCAAAATGTTTGGACTTATTCATAGTTCCACCAAAACAATGGATTAATATATATATATTTTCCCATGACTCCTCTAGAATTTGTTATTTGCCTTTTTTGGTCAATTGTGCCAATCTGAGCATGTGAGATTGAGCTTCAGAGTTGCATTTTTCTAATTATTAATTATTTATAGCATTTTTCCAAATGGCTAAGACTAGCTTGGATTTCTTCTTCTAAAAATTGCCTGTTAATGTCCTTTGCTCATTTATCAATCGGGGAATTACTTTTATTCTTTAGAAATGAGATTTTTGAGAGAAATTTGTTCCAAAGATTTACCCCCAGGAACTGGAAGACTATAAAGCTCTGATCTAAGACACAAAAAATAGCTAGTGCTCTCAGCACAGATATACTAGGATGACTCTATTTATTCCCATGCTTTAAGGAAAACTATTTTGAGTCCTACTTTGGACATGTGAAGTTCCAGATGCCTATAGGACATCCAGAGGAGAAATTGAACAAGTAATTGATGGAATGCCTGGGGTGCAGAACTGAGATTTTGGTTTTAGATAGATAGATAGATAGATAGATAGATAGATAGATAGATAGATAGATAGATAGATAGATAGATAGATAGATAGATAGATGAATCATTTCTACAGAGATGACATGAATTATTGCACTCATATTTACGGAGATGATCATTGTGGTTTGTTTTCTTCTGTCTATTCAAATCTCTAGGCTCATTTTGTGGTTTGTTGAAATTATAGAGTGACACTCTCGTATGGGGAAGTTAAGCCCTGTTCTATCACGTTCCTGATATATTGTTCTCCTTTCAGTGCCTTTCATCTTCCCCAACTATGTAACAGTAGGCAAATCACTTAGCCTCTGTTTGCCCCAGTTTCCTCATCTGTGAAATAGGAATAATAGTTGTTGTGAACCTCAAATGAGATATTTGGAAAACCCTACAGTGGCTGGCAGCACTATATAAGTACCAGTTATTTTTATTTCTAGTTTTTTTGCTACCACAGAGTGTTGCTTCAACTATCTTGGCTTTTTCTTTTTTCAGGGCAATGAGGGTTAAGTGACTTGCCCAGGGTCACGCAGCTAGTAAGTGTCAAGTGTCTGAGGCCGGCTTTGAACTCAGATCCTCCTGAATTCAGGGCCAGTGCTTTATCCACTGCACCACCTAGCTTTTCTTTATTTACCCACTTCAAGATATGTGGTAGGTAGTGAGATAGCTGACTTAAAGAGTAAAGAGTTTTGTCATTTTCTTGCATAATTCTAAACTTTCTCAGAAAAGTTGGACCAATGGTCAGCCAACTCATTAGCAAGTGTGCTTGACTCCCCCCCAGTTCCGAACATTTCCTACTTTGCCATCTTTGTTCATTTGATAAACCTAAGGTGGATGTCAAAGTTTTACAAGAAGCAGAAAATCTTTCAAAAGAGGCCACTGACCCCTCAAACACTTCTATAGGAGAAAAGCCAAATAAGAAGAAATATCAACTTTTGGTAAAAAATAAATTAAAAAAAATAAAATTCACATTGATATAATTTAGCGATTTCAAGCATCTTTTTAAGTGCCTGATTTTCTGCAATTCTCATTTCGAAAACTTCACATTTAAAAAGGTATATTGGGGGGGGCAGCTAGGTGGCGAAGTGGATAAAGCACTGGCCCTGAATTCAGGAGGACTTGAGTTCAAATTCGGCCTCCGACACTTGTCACTTACTAGTTGTGTGACCCTAGGCAAGTCACTTAACCCTCATTGTCTCAAGCAAAAAAAACAAAACAAAAAACCCGCAAAGAATGTTCTTTAAAAAAAAAAAAGTTGTATCTGAGAATAGCTTGACAGAAGCTGAACTGCTTCTCACCCGGTAAAAAGACTAACCGCATCAGACTATAGGGACTGAGATTCCAGGTGACCCTTAGGGCTTGGGGCCCCACAGGTTACTATGAAGGAACAAACAAAGATGCCTTCCCTGATTGCAGGGAAAGAAATGGAAGCATCAGAAATCGGGACTCCCTCCCCCTTCAGGCGGCTAGAAGAATTTTAGTGGCTCAAGCTGAGACCCTCAGGCAGCCACCTTCCTTCCCACATTTCTATCCTCTCCACCAGGTAGAGTGGGGTCTGAATCAAAAAAAGCTCTAAAAGCTAGGGCCCCGCCCAGCGAATGCTGGCACGCTCCCGGTTCGTGCAGTAAAGGAAGAAAAATATTGACTCGACCCGGAACCTAACTCAACAGTGCAAACCGGATTTTCTCCCCCACCCCTGCGTGGCGTTTGGAAACTTTGGACCGAAGGGACCGAATGTTCCGACTGGTCACTTTACCCATAATTCCCCAAGGTCCGACATCTTGTCTCCAGTGGGCGGGGCAAACAAGTGCAACGATTGCGGAAGTGCCTAGAGTCCAAAGTTGCTCAGCGGGGCGTTGGCCCAGCCCTGTCGGGGGACAGTCACTGGCTGGAACTACTTGCTCTCCCCGCCCTTCCCCCCCCCACGGTCTCGGCCAACCAATCCGGACTCTCTCTTTGGCGAGAGTCACCAATCCGAGGAAGCTTGAGGGAAATTTAAGTTGCCAGGAAGTGGAAATGGGCATGGTGGTTTTTCTCTGAAAATCATTTTCCCGGAGGCCAAGTAATCTTTCTTCTGCCCACACAATCTAAAATTAGAACTTTTAACTACGAAGTTTTAAAAATAAGAAATGCAAAGTATCATCCATTTTAAAAGTTGCTTGAAATCTCAATAATAGGTACGCAGATACTTTGCACGTTCTATTGATCAATAAACATTTATTAAGCACCTGCTATGTGTCAAGCTCTGTGCTATGCGATGGGGATATAAATAAAAAGAGGCAAAAGACAGAACTTTCCCTCAAGGAATTTACATACATGTTTATATATAAAACAAACTATATACAAAACGAGGTTATACACAGGTTAACTATATAAAAGCTACATACAAGATAAATAGGAAATAATTAACAGAGGGAAGCCACTGTAATTAAGAAGGGATGGAAAAGACTTTTAGTAAAAGAAGGGATTTCATTTGGGACTTAAAGGAAGCCAGAGAGGTCAGTAGTCTGAGCAAACAGCCAGAAGGCCAGTGTCACTGCACCGAAGAGTATGTGTCAGGGAGTAAAGTCTAAGAAGTCTGGAAATATAGGAGGAGCTGGGTTTGAAGGGCTTTGAATGCTAAACAGAACATTTTGCTTTTGATTCTGGGTGCAATAGAGAGCCACTGGCGTTTATTGAGTAGGGCCTGTGATATAATCAGACCTGTGTTTTAGGAAAATCACTTTAAGTGGCTGAATGGAGGGTGGATTGAATTGGGGAGAGACTTGCAGGCCGACTCATCTGCAAGCTATTCCTATGGTCCAGGCCTGAGACGATGAGATCTTTATCAGGAGTGGTAACAATGTTAGAGGATAGAAAGGAGCACATGGAGAGATGACATAAAGGTGAAATCTACAGGCCTTGCTAACAGATTGGCTATGGAGGGTGAGATATAGTGAGGAAGGAGGGATGACAGCTAGCCTAAGGAACTGGGAGGATGGTGTTGCCCTCTTCAGTAATAGGGAAGTTGGAGGGACTGGGGAGGTTTTAATGGGAGAGATAATGAGTTCCCTTTTGTACATTTGAATTTAAGATGTTTATTGGACATACATTTGAAGATTGGAGATTAGAGGTCAGCAGAGAGATTAGAGCTGGATAAGTAGATATGAGAATCATCAGAGTAGAGATGGTAATTAAATCTATGGGAGCTGATGATATCACCAAGTGAAGTAGTATAGGAGGAGAAAAGTACTCAGGATAGAACCTGAGGGATGTATACAGTTAGAAGGCATGATCAAGAGAAGCATCCCACAAAGGAGACTAGAAGGAGCAATCAGATAAGTAGGAGGAGGATCAGGTCCTGAAAACCTAGAGAGAAGAGAGTATCAAGGAAGAGTGATTGACAGAGTCAAAGGCTGCATAGAGATTAGAGAGAATGAGAATTGAGAAAAGGCCATTAGAATTGGCAACTAAGGGGCGGCTAGGTGGCGCAGTGGATAGAGCACAGGCCCTGGATTCAGGAGTTCCTGAGTTCAAATCCGGCCTCAGACACTTGACACTTACTAGCTGTGTGACCTTGGGCAAGTCACTTAACCCCCATTGCCCCGCAAAAAAAAAAACAAAAAAACAAAAAAAAGAATTGGCAACTAAGATATCATTAGTAACTTCAGAGATTAATTTCAGTGGAATGATAAGGTTGAAAGCCAGATTGTAAGGGGTTGAGAAGAGAGGAGTAAAAATGGAGGCACCGAGGAATGCCCATCAATTGGGGAATGGCTAAGCAAGCTGTGGTACATGATGGTGATGGAATATTATTGTGCTATAAGAAATGACAAGCAGGATGATTTCAGAAAGACCTGGAAAGACTTGTATAAACTGATGTATAGTGAAGTGAGCAGAACCAAGAGAACATTGCACAGAGACAGCAATATTATTTGATGAAGAACTGTGAATGACTTAACTATTCTCAACAATACAATGATCCAAGACAGTCTCAAAGGACTATTGATGAAACATACTGTGCACCTACAAAGAAAGAACTGATATTGATTGAACACATACTGAAGCATGCTATTTTTCACTTTTTCTTTTATTCAAGTTTTCTTATACAAAATGACTAATATGGTAATGTTTTACATAATCATACATGTATAACCTATATATGATTGCTTACAGCCTCAGGGAAGAGAGAGGGGAGGGAGAGGAGGGATAAAAATTGGAACCCAAAACTATAAATAAAAATGTTTATTACTTTAAAAAATTTTTTTACATTTTTAATTAAATGGAGGCATCTATTGTAGGTAGCTTTTTCAAAGAATTCAGCTACAAGGGGCAGAAGAGATATAGGACAATAGCAGGGATCAAGTGAGGTTTTTTTTCAGGAGAGAAGAAATATGGTCAAGTTTACCTTAAATTCATCAAATGAACAAAGATGTTTCATTCTTTTTACTTGTATCCTCAGCACCTAACTTAGTACCTGAAACATAGTAAGCATTTATTAAATACTAATTACTTGATTAAATTATTCCTAGTTCTGAAGCTTTATCTTTTGCCTTTTATAATAACATATTCTGAGATTTTCTCTATAGTAATTCCTGCCACATTGAGTGTGATCTTGACTGTGGTTCCTTGGTACTTGAATTTCTTTTTTCTGGCTTCTTGACATTTTTTTCTTTTTCCCCATGTGGAAAAAAAATCCTTGGCACTTTGCATTTTAGCCAATATCTATCAGAGACAATTTACATTTAATATTCAAGCATTCTTGCTTGGAAGGAGATCCAAACAGGCAAGATCTTCTGCTATTTGGAATTCTCACCCAAGCAATATCTACTTACATTTACAGCACTCATAAAGCAAAATAAAAAAATTCCACAGCAAGATAGCACAGAGGTGTAAGATTTAAGTTTCAGATGTTTTACAATTTTACAATAGCACAATATTGTAATATTTTTACAATATTACAATAGTAATGTTGATAGTGGCCCAACCTTGGATAAATGTCTTCCTGAAACCATTCAGTCTGGTCAAGGGTGAATGAAAAGATATTGCAACAACCAACACTGGCATTCATATAGCACTTTGAAGGTTTGCAAAGAGCTTTACATGTGTTATCTTACTTGATCTTCACAACAACCCTGTGAGGTGCTATTATTATCTTTAAAATAGGGAAACCAAGGTTAACAGGTCTACTGGGTTGCCCAAGGTCACATAGGTAATAAGTGAAGGAAGATTTGGACTCAGGAGATCCAGCACTCTATCCATAACATTATTCAAAAGACATTATCACTCAGTCTAGTCTTCACTCCAATCTTAATTTCAAGGAATCAGGACTGATTCCTGAACATGACTGAATCTTTTATTATAAAAACTGTTAGGTCTTTGATAAGAAAAAAAATGAAATCAATGACTTCAGAGCAGAACATTCTCTCTTTGACAGTGACAACATCGATATAAGGCTGTTCATTCAACTGGGACCAAGGATACAGTCAGAAATATTTCTTAATTTCAAAGAGGAAAAAAAAGAGGCTTAATAGATGTGCTTTCACACCCACATCTATCTACTACCTTTCTTTTCTCTTCCCTCAATCTTGAACACATGAATCTATAGTCTAGTCTCTACAATTGGTTGATTCTGGTTACTCCTTATTTTAGTTTATTGTGATACTAACATACAAAAGGATGATAAACAAGGAAAACCAAAATATACTGCTATAGTTTGATATAGAATTATACCAAGAAAAGTTAAGTGCTGTGACTGCCTAAGATTTGTTAAACTTTAAAATTACTTATAAGATTACAGAACACAGGAATAAACAGTTGTCTTTATTTTTAGGGTGGGATGGCATTCTTGTGAATTCATTAATAAAGAAAAGCATAGAAATGATCAGGACCAAAATTGCTCCTTGAAGTCCCTTTATATGGAAAGAAAACAAATTTAGGGAGTTTGAATGGAATAGTTACTTTGCTTTAGTCAACATTTTAGTCTTAGAAGAGAGAATTCTAGGGGCAGCTAGGTGGCGCAGTGGATAGCACACAGGCCCTGGAGTCAGGAGGGCCTGAGTTCAAATCTGGCCTCAGACACTTAACACTTTAGCTGTGTGACCCTGGGCAAGTCACTTAACCCCAACTGCCTCACCAAAAAATTTAAATTTTTTTTTAAAAAAGAGAGAATTCTTCCTCAAATGAATGAAACAAATGATAATATTTTGAAAATGGAAGGTGTCAAGCCCAATGAGTAACGATGATTATGGCTTTAAAGGCACAGCTTCCAGCTCAAGCTTCCAGCATGAGCTTTAACAAAACATGATCGTGGATTTGTTGTTGTTTTTTGTTTGCTTATTTGTTTATTTTATTTGATAGGATGCCGGAATTAGGGATGGAAGGAAAATGTAAAAAGTTTGGAGTAAACTTTGCAGAAAATAATACACTTAGAAGAACTGCCTAAAAAGGATTATAATAGTGAGGGTCCCATTGAAATTAGACACAATGGCTGTATGGAACAGGTTTATATAACTTTATATCTATTGAGATATTTCACATACTGTATTCCTTGTTCTTTTGCCTTAGAATCAGCTGTCAGCATTATAACCAGTGAAAAGAATACTTCAGAAAAGGAAAACAGTTCTTTTATCTCTTTCACAGCAGAGTGCAGTAAAATCTGAACCAACAAAGGTAAACTTAATGTCTTAGTTGGACCAAAAAAAAAATAGCTTGTCTTTTAGTTGGAATTTTTTGGTAAAAGTCTAAATGATTACAAAGTGGATGTGCATATTAACTTACTGACAAGTAACTAATAGAAGGGTTCTATTCTAAGATCTGTATCTCCACAGGGAATACAGTTAAGAAATAAAATTTCAGAGATTTGGAAAAGAATAGATAAAGTTGCCAGCAGTCTTGATTTATAAACAAAAAAGCATAAAATACAGGCAAGAAATAAACTAGCCAAAACAGTATGTGAATGGGATATTGTTGAATGTATATGAATGATGGTAACTTCATTTTCCATCAGCTGCTCTTCTTCCTTTCCACAGGGACATCATGCCTTCCCCAAAATAAGCTCATCAGAATTATGATAAAACCTCATCAACATGGAGATTAATCCAACTTTCACATTCAAAACCTTAGCATCTTCAGTTGCCTCTCCTCTCTGATTGGAGGCCTGGAGGATGGAGCAATAAATTACTCCCAAAGCCTTCCTTTTATAACAAAGGACTTAGAATGTTTCAGTTAATTTCTGCTTAGTTTTGACTCTATAAACATCATACCTGCCCTTGTGCCAAGTACCCCTGGCTTTCCACCCCTTTTCAGCTTCCATTTCTGTATTGTTTTATTTGTAAGATTGTAAGCATCTTAAAGTGAAGATCTGGGTTTTTTCCCTTAATTTTATCCTCAGTGCTTAGTACAATACCTGACATATAAATGGGTGCTTAATAAATGTTTATTGATTATAGTAAGATTTGAAGAGCCTTTCAGATGGCAAAAACAACTCCTCCCCCCTTTGCCATTCTAAATATTAAGTGACTATTGCATTTGATTTCTTTGAATCAACAGGTAAGCTTTTATCTAGAGAAATGTTTTGTAGTAGCTGATTTTTAGTTAGGAAATACCAGCTACTGATACATAGACATTTTTTTCTAGATTAGGGCTAATATGTTTCCTCAAGGATTATATAATGGATTTGGAAGAGATCATACAATTGATTCTGTTTTCAGACATTAAACTCTTCTAGGTATTGAAATTCCAAATCTATGGGGATAAATTTCACCAAGACCTAGAGGAATTGATAGAATAGTGGCAGATTAGTTTTTGTATATGTAAAAAAATGCATTTGTAGAGGGTAAACCTTATAAACTAGTGTGCTATGAATAATAATCCCGTGTTCTGAAGCCAAACTGGCTAATAGAATAGTGAACAACATTAGGAAGGATTTTGAAAGTAAAGCAGATTGGGGCAGCTAGGTGGCGCAGTGGATAGAGCACTGACCCTAGAGTCAGGAGTACCTGAGTTCAAATCCAGCCTCAGACACTTAGCACTTACTAGCTGTGTGACCCTGGGCAAGTCACTTAACCCCAACTGCCTCACTAAAACAAACAAAAAGAAAGTAAAGCAGAAAGTATTAGACCAATTGGAGTTAATATAATAATAATAATAAGCCTTTTTCACTACTGAAAACCAGTATTTCATGATACTGAGTTCACTCAAATATCAGTATCCTGTTTTTCTGAGAGGTGCTTAATTTCATTTAAGAAAGTTAAGCTTTAAGATTAATTACTGTTGGGGCAGCTAGGTGGCGCAGTGGATAGAGCATCGGCCCTGGATTCAGGAGTACCTGAGTTCAAATCTGGCCTCAGACACTTAACACTTACTAGCTGTGTGACCCTGGGCAAGTCACTTAACCCCAATTGCCTCACTAAAAAAAAAAAAAAAAGATTAATTACTGTTTAAGAATCTCAAGTCTTTTGTTTTACAAAAATACTTTTAGGGGGCAGCTAGATGGCGCAGTGGATAAAGCACTGGCCTTGGATTCAGGAGTACCTCAGACACTTGACACTTACTAGCTGTGTGACCCTGGGCAAGTCACTTAACCCTCATTGCCCTGCAAAAAAAAAATACTTTTAAAAATTGTATTGAGTGCTTACTATGTTCTAGGCACTGTGGGGCAGCAATAACATTTATGTGATACAATTTTCAAAGCACTTTCTTACATTGTATCATTTTAGACTCAAAAACAGCTTTGAAGTGGAAAGAATAGGTGGCAGTAGCCCTGTTTTACAGATGAGAAAACCTAGGCTTATGCATGAAAAAATTTGTTCAAAGTCATATAAATATTAAGTAGGAAAGCAGAAGACATAACCACATCTTCTAATTGCTTGGGTTAATACTCTTTCCACTGCATTATAAAATATGGGAAATAGAATTAGCAGTCAGGCTAACAGGGTAGGTTTAGATTGTTTCATAAAGTAGACTGAAATGCAGGGGTAGATAGCCTTCATTTCATTCAACAACAGTTAATTGTATCAAGGCCTTTTCATATGCTGTAGGATGTAAGACCATCTTTGCTCCTTGTCTTTAAGGAATTTGCAATCTAATAAGTGAGATGAAATAAGTATAAATAACTGAAAGCCAGGAAAGGTGGAAGAAACCAAGTATTTATTCGGGGTTCTGATCAATGAAAACTCATACTACCCAAGATTATTAGGTAGCATTTGAGTTGGATCTTGAAGGATGAATGGATAAGCTTTTGACAGTTGTAGATGGAAGAGAAAGAAGGAATATTCTAAGGACATGAAAAAGCATGGAGGTAGAAAATGTAAGATTTTCATAAGGGTATGACAATTCCAGATTGGCTAGGGTGTGAGGTATGTGTTTATATAGGGGGCTAATGGGAGATAGGATGAGCCCTAGTGTTATGAGTGATAAACCAAACCTCAAACATGCTCAGCCATTACAGGACCCTGACAATGGAGGTCCTAAATAACTAGTTCTTCCCCTATTCTATGGTTTGCAATTCCCACCTCCTGCTCTCCTTATACCAGTTATTCAGATTTGGTGATTCCTTTCCCTTGCTGTATCTTTCAACACTTTGCAGTTTTAGACTCAACATAAGAAACATTTTAAAATTTCTTTTTTTTAAGTTAGCATTTTATTTTCCCCCCATTACATGTAAAAATACTTTTAACACTTATTTTTAAAATCTTGGGTTCCACATTCTCTCCTTCCCTCCCCACCTCCCTCATTGAGAATGCAAGAAATTTGATATAGTTTATACATGTCATGCAAAACATATTTCCATATTAGTCATGTTGTAAAAGAAAACATAGACCAAAAAAACCCGAAGAAAAATAAAGTTAAAAAGTAAGCTTCAATCTGTATCTAGACTTCATCAGTTTTTTCTCTGAGGATGGATAACATTTTTCATCATAAATCCTTCATAGTTGTCTTGGATCATTGTATTGCTGAGAATAGTTAAGTGTTTTATAGTTGATCATCTTACAATATTGCTATTACTATGTTTAATGTTCTCCTGGTTCTACTCATTTCATTTTGCACCAGTTCATGTAAGTCTTTTTCTAGGTGTTTCTGAGAGCATCTTGCTCATCATTTCTTATAGTATAATAATATTCCATCACAATCATATACCACAAATTGTTCAGCCATTCCTCAATTGATGGGCATCCCCTCAATTTCCAATTCTTTGCTACCACTAAAAGAGATGCTATAAATATGTTTATACATATAGGTCCTTTTCCTTTTTGTTTTTTATCTCTTTTGGAATACAGATCTAGTAATGCTGAGTCAAAGGGTATACAGAGTTTATAGCCCTTTAGGCATAGTTCCAGATTACTCTACAGAATGGGTACAGTATGGAAGCTGTTCCAACCTGACCAGAAGCCACCTTCTGAACACCATTCTAACAAATAAAGGAAAGGTATGGTTATTTTAGAACTATAACAAGTTATATTGCCATAAAGGTAACTTACTTTACAAATTGAATTTTATTTCAGTTTAATTTTTTTTTCCTCCACAGCTATACAACCAGATAAAGTGGCACAGTAGATAAAATACTGAGCTTGGAATCAGGAAGACCTATGTTTATGAGTTCAACTCTAACCTCAGACACTTACTAGCTGTGTGACCCTTGGCAAGTCACTTAACCTTCTTTGTCTCAGTTTTCTTATATATAAAATGAGCCAGAGAAGGAAATGGCAAATCACTTGAATATCTTTGCCAAGAAAACCCCAAATGGGGTCATGAACAGTCAGACATAACTGAAATGACTGAACAATGGCAATACAACCAGTTATGAGAGTGACTTGATCAACTACCACACCGGCAAAACAGAGTCACCAAAATAGCCTCATCTGCAATAAGAAAGCCAATACCAAAACTTAACAGTAGTAAATGTAGTGTTGGTCATAAATCTATCTAATAAAATTGTAATATTTCAGTTCCTAATTTTTTTTTATAAAATTTTGTGTCAAATTGAAAATTGATGTTTTTAGATTGTAGAACAACAAAAAGGTGATTGAAGTAAAACTTTAAAGGTATATGACCAAAGTGTGGCAGAAATTAGTTGTAGATCAGGATAAGCTCTAAATGGATATGTTACTAAACATCCATTGTTAGGGGGACATAAACAAATTAGGGAAGCAAAGAAGAAATTATCTTGGATTGGGAAACAGTTTATGACCAAAGAAGAAATAGAGAAGATCCCAGAAGATAAAATAGACAATTTTGATTACATAAAATTAAAAAGGTTTTGTACAAATGAAACCTATGCAACTAAAATTAGAAGGAAGACTGTTAACTGGGGAAAAACTTTGTAAATTTCTCTAATGATGATCTCATTTCTGATATATATAACAAGTAGATTTAAATTTGTAAGAATAAAAGCCATTCTCCAATTGGTGAATGGTCCAAGAATATGAAGTTAATTTTTGTTTCTGTTTTTTGTTTGTTTGTTTTTTTGCAGGGCAATGGGGGCTAAGTGACTTGCCCAGGGTCACACAGCCAGCAAGTGTCAAGCGTCTGAGGCTGGATTTGAACTCAGGTACTCCTGAATCCAGGGCTGGTACTCTATCCACTGCCCCACCTAGCTGCCCCCAATGAAGTTAATTTTTAAGGAAGAAATCCAAGCTATCAATAGCCAGGTGAAAAAAATGCTGTAATTCAAATGTATCAAATATGTGGCTCCAGTGCCATAGCAACACTCCCAATGCAGCCTGAACTAGATTAAGATGTAATTGGGAAATACTTAACAAAAATAAATAAAAGTACAATAGAACACAGATAATGTTAATATGTGGTTTTCTAAGTCATTATGCCACCCACAGGCATCCTCATGTGTAGTTTAGTAGCCCTCCAGTTTAATAATTAGAGAAATGTTATTCACTGCAGCAGCTAAAAATACAGATGGGAAAATGTAAGGACGATTTTCCTTCAGATTACCTCTCCTAAAAGGAAGCCTGTGAGTAAGCCTTGTTTTTTTTTTTTTAACTCAAAATCTATCAGTGTGATACAGGGTTTTTTGTATGGTTCTTCTCCTCCCTTCCCTCTCCACTCCCTGCATTAGTGAATGGTACAGAATATTTGGAGAATCAAGGCCATTCTGGAAAATTTGGGACAATTAGTTACTTAATAACTTTAATTTCTGTATTCATTTTATTTTAAAATGTACTTTATTGTGTTTCATAAAATTATGGCAATATCTATTTACCTAAAGAAAATCTTTAGCACCAAGACCAGAGATCAGGGTTTTTGGTTTTTTGGTGGGACAATTGAGGTTACGTGACTTGCCCAGGGTCACACAGCTAGTAAGTGTGAGATCAGGTATTTTTGTCTTATAAATATTTCTTGTTGGCACTCACTGTGACCCCTTGTTGCTGAATTCCATGGTATCCATAGGTCTTTCTACAGTAAGACAGGGGTTCTTAACCACTTTTTTATGTTATGGATGCCTTTGTTAGTCTAGTGAAACCTATGGACTCCTCAGAATAATGTTTTTAAATGTATACCATAAAATACATGAGATCATAGAGGAAACCAAGTATATTAAAATACAGTTGTCAAAATCTTAATGAAAAAAATAGTTTCTTGGAGTTGGGGAGGAAAAAGAGATAGACCTGGACCTGTCATTTCATAGGTATTAACTCCCTCTACAGACACCCATCAGCTTCTGTTCTGCTGCTGATAGTTTGAGAGCGTTGCCTAGAGGCACTGAGAGGTTTATTTGCCCAAAGTCATAGAACCAATCTTTTTCCTGTCTCTAAGGCCTGTTCTCTATCCAATTTAGGATTTTCCTTCCAAAGTTGGTGATAAAAAAATAATTTCTAGTAACTTTATAAAATCATCAACACCACTTGATGAAATACTTCTGGGAAAAGAAAACTATTTTGAGTGCAAAGCAAGAGGATAGAATTCCTTTGCACCCAAAGATTTTACATTTCATCTTTTCCTCCAAAGTACATGCATTTTCTCAGTATCTTTCTGTTTCTCGAGTCTTTAAAAAGTAAAGAGACTGGAAAGCAGCCTGGCAAAAATTAGGCTTAGATGTTGCCTAAATGGATAAGTAACCTTAATATTAAAGATTATTTTTCGTAATTAGAAGAAAAGCAGATCATAAAGCTCTCACAGCTATGAGTAGGAGATATAGTCTAATTAAACAAGCGATAGAGGCAATTACAAAAGATAAAATAGATAACTTTGATTATACAAAACTGAAAAGCTTCTGTACAGATAAAATGAATGCATCTAGGATAAGAAAGAAAGTGGTTGAATGGAGAAAAACATCTTAGTATCAAATTTCTCTGATGAGGTGGTATCCAAGATATGTAAACAATAAACATATGTTATATATGTATGTGTTTATATGACTAATAGCTTTTCCCTAATAGATCAGTGGTCAAAGTGGTCAAAGGATGTGAACAAATATTTCTCAAAATAATAATTGTAAAGTGTTTACGACCACATTGAAAGAATGCTCTAAAGTTTTTTTAATTAAAAAAGAAAGAATGCTCTAAATCACTTAATAATAAGAGAAACACAAATCAAAACAGTCCTGAGGTTTTGCCTTTCATGCTTCAAATTGGCAAAGCTGACCAAAAAAAATTGGCAATAGTCAAAATTGGAGAGGTTGTGAGATAATAAGCACACTAATACATTTTTGGTGGAGCTGTGAATAGTACGACCATTTTGGAAAGCAATTTGGAATTATGCAAATAAAGTTAATAAAATGTTCACATCCTTTGACCCAGAGACTCCATTATTAGGCTAAGAAAACTGTTGGTAAGAAGAAAGTCCTCATATACACCAAAATATATACAGCAGCACCTTTTGCGATAACAAAGAATTAGAAACAAAGTAGATGCCCACTGATTGAGAAATGATGGAACAAATTGTGGTACATGATCGTAATGAAATATAACTATTCTTTAAGAAAGGGAAGGGAGAGAAATAATGAATGTGATAAATACAGAAAAGTATAGAAAGATCTCCATGAATTCATGCAGAATGAAGTGTGCAGAGCCTAGAAAATATGCACAATTACTACAAACAACATAAATGGAAATAATGACCAAAGATAGAAAAACAAAAGCAAATGTAACAAATTTTTTAAAATTAAATTCACTTTAATTTTCCCAACCAGAAACCCCCAAAGAGGTTTTTCAGAACAGGGTCAGTTGGCGTGTAAACTTAAAAGAACCTTTCAAAAAATAATATTGTCCCCCACGGACCATCCAGGCAGTGAAAGAGTAAGAACAAAATAGCAAAAACCTCAATCCCCCCCACCCCAGTCTTGATGGGAGCAACATATGAAACTAGTGTTCACAGAAAAGTAGGGACAAGGGCATGTTTGAATCATCACCCTAAACATGCTGGAACCTATCCTTTTCTCAAAACATCACCTTCATTAGGAGAAACTGAATTAGAAAAGTAAGCATAGATAACCCTTCAATAGATTTTAAAGTACAGCAAACAAACCACAATCTCAAGTTTGATTAAATTGCTTATACAAATTTAAAGTCATGAGCATAACTTGTGGATCAGTACTTTTTATGTCAAGGGCTTTAAGTAAACAATTGAGTGCTTCCTGTATTTTCCCATTCTCTTTCAGTTCCTTTCCACACCTGACAAGAGCCTCATACTCATCTGTCACAGGAGCTGGACTTGGGTTGTGTGCAGTAGTCTCTTCACAATCTCCACCAGATGCACTCTGGGCTAAGTCTGAGTGAGACACGGACAAAGAGCAGGGTTTACTTTGGGACAATGAGGTTTCTCCAGCAGGTTCCTCTTCTGAATGTTCAGATTCCTGACTGTCCTCTGCTATTTCTTCTTTTTCTTCTTCTTCTAAATACTTGTCCATACTCTTTTGCTCACTGGCATCTTCTTCCATATCTTCAACATGGTCTAAAATCACATGAATAAGTGATCTCCTTGAAGCCAGAGATCTTCTAGAAATTACAGAATTATTTCCACCACTACATATTTCAGATAAAAACAATTCAGATTGGAATCTATTGTTTTTGGGAGTTGAGCTAAATTGTGTTAGTAATGGCTTTGGGAAAGGGGATAACATTCCTTCTGTCACAGAATCATCTTCATCATCAGAAACAATCCTCCTCGTCTTATATCTCATTTTCACGGGAGCTATTTTGTCTTCCAGTTCACTTTCTTGACCAGAGAGATTCTCAGGCTGTAGATACCCAAAGCTATTCTCCCCTCTAGGATTAGCTGCTAAATTCCACATGCTATTCTCCCTTTCAGTGGACTCCAAAGACTGCTTGGAAGGATTCTGTCCACTCTCTACAGAGTCTTCCAAGAAAAGATTGAAATCACCAGCATCCTGCAGTGAAGCAGCTAAGGATTCTTTTTCTAACTTGGCCTCGTTTGGTCCAGAATTCTCCAATGCATTTGGGCCTGACAGATCACCTGGTAGGCTAATGACAGAAGTACCCAATTCCATTGACTTTTCTGGACTAAGAGGCAAGATGGAAGATTCCAGTAAAATCTCATCATTTGTTGGTTGATCTGGATTTGGCTCAAGGTCAGCTTCTGCTGTCTCACGAGCTAACGGCTTTACACTTTCCTGAGTGTTATCTGGTAAAACTTCATTGCTATCATCAGGATTATTGGTCTTTGATATTTCCATTTCATGGCCCTCTTCATTGGAAAAAATAGTTATACATTCATCATCAATTTTGTGTTCTGTTAAGTGAACATCAGATTGTTTTATAGACACATCTACATTCATGACAGAGAGATCGTGCACCTCACTGTCTTCAGCAATACTTAAACCTGCCATTCCAGAATTGAGAGAGTCTTCTTGTGTAAGATCAACAATTACAGGTGGTGAAGGATGTTGTACAACATTAAATTCAGAGCATTTTTTCTTTGGTTTGGAAGATGCAGGATCCTTCAGCCAGGTTTCCTCAACTCTGGTTTTTACACTGTTCAGTAAAAGCTCATTATTCTGCGATTCTAATTCAACTAAAAGTTGAGCCTTTTGAACCCTTTCTTGAATATACTGAGATTCCCCTACCTCGGATTCTTCGTGAACAGACACATCATGTGTGAACATCAAATCATGGTCAGAGATTCCTGCTATTCCCAAAGTGTGCAGGTAAGCAATATGTTCTTCCAGTTTCTCATCAGTCTTTCTGTGACCAGCATGCAAAGACTGCAGTTGCAACTGTGTTGCAGAACTCTGAAAATCCCCTATTGCAAAAAGCTCTCTTAATTCTTGCTTGCTAAAATATCTAACAGGGTTTTTTTGATCCCCGGTTGTTTGTCTTATTACTGAGTCCTTGAAAACCTGTCTTCTGTATATTTTCTCTTCCAGTGTACCACAGGTGATCAACCTATAAACCACAACATTTTCTTTTTGCCCAATTCTGTAAACTCTGTCTACAGCTTGTGCATCAGTTGCAGGATTCCAGCTAGGATCAAAAATGACAACTCGAGTTGCTGCAGTTAAGGTGAGACCTACTCCACCTACTTGGGAAGTAAGGAGAAAAACAGAGACACCTTGACTCCGCTGAAATAAGTTAATTCGCCTCTGTCTTTCTGAAAGGTGAGTAACGGTTCCATCAATACGCAAAATCTTGAAATTCTCTTTCTTTAAAAGGTGCTCTATGATGTCTAGAAGTTTTCTGGATTGGGAAAACACCAGAGTTTGATGTCCTTCATCTTGTAATCTCTTAAGCAAAGCCATAAGAAACATCATTTTCCCTGATTCTTGCATTAGGGATTCATGAAGTACCTGCTCAATCTGGATATCTGAATGAGCCACTTGACTTTCATCCCCACCAGAGAAGTTGCCTTCTTTGAGACCTAACAAACTGCAAGCCCGTGCTGACAGTAACCTCGGGTGATCACATAGCTTCTTTAAGACAGTCAACTCAGCCAAAGGTGAACGTGTTTCTGTTAATAACTGTTTGATGTGGTTTAGGGATACAAATTTCCTATATATTTCTTCTTGCAAAGGTACTAAATACACCCAAATAATTAACTCATTTTTCCTGGAAAGGGAAGGGATTTCACGGACCATGTCACCACCTGGATTCTTTTCACGAAGATTGCTCTGGGATTTATTGGCACTTTTCTTCTGTACATCCTCTTTAGTCCTCCTGAGAAAATAGGGTTTTATAAGCATCATTAAGTTTTCAGATATTTTCAGCCCCAGGGCCTTCTCTCTTGAAGTAGCATCTTTCTCCCTGGCCCTAGTAATAGGATTTTCATACTCCATTTTAAAGGTTTTAGATGTTCCTAGCAAGGATCCCTGACAAGCAAAATCAAAGAGGGACCACAGCTCATACAAGTTGTTCTGAATTGGGGTTCCTGTAAGGAGGATGCGATTTTTCACAGGGATAGCCCGGGCAGCGACTGATGACTTAGTAGAAGAACTTTTAATTTTATGGGCTTCATCAAGTATAAGATAATCCCAGACAAACTCTTTGCCATCCAGTTGGGAAAGTTGCTGCCAATTGTTGATCAACATTTGGTACGTTGTAATAGCAACCCCATTCTTCCTCTGAATCCTGTTTAGATTTCTAGTACGTTCATTCTTACTGGAACCATGAAAGGTTGCAACTCTCATTCCTGGGGTCCACTTAGCAAATTCTTTGGTCCATGTGCTGATAAGGCTGGTAGGCATGATCAGCAGCACACACCTCACAAGTTCAGCATCAAACATGGCAGAAAGGAAAGCAATAATCTGGATAGTCTTTCCTAATCCCATATCATCTGCCAGTATGCCACCTTTCCTTCTGTCTTTATACAAGCTATAGAGAAAGGCCACACCTTCTTTCTGATGCACAAAAAGTCGATCGTGCAGTTCTCCATACAGCATCAGGCCACTGTCACACACATCGACAAATTCATCATCTCCTTCCACTGATAGCTTTTCCAGGGCTTCCTCTAGTCTCTGGATTCGGCTCAGAACCTTGTCGTTGGGAAAAACGTCTTTTGCTAAGTAGAAAAGTTTAAGGGCCTCTTCTAGATTTCCGTTCTTGGTAGCTTCTTTTGCTTCTTTTACATATCTCCCGTAACTGGCTGCTCGCCCCGGGCTCAGTAGCTGCGCCGCCGCATTCCCTGTGGCCAAGGCCGACGACTCCGCCATGGCCGCCTGGGGCTCGGGCTCGGTACCGACGTCTAGCTGGGGCTCGGGCTCGGGCTCGGGCCCGACGTCTAGCTCGGCCTAGGTTTCTAGCTCGGCCTCCGTACCGACGTCTAGCTCGGGCTCGGTGGCTCCGCCACCGCTAACGCTGAGGGGCTGACTAGGACGAAGGGGTGGGGGGGATGGGGGGGATGTAACAAAATTATAAAGATTAAGCATAACTTGAATGAAGAGATATAAGAGGACACCTCCAACCCACCTCTTCTCTGTGGAAGGTCCATTGGAATTGCACATTGCACATATTTTCAGGTTTTTTCAATGTATTGATTGCTTATGCTAATTTCTTCCTTCTTTTTTATCATCTTTAAAAAATACTAGGGGGCAGCTAGGTGGCACAGTGGTTAAAGCACCGGCCCTAGACTCAGGAGGACCTGAGTTCAAATCTGGCCTCAGACACTTGACACTTACTAGCTGCGTGACCCTGGGCAAGTCACTTAACCCTCATTGCCCTGCCTAAAAAAAAAAAATACTAATTATATGAGATAGTTTTCTGGGAGGGGAAACAGGAGGAATGCTGGGGGAAACTATGATGATATAAAAAGCAATAAAAACTTACGTTTAAAATTAAAGAGAAATTATTACATTTTAATTACTTCATTATAGTTGGGGACTTTTTATTTATTTTTAATTTTTTTTTTTTAGTGAGGCAATTGGGGTTAAGTGACTTGCCCAGGGTCACACAGCTAGTAAATGTTAAGTGTCTGAGGTCGGATTTGAACTCAGGTACTCCTGACTCCAGGGCTTGTGCTCTATCCACTGCACCACCTAGCTGCCCCCGTTGGGGGGCTTTTTAAATAAGCTATAATGGCAAAAGTTAGTGATCCCTGTTATGTTTGGCCTATGTTATAATAGGCATAAATTCTTGAATTTGAGAGATGTTTTTGTTCTTTTTCTCCAAAATAACATAGGACAATCTATGCTTTTAAGTGATATCATTTATGAACACAGTACCAAATTTGGGGAAAACACAATAGCTACAATGACAATATTTCATAAATATTTATACATACACATATATGTGTATATATGTATACATATATAAAAACTACTCCTTTAAATACTCTTTAAAATTTAATTAAACTAAATTTAAAAAAAGAAGTGTCAAGATGCTTTATAAAGCTAAGGAAAGCAAATAGAAGCTTGACATGTCAAGATGATTATAGTCACTTTATAATGGTTGTCAGCAATTATATCTTCAAATAATTTATCCAGGATCTTATTTTAGTGAATAGTAAGTTTCCTTTTGTACTGCTGACTGAGTCCCCTACAAACTTTGATCTTAGCTGAGCCTCCTATACAACAAGACTCCCAACTGATTGCCTATCCCAGTCTTCACAGAAGGTGTTTCAAACCTTCTCTCTTTAAGTATCCCATGATACCCCTATCAGCTCAAGACAATGCTTCATACTTTACTTAGAAAATTGAGGTCATTCACCATAAGCTTCCTTTTCTCCCCTCCTCCTGTACTTGGTGTGTTCAATTTCTCTCCTGTCACTCTCTTCTAAGTTTGTTTCATTGTGACCTACCTCATCATTCAACTGAACTCCTTTCTCCAAAGCACCTAATGTTCTCTTAATTACTAAATCTAATGGCTTCTTTCCAGTCCTCACCTTTCTCTTTGTAAAATTTGACACCATGGACCAGCCCTTCTTCTCTGTGGGCTTTTTAGGACATCATTCCCTCTTGGTTACCCTCTGACCTGTATGACCATTCCTTGACTGGATTGTCACCCATGTCGCAACCTCTGGCTCTCTTCTTTTTTTCTTCTCCAAATAATAAAGTTTAATAAATACTTGTTGATTGATTCAGGAGACCTGGATTTGAATCCTGGCTTCAACACTTTCTAACTGAGCAAATTACTTTCTGATGTTCTCAGTTATCTCATTTATAAAATACTTTAATAAAATAAAATACTTACAGTGTAGATGTAAAGAATCTGCTTTATAAACTTTAAAGTACTATGTAAATGTTTTTCTTTCATATCTGTTATACTATATTCTTCCTTTGTGATATCTGAAAAAAAATTCAATAAGCCAACAATCATTTATTAAGCACCTACTGTATGCTAAGTACTTGGGATATAAAACTACTATTTCTAGAAGAGATGAAGTAAGACTTTTTAAAGAGTTTTAAAAGTTTTTATAAATTAAGGGGCAGCTAGATGGCGCAGTGGATGGGCCCTGGAGTCAGGAGTACCTGAGTTCAAATCCGGCCTCAGACACTTAACACTTACTAGCTGTGTGACCCTGGGCAAGTCACTTAACCCCAATTGCCTCACTAAAAAAAAAAAAGTTTTTATAAATTAAATGAGAGTGCCATAGGAAAAAATTGGAAAAGAGAGAAAATGGAAAATGAAAACAATGGAAGAAACACTTGGAGAGGCAATGAACAGCTTGGCACAAGAAGTATAGAACCTTGGCCAAGTAACAAATTCTCTGTAAATTAGATTGTATCAAATAGGAACCAGTGACTCCATGAAAAAACAGGAAATATTAAATATTAAGACAAATTCAAAAGATAGAAGAAAATGTAATGTCTATATGTAATTAGAAATAGCCTTTAGTTAGAAACTGAGAAATTGGTAGGATATTGCCGTGAGTGGAAAAAGAAACTCAAATTGGATATCACTGATGTTGGTAAGAAGAGACCATTCCTGTAGTATGGTATCTTTTTTTTTTTGTTTTGGTTGGGCAATGAAGGTTAAGTGACTTGCCCAGGGTCACACAGCTAGTAAGTGTTAAGTGTCTGAGGCCGGATTTGAACTCAGGTACTCCTGACTCCAGGGTCGGTGCTCTATCCACTGTGCCACCTAGCCACCCCATGTAGTATGGTATCTTGATTTTATTGTACAGATAAAAAAAAGTTGGACTATTTTGGAATTTGATTATTACACAAGGGAACAGTTTTGGTTTGATATTAACATTAATTTCCTATTACTTTCTGTCAAAGTAGCTTGTAGCTTACAAACATGAATAATTTTTTACAATTTGATGAAATTATTTCCATAATTTAGATCTTTATCAGATCACTTAACTGAAGCTACTTTCTCAAGTTGTCACTGATCCCTTAACTGCCAAATTGGATAGCCTTTTCTCGAAATTCATTATTTTCAATCTCTTTGTAGCATTTGGCCCTGTTGACCGCTCTCTCCCCTGGTTTTTCATGGCCTCTCTTGATTATCATCTGACCTGTGTGACCACTCTTTCTCAGTCTTCTTTGCTGGGTTATCATCTAAATCCTACTCTTTAACTGTGGGTGTAGCCTAAGGCTCTGTCTTAGGCGCTTTCCATCCTCTTTTCACCCCTTTCTCTTTCCCTCTTTCTTTTTTTCCCTTCTCCTCCCTCTCCCAGGTGAGTCAGTCTACAAGCATTTATTAAATGGCTATTATATTCCAGGTACTGTGCTAAGTGCAGGAGATACAAATAACCAACAAAACCAGTCCCTGCTCAATCATCACCACGTAAATGTGTGTATGTGTATGTATATGTATGCATGAGTATATATATGTATGTATATATGTGTGTGTATATATACACACATAGACTCTCTATTGAGATCTAGTCACACATCTCAAACTACTTATTGGATATTTCAAATTGACTGTTCCACAGGCATCCGACATGTCTAAAGCTTAATTTGTTATTTTTGTGTATCCCCCAACCCACATTACTTCCAAAATTCTCTATTTCTTTCAAAGATGCCACCATCTAGTCACCCAGGTTTCCAAGCTCAACATTATCCTTGACTCTTCAGTCTCTTATACATTGGCCACTTGCATCTCTTGTATCTGTCTCCTTTCTATTCACGTGCCAGTACTCTAGTTCAGGCCTTCATCACCAATCACCTAGATTGCTGCAATAGCCCTTTAAATGTCCTTCTTGTTTCAAGAGAGGCCTCCCCTCTCTAATCCATCTTCCAAACAGCTGCCAAACGATTTTCTTGAAGTAGAAGTATTTCCACCTAAGTATGTCACTTACTCAGGATATTCCAGTGGCTCTCTGTTTCCTCCAGCATCAAATATAAACTCTCTCTTTAGCTTTTAAAAGCACTTCCAAGCCTTATTAGACATTTGTCCCATTCCTGCACTTTGGTTTATCCAAAGTGGCCTTCTTCCTGTTTCTTATACAGTATTTCCCATTTTTATCTTTTTGCACTGGATGTCCCTCATGCTGAGAATGAACTCCCATCTTATCTCTGACTCTTAGAATCCCTCGTTTCCTTCAAAATTTTCTGCTCCAGCAACACCCACACAAGGCTTTCTCCCCCACTAGTAGTAACTTCTCAAAAATTTAGCTTATGCTTATTTTTATATACTTATCTATATTTCTATACTTTATATTGTAAAAATGGATACCTTGATTTTCTTGAGTTCCCCAATCATCCAGGTAACCAGAGCAACTGTATGTGTACTAACTGCTTTGGCTAACACACCAACGGTCCTTTGCATGACCAAGAGTAAACCTAGCTGGATGTGTAGAGAATGAGTAACTCCAAAGCCAATAAAGCTCATATCACCTTTGAAGTAAAGATTTGTCTGAATGCAGGATATGTGACTATGGATATATCCTGTTTATAGTCTTATCTTTTTTTTTTTTTTTTTGGTGAAGCAATTGGGGTTAAGTGACTTGCCCAAGGTCACACAGCTAGTAAGTGTTAAGTGTCTGAGGTCGGATTTGAACTCAGGTCCTCCTGAATCCAGGGCCAGTGCTCTATCCACTGAGCCACCTAGCTGCCCCTATGGTCTTATCTTTTGAGAGATCATCATATAAAGACATCTCCTAATAAGGCTTTGAACTGAACTGCTTATCACCAAGGATGCCTTCTGATTTGTGTATCAAAGGCCACATCCTTGATCTCTGGAATTCCTTACTTTCCTCCCTTCCCTTGGAAATGGGACCCACTAACTCATTCCTTTATAAGTCCACCTTTTTCTCCAAATTCCTTACCTGCCTTTGTTTAAACTGTATATAACCCCCTGCAGTCTGTTACCTGGTATGATATTTAGCAAAAGGCTGGCTAGTACCCATGATCATGTTAAATTTTCTTCCCTGCTTAATAAAACCTCTCTTTAATTTCATAGGCATGTGTCTTTTCCTGGTTTCCTTCCCTTTTGGGAAAAGGAGGGGATGAGAATTGGCCTTTGCATTCTCTGGTCTTCCCTTTTCTTTGGGGAAAGAAAGATCTAAATTCCCTCAAGAGAGTGTTTGCCTTGGTTTATGATATATGTACATGTGTGTGTTTTGTTGTTCAGTTATGTTCCATTCTTCATGGGGAGACATTCCATTTGCGGTTTTCTTAGCAAACATACTGAAGTGGTTTGCCATGTTCTTCTCCAGCTCATTTTACAGATGAGGAAAGTGAAGCAAACAGGGTTAAGTGATTTGCTCAGAGTCACATAGCTAGTAAGTGTCAGCGGCCAAATTTGAACTCAGGTCTCCCTGATGCCAGGCCTAGTGCTCTATCCACCGTATGGCATAGCTACCCACATACATGTGTGTGTGTGTGTGTGTGAGAGAGAGAGAGAGAGAGAGAGAGAGAGAGAGAGAGAGGGAGAGGCATAGTAGATAAAGAGCTGGATTTAAATCCAGGTAGTTCAAAACTACCTCTGACACAGCTTTCTTAAGAGTGTGTGTTGCTGAATAGTTCCCTATTTGTACTGGTATTGGTAGAATTTGCTTAGAGCAGTGAAATTGTAGGTCT
Organism: Dromiciops gliroides; assembly: GCF_019393635.1. Classification (NCBI taxonomy): domain Eukaryota; kingdom Metazoa; phylum Chordata; class Mammalia; order Microbiotheria; family Microbiotheriidae; genus Dromiciops; species Dromiciops gliroides. Next base: position 273,899,607 of record NC_057862.1, read on the forward strand.
GCACCCTTCCTCTTGCCATACCCCCCCAAAATGGAGGTTGGAATGCTCACTGCACATACAAGCCAGGTATTCGGTTTTTGCTTTATAAATGAACCTTTAAAATTTTTATTTTTCTAATAAAAAGATCTCAAAGATCTCATTCACACAACAGTTAGTCAAACAAAACTTATAACTGAAAGATTTAAACAGTTTGAAAGACTAATGAATCACTGTGATTATAAGTGTGGTAAAAAGATTGTCTAGATGGATTTTGAATTGTGGTTAATTTTCAGATGAGTACTTGTTTATTGGAAATATAGCTTTTTAAAAGACTGTAGGTCCCCTCCATATTAATATAACTATTTTTATATATAGTATATATTCCATAACAGTATGGAATAGGATTCTGAGATTTTTCCAGCCCAGTGCCAATCCATAGTAACAATCAATTTGAAGTTGAGTTTCAAATCTAGTTTGTTTTTTTTTTAAAGTGAGGCAATTGGGATTAAGTGACTTGCTCAGGGTCACACAGCTAGTAAGTGTTAAGTGTCTGAGGCCAGATTTGAACTCAGGTATTCCTGACTCCAGGGCCAGTGCTCTATCCACTGCACCACCTAGTCGCCCTGTCAAATCTAGTATTACTGAGCACTTCTTTGAATTTTGGTTAGGTACTCCTTTCTTTCCAGAGAAATGTAATAAGAATGCTGTCTCAAGATTCCTCCTGACATTTTAAGGATGAGGAATGAGGTTTGTTCATGAGCACTATCCTTTACATATATTTTAAAAGTGAGCTTTTTCTGGCAGTGAAGATCTCCCCGTGCCAATATGCCTCTTGCGAAAGATCTCCTGTACCCCTCTCCGGAGGAGAAGAAGCAGAAACACAAGAAGCAGCACCTGGTGCAGAGTTCAAACTTGTATTTCATGGATGTAAAGTGCCCGGGCTGCTATAAAATCACCACTGTCTTCAGCCATGCATAAACAGTGGTTCTCTATGTTGGATGCTCCACTGTACTTTGTCAGCCTACAGGAGGAAAGGTAAGACTTACAGAAGGGGACAGCTAGGTGGCGCAGTGGATAAAGCACTGGCCCTGGATTCAGGAGGACCTGAGTTCAAATCCAGCTTCTGACACTTGACACTTACTAGCTGTGTGACCTTGGGCAGGTCACTTAACCCCAATTGCCTCACCAACCCCCCCCCACAAAAAACCACAAAAGACTTACAGAAGGATGCTCCTTCAGAAAGAAGCAGCATAAATGACTAAATCAAGATAAATGGGGAAGTATAAGAAATAAAACAAATTTGTCACAAAAACAAAAAACAAAAAAGAAGTGAAAGAAAGGGTGAATACTGAAATATTATTGCTATTTTCAATGCCTAAACCAGATTATTTCTGAAAATAACCAGTGACACTTAACATTGTATCTGCTTTTACATTCTCATTTCTACTTTAACTCGTGTCACCATTCATCACCAATATTTATTACTAGTTTTTCTACATATCTAATCAATTTAGCTTATCCTGCTTTCAGGATGTTAATTGTTTAGTTATTTGGATTTATATTATAATTTTGTGGTTGATGGGTTGCAGTTATTTCCTGTTTTTTGCTGTCGCTGGGGAAAGAGATATGAAGCTGGGCAAGTAACATACCAAAGTTCTTTCAGAGTTGGTGACAAAGCCAAAATTGGGCCTGAACTTCTAGTTCTTTAATATTTTATTGTAGAACCCATACTTAATTTGTGTACATTTACTTTTCTTTTATAATCTTATTGGTTTGTGACTTTCCATTTAAAAGGATATTAATGTTATTGGAGTTGTGTGTCAATTTTGTCATGATTCATAAATTATTGTGGTTTCATCTATTAATAGATGAACAAATATTTTTGAAAAATGGAGTAAACTTTAGTAGTCTGGGTAGCAGGAAACAAATACTGGAAGTTGAAAATTCATTTATGTAAACTAGTAATCTTAAAATCTGGTCCCAACTTTTGTATGGCACTTCAAATACAATTTTTGTTTTAATCTTTAAAAATACTAAGTATAGGAGGCGGCTAGGTGGCACAGTGGATAAAACACTGGCCCTGGATTCAGTAGGACCTTTGTTCAAATCCAGCCTCAGACACTTGACACTCACTGGCTGTGTGACTCTGGGCAAATCACTTAACCCTCATTGCCACGCAAAAATAAATAAAGAAATAAAATAAAAATACTAAGTATGATATTTTGGCCATTGAACAGAATTATTCAGTACTTATTGAGCACCTGTGAGAAAATAATTATTAATAATGGATTTCTTGGGGAGACCCAGAGATCAGATTCTCAGTCTTTTCTCTCTCCTTCCCCCAACTCCAGAAAGTCCAGTTCTTGAGGAACTTCAGCAAATTTTATTTGGGACAAACCCAAGGGAATCGAGGAAATGGTTTAGATTCTTTTGTCTAGCTCAGTGAAGGGCTGATGGATCAAACCATACCTAGATAATGGACTTCACCTTGAGCATCTTCAGTGAGGATCTGTTACATTCTTCTCCCTAATGTCATCTGTAGGGTTCATTTTCTTGTAGACCACCCTCAAGTCATGTCAACAAGTGGAATTGAATGATGCTAACCAATTAGCTTTGATCAAATAAAAACTCTTGGAAAAGGCCACAAGCTCTCTCTCTTGGCACTTGCTCTTGGCTCTCTGGCTTGTAGGTATTCTGAACTCTCTTGGGTCTCCTTGAAACCACATGCTGGAGACAAGATGGGTCTTTTGGGGCTTATCTCCTGCTCTTTTTAGCTGCCATGCTGAAGTTCTCTCTCTGGTTTCTCTACCACTCTGCTTGAGACCATGAAAAGTTAGGGAGACTCGTGGGCAATTAATTACTGGTATATAATATAATAAATAATAATGTGCTTACCCCAAATAGCAAAAGTAATTATTTAAAAAAAAAAAACATACACCCTAGCTGCTAGAGCCTCCCCCCCCCCGACAGTTACCTTGTGTCTGTTTTTTAAATATATGTTTTGCCTGTATCAATATATGTACATCTTGCCTCCCTTAAGCTCCTTGAGGGCAGAAATTGATTTGCTTTCATCTTGGTAGGCTCTGCACCTGGCACATGGTAGGGCGAGGATTTGCTGTGGATAAAACTAAGGCTGAGGAAACCAGCAACCAATAAGGAGACAAGAAAGAAAGAACAATCTTAAAGGGTGAGAGCACTTCTCCCAGCTGCTCAATTCCTTCCCTCTCTGCCTCCCTCCTTTCCTCACAGTGAGTAACCTCTTCCTCCCCTGACCCCATTCAGATTTCTCTTATGTTTTGTCTTTTCCATGAAAATGTAAGCTATTGGGGGAGAGGGAGAGGAGGATAGGGAAAAAGAAAGGGAAAAAAAGAAATTGACATGATAATTTTGTTGTATATTTGAAAGAAATAGCAAGTTGTGCATAGTAGATTTGCAAGAGCCAGTATCTTTTTTACTGTACTATGTTATGGAAATGCTTTTTTTATTCCATAAGTTAAAAATAAAATATATTTTTAAAAAGAATGTAAGCTATTTGAGGGCAGGGACTTTTTGCTTATATTTGTGTTCCCTTAGGTTTAGCACAATGCCAAGCACATAGTAAGTGGTTATAAATGCTTGTTGACTGACTGGCGGAGGAGACGGAGGGTTTTTTTTTTTACCACTGACCATCTACCATTGTTTGAGAATGAGGTATGAAAAAAGGACTCAGGGAGGTGAGAATAGTGGAGGAGAAAAGCAGAGAAAAATCCCAGGCTGTAGTTCAGGGGAAAGTAGTAAGTTGCCACTGGCCTACCTACATAACTATGGATGAGATATCTGTAAACTTTTCCCAGCCCTACCACCCCAGTGGTATGTTTTTCATTTTGCTCTGGATCTATAGGTGTTTAAAGGTTCTATATTTTAATACATCTGTGCTGAAACTTTGCCATAACACTAGTACCAATAAGAAGAGTTTATCTAAAAGTAAAATTACCTCATAAGGTAGTGAGCTCCCTATATCTGAAGGCCTCCAAATGCAGATGACTATTTGTCAGGACGTAGGGTCAGTTTTAAATAACCACTGTAAGATTCTATGATCTACAAGTTCTTAAAAACTGATCTTATTCTTTTATCAAAAGTGTATTTTCAACTCTTTACCACCAGGTGTCCTTTGTCCCACTTTTTAAAGCAGAAATAAGTAGAAAATAAATAAGCAGAAAATAAGCCCACAAAGAAGCAGAAAAGTCAACTTCTATAATACAAAATACTGGACCTTTTATTCATTTTTCTATTTTCTGGCTCCTAGAATACCTGACATGGCTCCTAGTAATAGTTATAACTTTTCTTGTTAAGAAGTCATTTTTACAGTAGAAGGAAAGTTCCATATTTTATGATTTGCCCAGCTCAACTAAAATGGCAAATTCTTCTATTATTTTGTCTTCTTATTGAAGTTTATCAGTCTCTTTTTAACTCCCTTTTCTGCTCTCATTTACCATTCCTGCTCTCATTTATTTGTTTGTACTTAGTTTTTTGAACATCGCCCCCCAATGTTCTTTCAAGGACTGTGTGTACCTTGAGAGCAGAAACTGTCTTTTGCCTTTCTTTGGATCCCCAGTACTTAGTACAATGCCTGTCACAAAGTAGGTGCTTAATAAATGTTATTGACTGAATAACTGACTTTCTGCATGCTTTCAAGAGCCCAAAGTCACCTCCATGCCACAATGAGCAATAGAGTAGGATTTTGTGAAGGAGGATGTTACTATGATGGTAGCCAACTGACCTCTCACAAGGCAAATTGAAAACAAAGTTTCTTGACTCTTTTAGGTAACGGTCAGAAAATAATTTGGAACAGCTGATTTGTAACACATACTTCCTCACTATTCAAGAAATTATAAATAAGAGCCAGCTCCTTGTCTCACGTCAGGGGTTTTCTCATTCAAAAAGAAGAAGCAGGGCAGCTAGGTGGCGCAGTGTAGAGCACTGGCCCTGGAGTCCCGCAAAGGTGGCCTTGGGCTCTTGGTGAGTTTTATACCGAATATAGACTAAACTTAGACTTAAGACTATTCGTTTTGTATTTCTACTTTCCTATCCCTCTAATCAACATCACCTTGTAATTTCCAAACAATAAAAGCTCTAACTAGAGACCAGAGGCTTCTTCCATTTACTAGTCTGGGAGATAAAGAAGGGAAAGGTTAGAAAGGGGAGGTTAATGCTCTAGTATCCAATTTTAAATCTCACACTTTAAAAACAAAAGAAAGGGGGCACCTAGGTGGTGCAGTGGATAAAGCAACAGCCCTGGATTCAGGAGGACCTCAGTTCAAATCTGGTCTCAGACACTTGACACTTACTAGCTGTGTGACCCTGGACAAGTCACTTGACCTTCATTGCCCTGGAAAAAAAAAGAAAACATGAGACAGTTTTTAAAAACATATATTATTATCTATAAAATGTGGACAATAATAGCACCTACATCCATCACAGGGTGTTATGAGGCTCAAATGATACATGTTTATTTACATATATAAAATTCTTTGCAAACCTGAATGTGAGCTATTATCATTAGAATTATTATCGAATATCCAATTTAATATGGTAATGCCAGCATTGTCCTGCTTGTGTGTTTGTGTGTGTGTTCCCTTCTGAACTTTGCTTCTTGTCTTTCAATTTAAAATTATAACATAAATATCTCAAACCAAAATACTGAAAAATTTTCTTTTCCCCCCAAAAAACCACATGTGCAGTTTATTTTATCTCAAATATGGTGTGGGGCAGGGGGTGGAGGGTGGAGGGTGGTATTGAATATGAACTTTAACCAAAGTACAAACTTTGAAAACAGACAGTCATACAGTGGTCAGAAGAAAGGGGTTAATTTAACAGCTTCCAGTCCCAATTATGAGTGGATAGAATGCCAGGCCTGGAGTCAGGAGGACCTGAGTTCAAATGTGGTTTCAGACACTTACTGTGTGACCCTGGGCAAATCACTTAACCTTGCTTGCCTCACTTTCCTCATCTGTAAAATGAGCTGGAGGAGGAAATGGCAAGCCACTCCAGTATCTTTGCCATGAAAACCCCAAATGGGGTCACAAAGAATAGGACATGACTGAAACAACTGAACATCCTAGCCCCAGTTATAAATCATCTTGGACATCTTTTGCCTCAATAAGCAAAAAGTTTTTTTATAACAAAATATTTACCCCTTCCCAAATTATTCATAGCTAAATTAAAAGTGGTTTACCATTCTCTCTTAACTGAATACCACACACACACACACACACACACACACACACACACACACAAAGGAATTTTTAAAGACAACAACACCAGCATTTTCCCCCTCAAACTCATTAACACAGAAAACATTTTTCTCCTTAATTCCACACCGATTTTGAGATTTCCCTTTAATTCTACCCTCCAGTCTGATGCTGGCAATTCCCTCTCCCCCCCTCCTCTTCCCTTACAGTAAAGCCTTACTCTATTTTAAGCAGGCTGGAGAAAATTTCCTTATTTTGGCATTGCAGCTTGTTTCAATTCCTTCTGAAGAGTTATAAGTTATGCATTCATTCAGAAGGTGAGGGGTGGGGTTGTCAATTTCTCCTTTGCAGCTTTCAGTTTGTACTCTGAGTTTTAAAAATCTTAAACAAGACTTCAGTTTTACAATTCTTTTATAAGATTCTGCACACAGATACAAAGTTTTCCTAAGCAGAATGAAGCTTATTTAAAGACAGAAAAAAAACAGGGGTGAAAATAAGATGGAGGGAAATACACAGTTAGTAGTCATAACTATGACTGTGAATGGGATGAACTTTGCCATAATATGACCAAACAAGAGATAGGGAGCATTATGAAGTGCAAAATGTATAATTTTGATTACACTAAATTAAAAAGGTTTTGCACAAACAAAACCAATGCAACCAAGATTAGAAGGAAAGTAGAAGGCTGGGAATCAATTTTTACATCATATTTCTGATAAAGGCCTTATTTCTCAAATGTATAGAGAACTGAGTCAAATGTATAGGAAAACAAGCCATAAAAATGATAAATGTTGGAAAAGATGTGGGAAAATTGGAACGCTAATGCACTGTTGGTGGAGCTGTGAACGGATCCAACCATTTTGGAAAGCAATTTGGAACCATGCCCAAAAGGCTTTAAAACGATACATAGTGGCGGCTAGGTGGCACAGTGGATAGAGCACTGGCCCTGGAGTCAGGAGTACCTGAGTTCAAATCCGGCCTCAGACACATAACACTTACTAACTGTGTGACCCTGGGCAAGTCACTTAACCCCAATTGCCTCACTTAAAAAAACCCACAACAACAACAACAAAAAAAAAAAACTGCATACCCTTTGACCCAGCAATACCACTACTAGGTCTATATCCCAAAGAGATCATGGAAAAGGACCCACATGTACAAAAATATTTATAGCTGCCCTTTTTGTGATAGCAAAGAATTGGAAATTGAGGGGATGGGGCAGCTAGGTGGCACAGTAGATAGAGCACCGGCCCTGAAGTCAGGAGGACCTGAGTTCAAATCTGGCCTCAGACACTTAACACTTACTAGCTGTGTGACCCTGGGCAAGTCACTTAACCCCAATTGCCTCACCAAAAAAAAAAAAAAAAGGAAATTGAGGGGATGCCCATCAATTGGGGAATGGTTAAACAAGTTGTGGGATATGAATGTAATAGAATACTATTGTCCTGTAAGAAATGATAAGCAGGTGGATTTCAGAGAAACCTGGAAAGACTTACATGAACTGATGCTGAATGAAGTGAGCTGAACCAGGAAAACATTGTACACACAGGAAAAGCAACATTGTGCAATGATCAACTATGATAGACTTAGGTCTTCTCAGAAATACAATGATCCAAGACAATTCCAAAAGACTCATGATGGAAAATGCTATCCACATCCAGAGAAAGAACACAGATTGAAGCATACTATTTTCACTTTGGTTTTGGGGGGGAGGAGTTGGTGGTTCTTCCCTTTTATTCTATTTCTTCTTTCATAATATGACTGATGTGGAAATACGTTTAACACGATTGCTCATATAAAACCTATATCAGATTACTTGCCATGTTGGGGAAGGCAGAGGGGAGGAAGGGAGGGAGAAAAATATGGAACTCAAAATCTTATGAAAATTAAATGTTGAAAACTATCTTTACATGTAATTGGAAAAAATAAAATACTATTAAAAACAATTTTTTAAAAAAATAGAAATACTGGGGTTCTAGAACCTAGTTTGACCTTGTCAGTTTTTTAATTCTGAGGCATCTCTAAGGTGAATAATTTCATCTGATTTAGGATAATCCTGTGTGTAAAATTCCATTTTTCTAAGAACTTTAAAGTTTGAGATGCATATAAAGTAAGCTAGCAAGTCCTAGGGAATAGGACTTTCTAAGGCAGCTAGTTGGTGCTGGACCTGGAGTCAGGAAGACCTGAGTTCAAATCCAACCTTAGCTATTAGCTATTAGCTATGAGACTTTGGGCAAGTCACTTAATTGCTATCTGCCTCAGTTTCCTCATTTATAAAAGGGGAATAATAAAAGCACATATATCCCTGGAGTTGTTGTAAAGATAAAATGTAAAGTACTTTTCAAACTTTAAAGTAATATATAAATACTTAATATTATTATTATTTCTTGGGCTTTATTGCTCTAGTTCACTCTTCCCTACAATCCTTTTGCTTCCTAGTTAATACCAATTTTATATACGATCCAAATTGCTAGGGCTTCTTTCAAGTCCTGAATTTACTAGATCCTTTCTGAATATTCAAGATTTAGCCATTTGTTTGCTTATGGAAATTTTGTATGAATGAAAGGACAACAGACTCAACACTGGGATACTTCTGAGAAGTATGCCAACTCTAGATGCCTAGACCCTAAAATCATCTATTACTAGAGACAACAAGGTCCACTGAGCCTAGGGCTCAGTTTCTTGGTTGTGATTATTAATTTAATGTAGGACATAGGATTGACATGTTCTTCCTCACATGAAGAAAGAGGACCTGATATGAAAGTTAAGCCCAAGGAGGATTTACTCTCTGAGCAAATTACCAAAATCTCTCCAAATAGCTTATTCAGAAACTTAGTCAATCACCTGTACTCTTAAAGACCCTTTAAAATCTTTCTTGAACCTAACTGACCCAAAATGATGATCAATTAAGGTAAAACTGATCTCCTAGCTCCATTGGATGTTTGTTCAAAAAGACAGCCTCTTCACTTGTCAGCAACCCAGAAGGAAACAAACAACAACAATAAAACACCTTTCCTTTCCTTCAATTCTGGGCCAGGCCTGACAATCCAATCTACTGGTTGATCACTATCACCACTCAGAGGAGAATCAGTGAAAAGTTGGCCCAGAAGCTTGTTCATAAGCAAGTCCTTTCTTCCCATCTCCCCCTTCCCTCATCGCCTGAGTCCAATGAGATGTATGGAGGTTTGACTGTAGGTATGTGTCTTCCTACCTCTTCACACCCAACTCAGCCTAGAGTAGCCATAAATTTTAACAAGCATTTGATAGTCTCTCGTGCTATACTTGATGAAAAAGAAAGCTGTGTGAGCAGATAGTTAGGTGGATTCAAAGCTATACCAAAGAATAGGCATTGTTTTGTGTCAACTTGGAAGGAACATCTGTGTTTGGTCTTTTGCAAAAAAATCTTAGAGGTGACTAGGTGATGCAGTCAATAGAAGGCTAGGCTTGGAGTCAGGAAGACATGAGTTCAAATCTAACCTCAGGTATTTACTAGCTCTGTGACCCTGGGTGAGTCACTTAAACTCTCTTTGTCTTAGTTTCTTCACCTATAAATTGGGATAATAATAGCATTTTACCTCCCAGGATTGTGAAGAGCAAATGAGATAATATTTTGTAAAGCCCTTATCACAGTGCCTGGGACATAGTAAGCATTTAATAAATGCTTGTTTTCGAGGCAGCTAGGTGGTGCAGTGGATAGAGCACTGGCTTGGATTCAGGAGAACCTGAGTTCAAATCCAGCCTCAGACACTTAACACTTACTAGCTGTGTGATCCTGGGCAAGTCACCCCAATTGCCTCACCAAAAAAATAAAATAAATGCTTGTTTTCTTCCTTCTGCTAAAACTCTTTTAAAACCAGTGATCTGGAAAAAGATATCAATGGCATGCTTATCAAATTCACAGATAATCACCAGCAAATTGAATATCAGGCTTTGTAAACATCTCAATAGGGTAAAACATTGGGCCAAATCAAATACACATATCCCAATTAAATTTCATATGAAAACTTTACACAGGAGTCCCAAAAGATCAATTTCTTAAGTAAAACACATGGGAGGCATGGGTAGATAGCAGTTTAAAAAAGCTTTAGAGATTTTAGTAGACTGTGTGAAAATTAATATTGATTTTATATTTCATTTTACTTTGTGAGTGATTGAATTCTGTTAGCCTCTTCTCTCCTAGTGAAGTTCATATGTGCAAAAGTTTATTCTCCTCTCTCTTTGAATTTAGATGCCAAAGGCTTAAGCTTTCTCACAATCACTGTTAGCTAAAGAAAGCACGTTCTTAATACTTTCATAAAACATTATCTCAGTATTTCCTGCATGATTTATGTGTTATTCTTGAGAAGCTGGACTGACATTTAATTCTTGTTTAGAAATTAAAAAGATTGGGGCAGCTAGGTGGCAAAGTAGATAAAGCAGTGGCCCTGGATTCAGGAGGACCTGAGTTCAAATCCAGCCTCAGACACTTGACACTAGCTGTGTGACCCTGGGCAAATCACTTAACCCTCATTGTCCTGCCCCCCCCCCAAACCAAAACAAAACAAGAAATTAAAAAGATAGTCTTATCTAATCCTCCAGGTGTCAGTAAGTCTACATACCTAGGTTTTTATCAGTAACCTCAGGATGCATCTGAGATCCATAAATTCACAAAAGCATTCCTTAGAGATAGAGAGAGGTGGTCTTTATCTCATGTGTGTGCTATGCCTACTTTCTTTAATGTAACCAATCATGATACCTCATTCCTATGATGCTGGCCAATTATATGGTTTCTGTTCTGTTCTTTGTTCTATGCTTATAAAAATGAGTTGCATCTTCACTTTGGGGTCCTTGGCCAGAGGCACTTCCATTGACCCATCCTTTATTAATAGGTTCTGTGCTCAATTTATAAACTGTTATCTTGTTCAGAGAATTGCCTCGGTTTACCTTTTTTGTTAAATTTCATACACAACTGCAAACTTAATGTGAATCCTAGTATCGAAGTAGTTAGTATTTCAAGATTTGCGAAGCACTCTACATTTGTTATTTCCGTTGATCTTCACAACAAACCTTACAAAGTAGGTGCTATTATTATCTCTACTTTGCAGATAAGGAAACTAAGACCGAGATGCTAAGTGATTTGTTCAGTGTCCATAGCTAGTTAAGTGTCCAAACCAACATGTGAACTCAGGTCTTCCTGGCTCTGCCTCCAGCATTGTATCTGCCATGTCACCTGTCATCGTTTTAGAAGGGGACAAAACCCCAGAAATCATCTTGTCCTATCAGCTCATCTTATAGATGAGGGAACTGAAGCCCAGTAAGGTTAAATAACCTACCCAAGGTCATATTGAAAGTAAGTAACAAGGCTGGGATATGTCCTCCAAACACCAAAGTCAGTGGTCTTTCTACTGTATGGGGTTGCCTCCCTCAGAGTGATATAGTGGTGAGAAAATTAAAGCAATCTTAGGCTACATTGAGAGAGGCATAGTACCTCGGGCTAAGGGAGCAATGGTCAAAATAGAAAATGCTCTGTTTGGCAGCACTTCATACCTAGTCCTCTCCAGTCTTTCCAGTCTTCTTATACCTTTCTCCCTATCATGTACTCTTCAATCCAGTGACACTGGCCTCCTGGCTGTTCCACAAACAAGATAGCCTATCTCTCAGCTTCAGGCATTTTCTCTGGCTGTCACACGTGCCTGGAACAATCTCCCTCCTCTGCCCGGACTGCTGACCTCTCTGGAATCCTTTAAATCTCATCTAAAACCTCATCTTCTACAGGAAGCCTTCACAACCCTTCTTAATTTCCAGTGCCTTCCCTCTATTAATTAATTCCTATTTATCTTGCATCTAGTTTGTTTTGTTTGTATTTATTTGCATGTTGTTTCTCCCATTACACTGTGAACTCCTTGAGGGCAAGGATTGTCTTTTGCCTCTTTTTTGTATTTCCAGCACTTAGCACAGTGCCTGGCACATAGTAGGCTTAATACATGTTTATGGATTGATTGATATTGGACATATTACATCTGGAGTTCTGTGTTTTCTGGGTACCACAGTCAGGAATGACACTGATAAGCTAGAGAGCACTGAGAGGTGTGTGACCAAGAAGACAAATGGCCTCAAGTTTGTGCCATATAAAAATCACAGGTTCTCTCCTATGGAAGAGGAGACTTAGGGGTTTGAAGGGATATTACAGGGAAGAGTTATTAAATTTGTCCTCCTTAGGCCCAGAGAACAGTTCTAGGAACAAAGGGTTAAAATTGAAAATTTAGGCTGGATGTAAGGAAAAAATTCCTAACAATTTTTTGTTGTTTAATCATTTTTCAGTCATGTCTGGCTCTTCATGACCCCATTTGCGGTTTTCTTGGCAAAGATATTGGAGTAGTTTGCCATTTCTTTCTCTAGCTCATTTTATCATCACCACTACTTGCTACCTTTTACTATAGGAACAATCATCAATAGTACTACCATTGCTTCTGGAATGGATACAACAACTGACTGCCCTATAGCTCTACTTGGCATTTCTGTGACTGCCCAGACCAAAACTCCCTTTCCTGGCCAGTATTTACACATGTGCGTGTGTGCCCGCACTTGCGCATGCACGTGCGCCCGCACACACACACACACACATGCATCTATATATTATGATCAATTTCCTTAAATGGAATGCAGAGAACTATGGTACAGGGACTCCTGTAGTGTATATATGTACTATACACATGCATACACATGTACACACACATGCACGTGTGCATGTGTGTATGTATATATGTATATAATTTCAGCTTCTTAGAATATAAGATTGTAGAGAACACAGATGATCTCACTTTTGCATCTTGATTCCCAGAACCTAGCATAGTGCCAGGCACATATAAGACATTTAATAAATGCTTTTCTACTCATTCATTCAGTCCATCTACCTAAACCTAACTCTTCTTTAAATATAATTTGGGAAATTGGAGCAGGACAGAAGGAAGGGGTGGAATTAGGAGTAAAATAGTGTTTTGGGTTTTTTTTAAGAGCTTTAGTATTAAGATTACTACATGTTCCCCTACCCCCCAGAAGTCTTCAGTATTCGATCCAGGAATAAATTACAAATGACCCACATTATTTTTTTTAATTTTATTTTTTAAGACCCACATTTTAAAAAAATCACACACAAGTTGTACTTACTGTAAGAACATTTTTATTAAATTTTGTGTGGTTATGACAAAGTAAATGGTGTATGAGTACCTTTAAGATTTCCCCCATAATGAACAGGAAGCATGTTTTACAGGAAAATTCCTTTAAAAATCTTTCTGATCCTTTACATTTATATCATAGTATGTGAGGCAGTGGTAAGGTTGATATCACCAGAAATGCCCAGCTTGGTGATCTCATTGAAATTTTTCATTCTATGATTGTACTGCAACAAGTGGGCATCGTTGACAGCGACCTTGAAATGATCAATCTCAACAAGAACTTGAATCTGAAATTATATGTAAGCAAACTTGGTTATATACTCCCATCTGCTTTAGCACCTAGTTAACCTAAGTTCAAAGGTCTAGATCAGTAACAGGATTAATGGCCATCCCCATGCTGATCATATCAGGTCAAAGTCTTAGCTCAATTGTATCATAAAGACTTTCTCCATGCTTCTACTTTATGAAGGCTACTAACAGAACTTCAAAAGCAGAGTTGAAAATTAAGATCTGAAATGCCTTCCTTTCCCCTATGGAGAGCAAGAGTTTCACCAAAATGGCCTAGGTATGTAATTAGCTACATTTCACCTAATTCTTAAGGAGATTAAAAAAATATATATTATAGATCAACTCCACTTTGCAAGCTAAAAACAAGGTATGCCATATGCAATGCTTTCTGTTGTTTTTGCACCATTGGCCTGGGTCACTCTTTCCTTAAATGGAACCAGAAAACTATGATGCAGGCACCCCTGTTGTTTCTAGGCAAGAATTCATAATGCTACCAGTTAAGGAAGAGATATGTGTGACTGAGCAATGTACAGGGATAAGAGGGGATAATTAGATGAAAGAGACCCCAACTTTTTCAAAAGGAACCATTTCTAATTTCTCTCCAATCTTATGGTGGACATAGTGGGGGAGGGAAGAGCTGACAATGTCATCCTGACTAGAGAGGGAGGGGTTTTAATGTTGCCTGCTCAATCCTCTTCATTGAGAATTCCAGAAGAAGCATTGGCAACAGGCCTGGAGATCTAGCAGAATATAAAAGTCTACCGTTTAGAGAATCCTGAGGTAAGAACTTGATAGCAAACTAATGGCAACCATCCTTTCTAGAACATTCAAGTTTAAGCTATTTTGTATATCATCTAAATGACTCTTCATGCTGACTTACTTTGAATGGTTTACCAGCTTCAAATGGGAACGCAGAGTGTCTTTCCTCCTTTCCCCAGTTATTGTCGAATTTTGAATTACAAACAATTACTCGTCTGTTGTCCTCATTGAAGCGTGGATTGAAGTGGAAAACCACATCATTCCCTTTCTTGAAATCTAAAACAATTCTGTTAAGAAAAAAAAAAGTGACTCTAAGTAAAAATTGAGTTTAGTTTAAAGATCATACTTGGACATTCCCAAATGGATGTCCCATAAGTATTTCAACCTCATTAAGTCCAAAACAAAACTTGTCTTTCCCTTTGAGTTCTCCCTTCTCCTAAACTTCCTTATTTCTTTTGAGGTATCATCCTCCTCCTAGTAACTCAGCATCAGAACATGAGTCATCCTTGACTTTTCTTCCCATGCCCTCACCCCTCACACACAATCAGTTGCCAAGTCTTGTTGATTCCATCTACACAATTTACCTTGCAACCATTCCCTCCTCTCCACTCACATGGGTACCACCTTTGTTCAGGACTTCCTCACCTCTTACATGGACGAGTGCTGCAATAGCATCCTAATTTGTTTCCTTGCCAAATCCCTTCTCCTAACCATCCTCCATACAACTGCCAAATTGATAGACCTAAAGCACAGGCCTGACCATGTCATGCACCTACTCAAGAAGCAATTTGGGTTCCCTCTTGCTTTTAGAATAAGATGATAATTATTCTGTCTAGCTTTTTTTTTTTTTTGAGGGGCAATGAGGGTTAAGTGACTTGCCCAGGGTCACACAGCTAGTAAGTGTCAAGTGTCTGAGGTCAAATTTGAACTCAGGTCCTCCTGAATCCAGGGCCAGTGCTTTATCCACTGTACCACCTAGCTGCCCCTGTTTAGCTTTTAAATCCCTTCTAATCTGGTTCCTGTCTGTCTTTCTAGACTTATTTTTGAATTCCTCTCATTTATACATTCTATGTTTCAGCAATATTGGTCTATTTACTATTTCTTGTATATGATATCCCTTCTCCCATCTCCAAGCCATCTCCCATAGGTCATCCTCCACACCTGGAATACATTCCCTCTTAAATTCAGCTGCACAGAATCCCTAGCTTTCTTCAAAGCTAAACTCAACTACTTCCTCCCACAAGGCTTATTCTGATTTTCCCTACTCCCCATCACCCCAAGGTTTCAGTGACCTCCCTCTCTCTGGAAAGTAATCTTAGTGGCAGCTAAGTGGGACAGTGAAGAGATCACCGGCCCTAGAGGCAGGCAGACCTGAGTTCAAATCTGGCCTCAGTCATTTGACACTTACTACCTGTATGACCCTGGGCAAGTCATTTAACCCAGATTATCTTCCCCCCAAAATTTTTTTAAAAGAAAGTAATTTATATATGTTTTGTTTTAAAATTTCTATGTATATATTATTTTACCCCCATGGAATATAGGCTTGAGCTTGGAGACTTTAAAAAAATCTTTATATCCTCAGCTCCCAACACTGTGCCTATGAAGCTGAATAAATACTTGTTGAATTGTCAAATGACTATCAACGGTTCAATGTTTATTTAAAAAAAAAGGACACCACTTTAGTTGAGGCCATCCCTTTCAATTTTACTGAGAAAATGGAAGCCACACATTGTGAGCTCCCTCTGTTCCCTAATTATATACCTCAAATTCCACCCTACATCATTCCTTATATTCTCCTCCATTTCCTGATATAGAGGATTCAGGTACTCATATTAGCAGCTAGGTGGCGCAGTGGATAGCATGTCTGACCTGAAGTCAGGAAGACATCTTCCAGAGTTCAAGTCTGGTCTCAGATGCATACTAGTTTTGTCATCCTGGGCAAATCACTTAATTCTGTTTGCCTCAATTTCCTCATCTGTAAAATGAGCTGAAGAAGGAAATGGCAAACCACTCCAGTATTTTTGCCAAGAAAATCCCAAATGGGTTCACAAAGAATTAGACCCAACTCAACAACAATAATTAGCATAGAGAAGGTTGGCACATGATTGAAAAATCTTTAAAAGCTGAGAAGTCTTTTTATTCACAAATACGGGCAACTAGTTGGTGAAGTGGATTGAGTTCCAGGCTGGAGTCAGGAAGACATGAGGTCAAATCTGCCTTTTACTAGTTGTATAACCCTGGGCAAGTCACAACCACCATGTGCCTCAGTTTCCTCATCTGTAAAATGGGGATAATAATAGCACCTACTTCACAGGATTGGGGTGAGGATCAAATAATTTAATAATTGTGCCTAGCACAAAGTAAGCACTATACAAATGTTAGCTATGTTTATGTTCTCCACACACTTGCTCTCCATCCAATATCTATGTTCCATAACTTCAACAACTCATATCCTATGATAAATTTCACTATAACATAAAGGAATTGTGTATTGGTTTTGCTTTCAACTTTAGTTTATAAGAGAGTAATGTTTTCCACATAATTATTAATTTAAAGAGCATTAGTGATTAAATGGGCAGGAGAGAGAATGTGATCATCCCCCAACCATCGTAATTAGTCTCACAAACCTAGAATAAATTCCCAGGCTCAAAAGGCTATTGTGGCTCCCTATTTCCTTTAGACTAAAATACAAAATCCTTTGTTTCACATTGAAAGTCCTTCACAATCTGATTCCAGTGGACCTTTCCAGACTCACATTGCTCTGCCTAATGTACTCCATATTCCAGCCAAACTCTTCTATTTGCTATTTCCCTTACACAACATTCCATCTTACACAAGCAGTCCCCTTTGTCTGAAATAATCTGCCATATCGATTCTGCTTTTGGGGGAATCCCTAGTTTCCTTCAAGAATCAGCACCAGTACCACCTCCTATGCAAAGCCTTTCCTTATTCTCCCAGTTGTCAGTGCTTTTCCCTCAAATTACAGTATTTAGTATATCCTTTACAAATACTTATCAAAGTACCCGTTCTCTCTCTCTACTAGAATGTAAGCTCCTAACAATGATTGCCGAATTGACTTTTCCAAGGTAGTCAGTTAATAAACATGTATTAAGCCCTATTTTGTGCCAGCCACTGTGCTAAGTGCTATGATACAAAGAAGGCAAAAGATGGTCCCTGCCCTAAAGGAGCTTGAAAGCTAATGGGAGAAGACAACACATACAAAGAAACTGAAAAGCAAGGGAGAGAGGAAGGGACAGGGAGGGAAAATAATGAGATGGCTGCACTGGGCATCCTCCTGCAATGGGATATCTGGGAGGAGCTCTCTGATGTTCATCCTCAAAACTTGTCAGCAAAAACAGACAGCCAAATGAATCGGAACAGGGTTATGAGAAGGGAGACAAAAAATGAGAACACTAGTTGAAATGTTCTATATAGGGGCAGCTAGATGGCGAAGTGGATAGAGCTCTGGCCCTGGAGTCAGGAGAACCTGAGTTCAAATCCAGCCTCAGACACTTAACACTTACTGGCTGTGTGACCCTGAGCAAGTCACTTAACCCAATTGCCTCACCAAAAACAAAAAAAACAAAACAAAAAAAAGAAATGTTCTATATACTAGGGCTATGATGCTGAATCCTAACTACATCCCAAGGAAAAGGTGAGAAGGTCTCTAGCTTATTATAAAGGCTGAAAAGATGACCACAGAAAGCAGTGCATTGGCTAATAGAGAAAGAACTTCCGGCATTAAGCCTGAATACAAGGCCAGTAACAGAAGATAGTGCTGCTGCTTTGCTGATAACCACCACCACCACAACAGCTGACATTTACAAATATCTCATTTGATTCTCACAACTCTGGGAGGATGATATTATTATTATCCCCATTTTTCAGATGAGGGAACTGAGGCAAAACAGAGGTAAAGTGACTTGCCCAGGGTCAAACAGCTAGTCAGTGTCTGAGGTCAGTCTTGAAGTTGGGCTTTCCTGCAGGGAATCAGGAAATTTGAGGTAACTTGAAGTTCTGAGGTTGTTTCCCGAGCCATCGATTTCAGAAGAAGATGCTGAGAAATTTGATTTTGAGACTCTGGTACCTTACGGAAGAACCAAATGAAATTTTGCTTCTATGCCTATGGAAACTCCAATTCCATGCAATGGAATTTATATAGTTACTGACCCCACTTTGACACTGTTCACTTAGTTAAGTAGATTTAGTTTTATTTTAAAATAATAAAAAATGTTTTTTCTCCTTAAGTGCTGATCCAGCTACAAGGTGGGGTCTTTGATTATTAAAGAAAAGTAGTGTTGTACAATGGATACAGTTCTGGACTCGGAAAGAAGACAATCTCAGTTCTGTGTGACCCTGGGCCAGCCACTTAACTTTTTAGAATTTCACTTTCCTCTTCTGTAAAATAGTGATGGACAATGGCACATGCATCAAAGAAATATTTGAGGATCAAATGAAAAAACTCTGCAAAACTTAAAGCATTATATAACTGTGCTCTAGAGTTATTAAGAACGATCATCTAGCTTTCTAGTCCTAAAATTCAGAAATATGAAATTACCCAACAGTGAAATCATTCTAGTATTACTCATAGACTTGCCCATTTGAGAACAAAGGTAGTTTTGCTATAAATACACAAAGGCAGGGCCAACTGTTGAATATGACTAACCACATAAATGTTTTATTTTATCTGCAGGAAATAAAGTAAAATGGAAGGGAGGGTGCCATCTTTAGTCCTTTCGACAGTAAGAGTAACCTTTAACTTAACGTTTAATACCTTTTACTCAAGTCTCCAGTAGAATTTAGAGGCTAAACAATTGATTCCTCTGTGTCTCACTCTCTTCCCTCTGCTTCATACTTGAGATTACTTTGGTTCTAGGATAAGCCTAAAAAAGCAGATTAGTATTGGGGCAAGAACAGAGGTTCTATCTTTTCTAGTCCAAATTAACTCCAAGTCCCAATGAGTCTAGAGTACCAGAGGAGGATCAAGTTTGTTCTAGGCTCAGTTTATGGGAAGACTAACCCAAACCCTTGGAATATTTTCCGGAGCAGCTTTAATCTATCCTGGAGGGATGGTATTTAGGACAAGGGCTAACCTTAAACCACAACGAACAGTTAAAGATTGCACCAGAAAAGAATGAGCTTTTCTGGATTTATGCCCATATCATTAAAACCAAGCAAGATTCCTTAAACAAGCCTGTTTGTCCTGATAAAGTCTCGTAAAATACTTCTAAATGCTTTAAATTACAATACATACTGCTTACAAAACACGGAAAATCTAAAAATGAGAGCACCAATTCTGCCTTAAAATCAGTGTAGTGGCAAGACACTTATTTTACATATTTTATCTAATTTGAGCTACACAACAACCCCTTGAGAGAAGTTCTATTTCATGTTACAAAGAAAGAAATGAGGACTCTAAAAGGTTAAATGAATTGTCCATTATCATACAGCTTTTGTTGTTATGTGTTATTCAGTCATGTCCAACTCTATGTGACCCCATGGACTTTTTTCCATGGGGTTTTCTTGGCAAAGATACTAGAATGGTTTGCCGTTTCCTTCTCCAGTGTGTCTCCATTTTATAAATGAGGAACTGAGACAAACAGTGACTTGCCTAGGGTCACAAAGCTAGTATGTATCAAAGGCAAAATTTGAACTCAGATCTTCTGGTCCAGTACTCTATCTACTGTGCCATTTGGTCTCTTTAATATGTTGAAGAAATAAATAGTGAGGCTTCTTTTGAAGCTGTGCTTTACTGTATTGAAGATAACCCTTTTTTGGGTTGAGGATAGAAAAAAATGGGAGGTTAAATATAAAATCCCTATTATCAGCACACCACCTTTAATTCTTAAAAAAAAATCCTACTGAAACTAAAAATTCAGCATTTTCAACTTTTTCAGATGCTAACATAAAAATCTTATTATTATTCATTCTCCACTTACTTGTTTGCATTAGGTTTCGTTGTGCCCATAATAGTCAATAGCATGCGAGGCATAATTCCTCCTGGCAAGGGAAGATCATAAGGCACTACCTGTGAATGAAAAAGATAGAATATATGTAAGAAAAGGAATACATGAATTTTGCTGAGATTTAATCACACAATACACATGCATGACTAACTCACTGAAAGCATTCTGATCAAATTTTTTCCAAATTGGTCAGTTTAAACTCCTTTGCACCACCTCCACCCTTTGGCACTCATAGGTAGAGCTAACATCTGGGCTCTGGAATCCACAATAATTCTACATGAAATAGCTACCTAGTGACCTGAAAGAGATAATGGACTTCACTTAGGGCAGAGAAGAGAGGAACTCCTTGACTGGTACCAAAGGCAAAAAACTGCCCCTTCCTTAGCACCCTAAACTACAATCTCTACACCTATCAATCTCCTCCTTAGTTCATACCCTTTCTCTTCCTTTCCCGACACTTGGTCTTCTTGGAATGATTCTTGAAAAGAACCAAATAAGACCATGTTCTCAAATTAAATTACAGTACATTGCTTATACCTGTTTTATAGCAATTAACAGAGCTGTAGGTCAAATATCCCTTCTTTCTTTGAGAGACTGATTAATATCTTGGTATTTCTCACATCACCCAGCTGTGAGACCTTGTACAAGGTATGTGCTCGATAAATGTTCAGTGAAGGAATGAGATCCTAAAAAGTTGTTTATACATTTCTCATTATGCACTTAGACATCCTACTCTGATATAGGCCAGCTATGTGACCCTGGGCCAGTCACTTCAGCCAATTCTTTAGGACTAAAAGTTGAAGAACAGTTGCCAACCTGCATTGACAAAAAAAAAATTTTCCCACTGCAAACTTCTTACATTGATCAACACACAGATCTGGGCAAAAAAAAAAAAATGCAAGTCGTTTCTGGTGTCCACAGACACTCTAATACAGTCTACTGCTTCATTATGTTTCAGGCTATCTGAATTTTGCCTCAACTACAGTGGCCAGGAGTTAACTAGATATAGACATAAATTTAAATTAAGGCAGAGAGCCCTATCTCAGCTTAAATGTTAGGAATGTTCCAAACTGAGTGCTCAGAATGATTGTGATTATACTCATAGTTTTTCATCTAAAATAAACTCTTTGAAGTCACAGAGATGGAGGCCATGTGGATATATAATGGCTCGTAAGACTTTTTTTTAAAGTTAAATATTAGAAGATTTTATAACAGAATTTAAAATATGCATTTATTTTGTTTGTTTTGTTTTTGTTTTGTTTTTTGCAGGGCAATGAGGGTTAAGTGACCTGCCCAGGATCACACAACTAGTAAGTGTCAAATGTCTGAGGTCACATTTGAACTCAGGTCCTCCTGAAACCAGGGCTGGTGCTTTATCCACTGAGCCATCTAGCTGCCCCCTGAATTTATTTATTTATTTGTTTGTTTGTTTATTTGTTTATTTATTTTTTGGTGAGGCTATTGGGGTTAAGTGACTTGCCCAGGGTCACACAGCTAGTAAGTGTCAAGTGTCTGAGGCCAGATTTTGAACTCAGGTACTCCTGACTCCAGGGCCGGTGCTGTATGCACTGTGCCACCTAGCTACCCCCCTGCATTTATTTATTTATTTATTTATTTATTTTTATTTTTTTATTTTTTAGTGAGGCAATTGGGGTTAAGTGACTTGCCCAGGGTCACACAGCTAGTAAGTGTTAAGTGTCTGAGGCCGGATTTGAACTCAGGTACTCCTGACTCCAGGGCCGGTGCTCTATCCACTGTGCCATCTAGCTGCCCCTGCATTTATTTTTAAAAGCTGTCAAAATAGTTTAGGTGAGAGGTGATGAGGGCCTAAATTAAGGTCATGGATCTATGAGAATAGAGGAGATAAATAAGAGAGATTTTATGGAGACATATAAATGACAAGATTTGGCAACTGATTGTATATATGAGAGTATAGATTAGAGCAGTTTTATAGGCCAAGATAACAATAGCTCACATTTATAGAGTCCTTGAAGGTTTACAAAGCACTTCCATCACCCCTCCCCCCATTACCTTGGGACTGAGGTAACAAGTATTCTTAAACCCCCTTTTACAAATGAAGAGAGTGCAAGATATGCATCAGTCCATCCTTCCCGGAGGAAACACTTATAAAATTTGTAAAAACCGACATCCTTTACTATGGGATTGGCATGAATTGTTAACATTTCTAGACAATTCACTTTGATAAGTGCAATTCTACAAATATTTGTTTAGCTTATCATTTGCAGAGTAGTGTGTGTTGGAAGAAAGAGTCTAAAAATGAGATCCCTGCCCTCAAGTAGCTTTAACTCTATTGGGGAGGGGGAGTAATCCCTCACATGAACACGCAGATCACTATGATATAAAGTACCATATGATAATAAGCCCATTAGAGTGCTATGAAAAAGTATTATGTGATATTTGGGGGAAAAGGGCTTTACTGACTGTAAACAATGTTAGTTAAGCCTACAGTAGTCATTCTATTTTGGTCTTCCAAATTTTCCAATAATGGACACTAGATTTTCATCACAGATTATTTGACTACTAAATCTAGAGGAGGAAGTAGATGATCATATTATAGTTTGACTAGAGAGTAAGTCAGAGGTAGGTGCATGTAACTTTCTTTAAAGAGAATTAAAAACAAGAGAGGCAGTGTGTTGTAGGGGATTGAGAGCTAGCCTTAAAACCAGAAGACCTGGGTTCAAGTACTGCTTCTTGACACATACTAGCTGTGTGATTCTAGACAAGTCACTTAACTTCCCTGTGTTTCAGGAAACTTTCTAAGACTATTAAGTTGAAGAAAAGGTGCTGATCTGCCTTGGTAAAGGGGGTTTCCTCATGTAGGAAGTTCCCTACACTTGTCTAGAAGCTATTCCTAAAGACATGAAAAGAAAGTAGCACTAAGGAAGCTGCTCAGTAACTGTGGATTCCAGGCATAAGGTTAAAAGCATGGGCATTAAAGCTTTGGGTCTTCTTGTCTAGTATTTCATATAAATGTATATATGTATGTGTATGTGTTTGTGCATGTATATATATGTGTGTGTGTGTATACATATATGTATATACACACACACAGTCTTGCTGCTTTTTACAGGACTGCATTATTTTATTTTTTTTTTTGTTTGTTTGTTTGTTTGGTTGGTTGGTAAGGCAATTGGGGTTAAGTGACTTGCCCAGGGTCACACAGCTAGTAAGTGTTAAGTGTCTGAGGCTGGATTTGAACTCAGGTCCTCCTGAATCCAGGGCCAGTGCTTTATCCACTGCACCACCTAGCCGCCCCTGCACCACCTAGCTGCCCCAGGACTGCATTATTGACCAGAGCTTATTTTCTATAAAAGCACCAGAAAGTGATGGTTCTGCTTGTACTAGACTACAACTTTGCTTTTTCTTAGGCTTTGTCAAATTACCAATAGGCCAAATGCATGGGATCATTCAATTCAGGCTCACCATTGGGCTTCCCACAGCAGGTGTTGGTCCACCAGGGGTAACCATGGGCCCTGAAGGAGGATAAGCTCCAGGAGCACTAGGCTGTCCTGGAGCTGGATAGGCTCCAGGTGCTGTCGGACCAGGGTAGGCTCCAGGTGCTGCTGGTCCAGGGTAGGCCCCAGGTGCTGTTGGACCAGGGTAGGCCCCAGGTGCTCCTGCACCAGGGTAGGCCCCAGGTGCTCCTTGGCCAGGGTAGGCCCCAGGTGCTCCTGCACCAGGGTAGGCCCCAGGTGCTCCTTGACCAGGGTAGGCCCCAGGTGCTCCTGCACCAGGGTAGGCTCCAGGATATCCTGGGTATGCCCCACTACCAGGGGGTTGGTTTCCCCAAGGACCTTGTGTCCAGCCCTGTGGGTTTGGATTTCCAGACCCAGATAAGGCATCATTAAGCTGGAAGAAAGAAGAAAACAACCATAAAAATGAAAATGATGTTCATGCATTTTTAAAATGAAATCAGGGGAAGCAAAAAATTAAAACTGAAATATTTCTGATCTAGAAAATAGTTAAGAGCAAGGATAAAAAATAAAATTAGTGCCTATAAATGTTGTTACTTATTTTGTTAGCTGCTCTAATAAAGTTTTTGTTTGCACAGAAGGTTTAAATTATTTACTTTCTGGATTATTTGTGTCTTTTTATTATATGTATATAATTATAATTATAATTATTTCCCATAATTGCAAATAATTAAGAACTATTTCCAGGTACTCTAGTGTAGAGTTTTAAATTGAAAACTTAAAACTTTAAAAAGTCCTTGTTTGAGTACATCAAAAACTTGTATTGCTGGGCCTCAATTTAATTTGATACTGCCCAGAATACTGCTGCATTTTAGCTAGTGTGAGATATACCTTCTTCTTTTTAATGCTTTCCCCATTGATCTGGATTACTATTAATGACTCATGGACCTCTTTACATAATTTGTGTTCCTTGAATCTGTGGCTAGCGAAAACAAAACAAAACATCAACTGGAACTAACAATTCTTAGTGTAATTACAGTCAAAAGCAGGCTCCTAGAACCATTTGCAGAGTAATTAAAAAGGGAAAGTCTAATTATAAAAATGCCTCACCTTTAGTAGAACATATTTTAGAAATAAAACTATAGAAATGAAAGACTTACAGAAAATCCGTCGGCCATTTTCCTAAAAATGAAAACAGAAAAGTCCATCAATATCTACTCTTAAAATCCCATTTACACCTGGAGGAATCTTAGCATTAATAAACTTTGGTTTTATGTCATTTGCCATTTAGGGTACTTTATCCTAAACTTAGGGCAGCTAGATGGCAGAATGGTTAGAGCACTGGTCCTCAAGTCAGGAAAACTCATCTTCCTGAATTCAAATATGGCCTCAGACATGCACTAGCTGTGTGACCTTAGGCAAGTCACTTATCCCTGTTTGCCTCAGTTTCCTCATCTTAAAATGAACTGTTGGAGGAAATGGCAAACCCCAAATGAGGTCACAAAGAGTCAGACATGACTGAACAACAACAAACCTAAACTTATGAATACCCTGAAAAAAACAGAATCTCTGTTCTTACCTTTACTCTCTTTCATTCATTCAACCAACATTACTCTCTTAACTTTTTATAACTACTTGTTCCTACCGGGAAATAAAGGCTGAAATCAGCCTTTGACACGATTGATAACCCTGTCTCTTTTCTTGATACTCTCTTCTCTGCAGGTTTTCAGGACACTACTATCTCCTGGTTCTCCTCCTAACTATCTCACTGCTCCTTCTCAGTTTCCTTTGTTAGATCCTAAATCTAGATCATGCTGTGTCCCTCAGTGTTCTGTCCTGGGTCCTCTTCGTTTCTTTCTCAATACTTTTTTACTTGGTGATCTCATCAGGTCCCATGGATTTAATTACCATCTCTCTGTGAAGAATTCTTCAATCTAGCTATCCTATCCTAACCTCACTGCTGACCTCCAATCTTGCATCTCCAACTGCCTTTCAGACTTTTCAAACTGGATATCAAGGAGACCAAACTCTTTGCTTTCTGTGACTTTATAAACTATGGGTGAAGGAGAAACCAAAACTGCTGTTGTTCACAGAAGGAAATGCTGGAAAGGGGAAGAAAAAGAAGAAACCATCTAGGTCCTGAAAGTGGTGGTATACAAGTTCACACTGTTTAAAGTTATAATTATGTCGTGGTCACTTCAGTCATGGTCCATTCTTTGTGATACTATTTGGGGTTTTCTTGGCAGAGATACTGGAATGGTTCGCCATTTCCTTCTCCAGCACATTTTACAGATAAGGAAATTGAGGCAAACAGGGTTAAGTGACTTGCCCAGGGTCACACTGCTAGTAAATATCTGAAGTCAAATTTGAACTCAGGTCTTCCTGACTCCAGAGCCAGCACTCTATATCCACTGGGCTGCCTCGCTGCCTCTGTGCCATGTAGCTGCCCTTACTCTACTTTACTTTGCTCCAAAATGTACCCTGCCCCCTCCAGACAACACAGACACTAGAGCTCTAAACCCAAGTGTTCCATTACTAAATGAATTTGGCGATCATTGCCTACAGCCATATTTTAGAGTTGTTTATCTGGGTTCTGCCCAGTGTGCGTGTGTGTGTGTGTGTATGTGTGTGAATAAAATAAAAAGTATGTTCAAAGTCAGTTTTGAGAGTTAGGAAAATTTATACTGTTAATTATAGAATCATCTCATTAGCTGAGTTCTTATGAATACACACCTCAAACATTAGTAATAAAGTTAGGTGCCATAAGATTAGAACCCATCAAGAACCTGAATAATGAAAATATCTCCAAATGAGTACTTATTCTCTTTACATTATACATACTCAGCACAGTCACTTTATTTTCCAACTTGATCAAATACAATACAGAAAATAAAAGCAGATGAACATATTTCCTCTACCCTTTTGCCGAAAGTCTGCAGGTCTTCTTTAATGACACATGAGACAAGACTAGTAAAAGAATAACTACTTTGATCTTGTCTCAAAGTATCATACATTGTAAGAATTTAAAAATGCACTTACAATTATTTCTCTGGGTCATTCTTCTATACCTAGTCTCAAAGCTGTAGAACTGGAGAGCTGTTGGGGCCATGTAGTCCATTCTCCTCATTTTACCATTGAGGAAACCGAGCCCCAGGGAAATTAAAGGGCCTTGCCAAGGATGTATAGGTAGTAAATATTAGAAATGAGATGTCTGGTCTTAGTAACTACAAACGTTTTAAAAAGCAAACAAACTGAAGACAAAATGTTAATATTTCATGTCTCTTAGTAAACTAGATGACTCAGATGTTGACTCAAAAAATGCCATTTTGCCTAGTCACTATGCAAATTAAAGCCACATTTTAACCCAGGCAACTTACATTTCCAGTCAATAAAGATTACTATGTTGTTTTGCTGACCTCTGAATTTTATTTTTTTCAACCTTAATAGTATTTTATTTTTGTCTAGTTACATGCAATGATGGTTTTCAATATTCACTTTTATAAGATTTTGAGTTCCAAACTTTTTTACCTATCTCCCTTCCTTCCCCCCTCTAGAATTTTATATTTCTTTTAAGAGAAAGTTTCTAAGCTGATTTTGGATCCAAATCAAGATGAACAACTTCAGAACTTTTTCTAGAAATCCTACACTCAGTTAAAGCAAATATACTCCCATTTGCCTACCATATTTCTACCTCTGTCTTTTTCAGATTAGTGATTTATGCTTAAAAGAAAATTCAAAAAGCCCCTTGTTCTACAAAATCACTGTGATGTAAGGGAAAGAACCTTCTATCTGGAGTAAGAAGACTTAAGTTCGAACCATGGTTATAGAAGTGTGACTTCAAACAAAATCACTTAGCTTTTCTGGGAGTTAGTTTCCTCATCAAATCAGAAGGCTGAATGGATGGTCCCTAAGGTAACTTCTAGTCTGAGATCCTATGATTCTAGAAATTTATGTACATAAGAATTTTTTTTTTTTTAGTCTGGGACCTAGCAATGAAACCACAAAGTCAGCAAAGTAATATCTGTTTATAGAGAAACTACCCAGGGGAAGAACATTAGGAAATCATATGATAAATCTGTGTAATTTTCAGATAAAGAAAAGCAAACATGAGTCACAGTCCAAAATCTTTCATTTTAATAAACTCAATTGCCAGGTTACCCCTTTGATAATAAATACCTCTCTGTAGTACAATTCAAGTCTTTGCCTGCCCAGCAATTAATAGTATATCCTAGTCTTTGCATCTCATTCAATTATCTGGGTTGCCAAGAATATTTCTGCAACTTCCACCCTTGAAGAAGCCTCCCTATTCTTTATAAAATATTGTAAGAATATCAAAAAGTTTCCTTAAATGTATTTCCCCAGAAACCCAGGGCCTTACTCTACTACTACTCCCACCAAACAGCTTTGAAATTGCAGGTCACAACAGAGATGTTTCTACTTCACTGCACTTGTGTGAAACAGTGAGTTCCTCAGAGAAAGTACAAAGTAAGAAATTAGAAGAGATAAGAATTTAGATAAAACAACTTTAACTCTCTCTGACCCCAAACAGTTTACAATCTAGTAGGGAACCGTGGTGTATATAACAAATAACTATGGTACATAATCTGAACATAGGATGTTACAGGCTATAGAAATAGATATGAAAACTCTTTTAATGTAACTTTCTTTTAAAAAAAGCTATTAAAAGTAATATTAGTAAGTCAGATTGTCTTCTTTTCCTCACAAATGTTGTTTCTTAGGGCTTTAGGGACTTCTATGAAGAGTAAGGATGTTATTGAGTGGAAAGACAGCAGTATTTGTTTTGTATGTAGGCCAAAATTGTATTAGAATTATGTAACAATTCTAAGTGCTGGATAATTAAAAGACCAGAAGTAAGAGACTCCCCTAACAGATGATGAAGACATTTCTAGCTCTATAAAGGATGTAGATGCCAGTAGAAAGCTGAGAATTTTGAAAGGATTTGTGAGTTCCTTGATAAGCCTTCTATGCCCCTTTATGTAACTCTCTTTGGAGAGGGGAGTAGAAAAATAAAACAAAACATCCATTGGTTATTGCTGATTTTCATGTGCTTTGGTAGCCTTCAGTATTATATTGTGAGACTTAGTAAATGTAGTTTTTAATCCTTTAAAAAATTTTTAGCAGAGCTTCTTAAAAGGCATATGAAACAAAAGCTGCTGCTTTCAAGACGTAAGTTTCCCTGAGACTGAGGGTGTGGTCCTTCAACAACTTCTTCCAGAGCTTAGTTAAAAACTCTGCCTTTTATGAAAAGCTTGCTTGTGTTACTGCTTTCATCTGCATTTCTTCTATGCTACTAGAACTTACTAGCTGTGTGACCCCAGGGAAGCAACTTATCCCTGTTTGCCTTAGTTCCTCATTTGTAAAAGGAGAAGGAGAAGTAAATGGCTAATCACTCCAGTATCTCCCTCCCACCCCATACTGGGTAAAGAAGAGTCAGACATGACTGAAATGGTTGAACAACAAAAGAACTTATGAAAATGGGTTCACTTGTTTCTTTCTGTATATACTATATAAGTGTGACTACAATTTTTTTTAAAAAGGACAACATTTCAAAAATAGAATGGAGTAGTGCAAAAGTAAGGCAACTGAGAAAATGAATACTTCAATAAAATTTTTTTCCTTACAGTAGGATCACTGGTTTTAGAGCTGAAGCAATGTTGGAGTCCATCAAGGCCAAGTCCTCCATTTTATGGATGAGAAAACAGAGGCTGAGACTTGCCTGAGGCAGTATTTGAACTCAGGTCTTCCTGTCTTTGAAGTCCAGTAAACCAGTGATGGAAGTGAAGTTACTCTGTGGATTGTGTCTCCATTCATGCCTTTCACATGCCTGTCTGTTCTGTTTCCTTCCCCTCCTTTCCCCCAACCCCAGCATGCCCCCAGGAAGTTGAAAAGCAATAAAGAGGGAATTTAGAAGTGATATGGAAGTCTCTAGTAATCATGCAGAGATCGTCTGTAATTCTACATACATTCAGAAATGTATGAATAAGGGCCAGTTCTGGCCAGATCTGAAAGAATGGCCAGATTTGGAACCCTAGGACCAAATTCAAAGCCCAGTTCTGCTACATGTTAACTTGTGTACCCTCTCTGAATGTCTTAATCTTAATTTAAGGCATCAGGATGAAATTGCCTTTAAGGTTTCTCCAAGTTCATCCACGTCTGAACAACCACCTAAATTTGCCTTTGCAGGAATTTCTGTCAATAAAGCTATGTGGAGCAGTAGATAAGAGTGGACTTGGAGTTAGACTTAGGTTCAAATCTGCCTCAGACATTTGCTAAGCAATCCTGGACAAATCTCTTAACTTTTCCTTCAGCCTCAGTTTCTTCATCTGCAATATGGGAATAATAATGGCACCTACCTCACAGGATTGTTGGGAGGATCAAATAAGTTAATATATGTAAAGCACTATATAAATGCTAACTGTTATTATTGTTATTAGCTATTAAAAACTCCCTTCATCTGTTACACATCAGGAAAAGAAGTTTTACATATCGTCATGTCAGAGGGGTACAGAAGATGAATCCTTAGGGCCTAGGCATATGTCAAGCTTTTTTGAAAAAGATCCATGGGGGCGGCTAGGTGGCACAGTGGATAAAAAACTGGCCCTGGATTCAGGAGTACCTGAGTTCAAATCTGGCCTCAGACACTTGACACTTACCAGCTGTGTGACCCTGGGCAAGTCACTTAACCCCCATTGCCCTGCCAAAAAAAAAAAAAAAAAAAAGAAAAGAAAAAAAAAAAAAGAAAAAGATCCATGAAAGTATCCCAAACACAGATACTATGGGGTATCTTCATTTCTTTTTCCACAGCCACTTTTCCTACAGCAGACTCTTCTTACTAGAAGCAAGTAACACAAACTCTGGCCATGGTGCTACCATCATTATTCAGAGAGAAAGATCTGCGAACAGTGGTGGAATCCATTTATTCCTGAACAGTTTTTCAATTATTCTTTGGGCCTCAAGTAAAACGAAAATCTGGATTTTATTTTGGAAAAAAAAAAATTCAACGCAACAAAGTAACTGCTGGTTTCAAACATGCCCTTCAATCAATCAGAGGGAAACAAGTAGGTCTAATTCCAGAAGAGGAGGAGGAGAAGAAAAGTAGTTAAATTGTTTCCTATTATGGAAAGGCTTATTCTGAATTTCTAGAGAACTAGTCAGAATTTCAAAAAGCAATGGCATTTTTTTTTTCTGCTGCCTGGTGTCCATGGGCAATACCTGGATGTGATTTGCCTTTCACTATCAAGACCACATGAGAACCTGTGCATCAGCCCCTCTCTCTGCTTCCCTATCTTTGGAATGCTAGAAGCTGTATTAATGATGTCAATACTGCTGTATTACTGATGCTCTAATTTCCTTGAAACTTAAAAGTAGGAAGTCATTTTATAGTTATTCTATGGTATCTTGAAAAGGAAACTGAATACTTTGAACATCTGTTCGAATGGATTGCTTTTTGTTGCTGTCGTTGGGGAATGTTGAAAAGAAAATGGAGAAGTGTCCTAATAGCATTGGGAAGAAATACTTTATGGTCCCATACTTAGCTATCTGGCTGGATACAGGTATTTAAGAACCCCTAGCAGGTCTAAATTTAGAACTAGAATAGATATTAGGGATCTTTTCAGTTCAAGCTCCTTATTTTACAGAGGAGGAAACTGAGGCCAATAAAGGTTAAATGAGTCACTCAAGATCTCATAGGTAGTGATTGGCACAGTTGGTATTTCATCCCAGGTCCTCTGACTCAAAATTCACAACTCTCTCCTCTTCCTCTTCTTCCTCCTCCTCTTCTTTTTCTTCTTTTTGGTGGGGCAATGAGGGTTAAGTGACTTGCCCAGGGTCACACAGCTAGTAAGTATCAAGTGTCTGAGGTGGGATTTGAATTCAGGTCCTCCTGAATCCAGGGCCAGTGCTTTATCCACTGTACCATCTAGCTGCCCCCAACTCTTTCTCTTCTGATAATTATTGCTTCCCTCTTCATTCTCGGCATTTAATCCTCATTCCCCAGTTTGGAAACAACATTTTAAAATTCTATTATTTAAGAAAGGAACAACAATGTGTAGTGGAAAGAATGCTGAGCTTGGAATTAGGAGGACCTGGAATCAAATCCTACCTCTGACATTTACTTGCTAAACAGTGGGCAGGTCCCTTAACCTTTACATAAAACCTCAGACAACTTTTCTGTTGAGTCACAGCTTGGTGAGTAGAACAAGAAGTTCCCTATCCTGAAAAATCATACATCCTTTACAAATTCATTTGAGGAACTGATGACTCTGAATAAACCCTTGTATCTACTTTAAAAGTACCAGACCTAGCTTTCTCCCTTCTACTAGTCAAAGACTAAAGAGGCACCAACCCAATCCTCAACACAATGAGTCACCTTTCACAGGGTAATCCTAAACTTTTGTTCCAAGGATCCATGGGACAATGACTGTTTTTGTATATTCAGGTTTTTTTTTTTTTTTGGCTGCCATGTAAGAGCTGATGCTGGACCTGGTATGCATGAATTCGGAGAATTGTAGCTTTAGAAATGGCAAGGACTCAATGAGTCTAACACCATCCCCCTAGGTATATGACCAATTTAAGTGAGTTGTAAGCAACTGTCTCAGTTTCCTCAACTATAAAATGGGGACAACCCTAGCACCTAGCTCAAAGGGTTGTGGTGAGGATTAAATAAGATAATATTTCTAAAGCACTAGCTCATTATAGAATGCTTAATAAATGCTTGTTCCCGTCTTTCCCCCTTCATTTTACAGATGAGAAAGCTGAGACCCAGAAAGCTAAGTGACTTGCCCTAAGATCACACAGGCAGTAACTAGAAGAGACAGATCTTGAACTCAGGTCCTAAAACCTCAAGTCCAGTGATCTTTCCACTACATCACTTCTGCCTCCCGAATTAAAGAGAAAGCTGAATCTTGATAGACCAATCCTAATAAAAGTCACAAGAAAAATCATGTGAATCCTCTCCCCCACGCCCAAGTTTCAAAAGCAGTTCTAAAGTTATGAGATTGTTACTAGGTAAGCATCACACGGACCTCTTTTTTAAGCATTAGCTTTAATTTAAGCATTATTGTCCTAATAAAACTTTTCTATGTCCTTCAGTCTTGGGAGTGGGAAATCCTGCATTCTGCTCTGGGCCCCAGTAGGATGATACTGGTCACCAATTAGTTGCTTTTAAAGTGTATGAGGAGGATCAAAGGATGGTTTACACCTGGGTATTTTCGAGAGTGAGAGGGGTAGGGTGCAGGGGACTTTCACCAAGGTTAAGGGTAGCGAGACTCCTCCAAAGTTTCTCTTCAGCTGTCTTCTGCCCTAGGGCGTATCCTGTCCTCGGACGCGCCCTGCCATCCTGCGCCCACAAAGACCTCGCCCTCCACCTCTGGTTTTTGAACTATCACAGCTTCTCTGGGAAGCAGTGATTCTCCCACCAGTCTCCGGGCAACTGAGTCCTTGAGGCGAGATCTCTTTAAAGAGCATCCCTCACAGTGAAAACTTTTCTCTGCATTAGCTTTAACACTTCGTACCAGGAAGGCGCCCCGTACTCTCCCTGTCACGTCTTTCTCCATTTCCTCTGATTCCGTCGAGATGACTCCCCACCCGGGCCCCACCCCAGAGGCTACGAGGAAAGTTGCTCCTTAGCCAACTCCTGGAGAATCTGCGTTCTAGTTGGCTTTCCGAGGTGTCTTCCTCCCGTCCCAACCTCCCGCTGTGCTCCCCTGCTCACCTAATGTGGTGGCTTTTGTCCTTGTCCTGGAGCGGCTGGAGCGGTCACCTGCAAGGATTAGACCAGCATCGGCTACGCAGCTCAAATAGAACCCAGCCCCAGCATCCAAACTCCGCCCTCCAGCCAGCCTAGGAAAGCAGAAGTGGGCGGGAGCGGCCTGGGTGTGGATAGGGCCTCTGGGCACTGAGGATTTGGTAGTAATTCAGGGGAGCTCCCGCTTGCGTTCTCGAGGGAGGGAACTGTTGCCTCAGGCAGGGAGCCGCCCCACGCAGCTCTGGGGAAAGTATGATTCCGTGTTCTATGGAGCAAAAGTTAATGTGGCTTTCGTGCAGTACCGGACTTCCCAAGACTTAAAGCAAAGTGGAAAGTTGAGGCCTACTTGAAAGAAAAACTCACTTTGGAGTGCTTTTTATTTGCTTTTGCTCCTCCCCTCACCCCCAAAGTAATCAGCAAACTACATTTCTTCACATTCATTTTCAGAGCTTTCCCGTGATACTTAAGCTTAACTGAGGGGTCTCTGTCCAAAAAGCTCTTAAGTCGTGTGAAATGTTCATGAGATGTCCCAATTTCCTTTCTTCTTGCATCTGGTTTCAGAATTGGTTAGGCAACAGCAGCCAGATGAGACCAGTTATGCGGGCTACCAATTAAAGCTCCGAATGTGTTTGGTAAGGAAGAAAGAGTTACATAAATCACCTTGGGAACTCCAGAGAAGAGACAGATTCTGGAAGATTTCATAATGTATACCTATGAAAAGATTTTATAGCTATTACGAAATATTTGTAATAATATTTCAGTCCATTTGTGTGTGTGTGTGTGTGTGTGTGTGTGTGGCTAACCAGGATGAAGTCACAGGTTTTGTGGACTATTTTTATTTTTAAAAGTTTGGATCGAATTGCAAATATGGCTTACGACTGAGGAGTTTGGAAATGTTGAATTTGCTCATTAGCAAAATGAGGAGGTTAAAGACCTCACCTACTAGGGCAAGGACTCACTCTTCAACAAAACCTGCTGGGAAAACTGAAAGACAGAAATTAGGTTAAGGCCAACATCTCACGCCATGTACAAAGATAAACTCCAAATGGATATGTGACTTGGATATAAAAGGTCACACGTACACACACACACACACACACACACACACACACACACACACCTACCTTGAAAAAAGGAAGCATGGGGGCATAGAAGCATTTTTTAAAAATTATGCAGTAGAGAACAGAAGATCCAGAAAAATAGACAAGAACTACGCTTTCGAAAGTTATTGAATTTCTGTTGAATGTGTTAATTAGGAGGTAAAGACAGCTGTTATAATAAAGATCTACAGTTTCATATACAATCTCCTTTTTCTATCCTACTTTATAGATAGACAGGTTCATTTTATCTGGCATTCAGTATAGTGGTGTGTGTGTGTGTGTGTGTTTAAATGAAGGGGTTAGCTTAGCTGATTTCTGAGGTCTCTTTCAGTTTTTAATTTAATTATCTTATTGTAACAATAAAGTCCATTAGAGATGTGTTGGTCACCCTATACCTCCACTAAAGTGGTTCCTATTACCTAAGACTTATGCATAAGGACTAGGTTCAATTCTAAGGAAACTAACCTCCAAAACTGAACTCTCTGGGGGTTTTTTTTTCACTCACCCTAAAACCCTCAGGGGAATCATTTAAAGCTTAGGTTTGGCTCATGCCTCCTCCAAAGGAGGTAGTACAAAGATATTCAATGTACAGCATAAGTCAGGTACAGGTCTATTATTTATTCTCTCTACACAAAATAAATGCTAAAAACACAAAAGATTGACAAGTGTTTGCATTAACTTAAACAAGCAGCAGCAATTTATCTTTTCAGTGTCTTGTATGATGCTTTAAGTATCCAACCTCCTAACCTTTCAAATATGAAGGATTTATAGGACTTTTCATGGCACACAGGTTTGTTTAACTGAGGTCCAAAGATTTTAACCTAACTCTGTCCCAAGATTTTAGTTTTGGGAGATGTTCATGAGATGTCCCGATTTTCTTTCCTTTTGCACACCAATGCACCTGGTTTCAGAATTGGTTGGACAATAATACCCAGATGAAAATAGTTATACCTCTTATCAATTAGAACTCCAAATATGTTCATCAGGGAAGAAAGAATCCCACAGGATTTATGGGAAATGCTGGATCCTCACTTCACCTTAACATTGGCTCTGTACAGCTCAAACAATTCTAAGTCCATGCCTTCTGACAAACCATGCCATAGGGAGGGTTTGTCCTACATCATTTGACTGTAAGTTCCTTGAAAGCAGGAACTATTTGTTTTGATTTGGGGGTGGGGGTTTTTGCCCTTTGTTGTATAGTCTGGGCTTAGCACAATTCCTGGCACATAATAAGAAATGCTTCTTGACTTGATTTGATCAAAAAGGTCATCTTCTCCAAGTAGTGATAGAAATGTTGGGAAGTCTTCCTAAAGTGCAGCAAGCACTGACTGAGGACACAGGAGCTCCCAACATCACAAACTCACAAGATTGGCTCTGAGGCTATAAAATCCACCTCAGGAGTTCTGTTCAGCCCCCTATACTCAGGATAAACAGGAAGCAGAAGAAGCATCTAGGACTTTGAGAGACAGTCTCAGACTCACCTAGCTAACACATGACTTCATAGCTACCATATTGCTAGAGTAAGGAAAGGTATGCAAAACCTCATACCTCCTGGGAAAGGCTCAAAGAATTTTCATTTATCAGGTACTTACAAAGAGAGAGCCAGAACCAAAGGGCAAAGGTGCTTCCTAGAAAGTTGATTAAGTGGTTCACTCCTCCAGCTTAGTGTCCAGTGCTTTATGAAGCTGCTTTGATGCAGCCTCAGTCCACTTTTAGTCATTATGGTGAGAGGTCATTTTTTAGGAAGGTAAAAAAATAATCAGATAGTTAATAGCTATTTCTTTATTCAAACATAAAAGAAATTCTCAAAACACAAAATACACATAAGTACATATTAATGAATAATTAAAACATGACATTGTTCCTATTGTATTCTCCTGGGTAGTTGTGTGATGTATAAAAAGTTCGAGAGACATAGTTTTGGGGTAATCATTTTATTAATCATGCTAGCAATAATTAATAAGAGGTATCAGTGACACTCTCAAATTTCAAAGACTCCTCATAGACGTATCTCTTATACAGACTACACCCACCTATGGCAATCTATACAAAAAGGGGGTTCACCTCTGTTCAGACCTGGCTGAATGGAACACAATGAGCTGAATTCCCCTTAGATTAAATTCTTTGTAAGGTTCTCTAGTTTGTTGGGGCAACAACTCCCACCCAGGATTGAAAGTCATGTACCCTGGGTATTTGTATAATCTTGTCCATCTACAATGTTCTTCAGATACTGGCTTTGCCTAGTAGAGAATGAGGATCTAGGAAGGGAAAAAACCTGGATCTTCCCAATAATTGGTCATTTAACAATCATTTCTCTCAGTTGACATTAAAACATGAAACACTTTGAATACTGTTGAACAGGCCTATCACCTCAGCTTTAAACTATCTGAACAATTCATTCAACGTTCATATCTTCTCAAAAGTCAGAGGCTTAGAGGTCAGCTTCCTAGTTGTGGTCATATCCTCCGAGAAGAATATAATTGAAGAAGGCATCTCCTGCTGCTAGTCACGCTGATCTCTCAATATAGAGTTAGTAAACTCTGACCTCTGAAGTCCGGGAAGTGGCTCAGGGAAAGAAACACAAAGCAGAACAAGTAGTCAGAGACCCAAAGCCCAGGCTTAGGCTCAGCTGGGAAAATAACTTCTACCTACCATGTGCAAGCAGCTGCCATTGCTACCAGTAGAGAGGCAATCCCCTCTTCCAACCACTGGAAGTTGGAAGGAGAGTCTCCCACACTTGACAGAGGAAAGAGAAAGTGTGAGAGAAAGGTAGAGTTACTCCTTTTAACCTCCTTTTAATGATCACTCTTCCTGACTCAGTAGCCAAGCCTCTTTGATGCAGTTCTGGCAGTCACTAAGATCCACTAGAAGTTTCTGCTTGTACATTTCTTTTGTCAAGGGGCCCCCTGGAAAGGACCAGAATGCATGTGTCATTGTAGGGGCCCAGCTTCAGAGATTGAGTGTTTATCATCAGAAAGGACTCCAGACTGTGAGGTTCTGGAAGGAGTCCAGCTCTAGGCATAATCTCCGAAAAGGAATGGCTACTGTTCCTATAACTATCTAAGATGAAAAATCATGTTAATAAGTGAATTCATAAAGTCTTACATTGCATTAAAATTTTGATAATTTAAAATTTAATATACAAAAATAAATTTTTGGACCCAGAAGTCACTGCTTCTGGAAGGTCTTCTCTCTTTCTTGATACTTATTATGAAAGAAATAATGATTTTTAGAATCATAGATTTGTAGATAGAAGGAACCCTAGAATTTATTTAAAACAATCCCTACTTGAAATATTAGTCCTTTCTCCAACATTTCAAACAAATGATCATTTAGCCACCAATAAATATCAGTGGTGATATTTATTTCATATTTCTTCTCAAGACAAACCCATTCCACTTTTTTAAAGTCCTAATTGTTGGGAAGTATTCTACTATAACGAATGCTGAAATCCGACTCCTTGCAACTTCCCTCCTCGGTTCTGGTTCGATAAGAAAGATAAATCTAATCCCTCTTCAGATAAGAATCTAAATGTTTGAAAACAATGATCTGGATGTCCCTTAAGTCTTCTTTTCCTTCAAGTCAAACATCCCCACTTTATCAAACTGTTCCTGGTGTGAAATGGTTCCATCAACCATCATGTTTGTTCTCCTCTCGATGGGTACTCTTATGGCCCTAAGGGGGAGATATCACCTTACTCTGGGACCTGAACTTCTTATTTATAAGAATGGGAATTCGGATAAGGCTCCTCAGATCTTATTTGAGCTACATAAGTGCAGTCAAGCAAAACAAATCCATACATTGTCCATGTCTAAAAATGTATATCAATTTCTGCCTCACCCACCCATCTATCATCTCTGTCAAGTGGTGAAACGTGTCGTTTCATAATCACATAACGTAATCAGTTAATAAGTCTTTCAAAGCAAATGATGCTCTATGGGATTAGTATACTCTGATTCACAAATTTCAAAGAACCCTATATGGGTTTGTGACATTGAAAAGTTTGGGGTAGGCATGTTATTAATTTATCAATATTATACCAGTAAAGGATTGACCACATATTTTCCTAACTTCTCATGGTCCCAAGGCTATGTGGTAATGGAGGCAGAGAGCTTCAGCATGCCAGTTAGTGTGAGCAGGAGAAAAGCCCCCAAGAAATCCATGTGGTCTCCCAAAGAGAAAGCATGTAGTCCCAAGGAGACCTGAAAGAGAGCACCAGAGAGAGACAGAAACCATGGGGTCTCTGTCTAAGTTTTTTATCCCTTTTGGTAAGAGGCAAGTCATTATACATCAAATCTAAGTGGGTCATAATACAGCAAACAAATCTAATTGGTTAGCATTATTGAAATCTATTGGTTGACATAACTTGAAGGGGAGTTATGTTATAATGAACTCTAGGGATGACAGCAGAGAAAGGAATGCAAAACCCCTCACTTAAATTGTTCAGGGCAAAATCTATTCTCTAGATGTTGTTTAATCCCATTAGTCCTTCAGAATCTATTTCCATTCCTTTTATTCCCTTGGGTTTCTCCCAGATGAGATTTGATGAAATCTCTGAAGAAGTCACTTTCTGGAGTGGGGGGGAGAAAGGACTGATCTCTGGGTCCCCCAAGAAATCAATTATTATTAATTATTTTCTCACGGATTCAAAATAATGAAAACAATACCAATGACTTTTTCATGTATCAACATAAAGCAAATAATTATGCCTATAGCAAGCATTCAAAACTTGCTTATAAATACATAGAGCATCCATAAAATTCAGCAATATCTATATGCATAACAATACTTTCACACTAATATCAGAGTATGAAGTTGAGCTCATCTGGATAAGCTCTTTATATTTGCAAAAAATAAAAGGAAACTTTTAAAAATAGCACTGAGGGGCAGCTAGGTGGTGCAGTGGATAGAGCACCAGCCCTGGAGTCAGGAGTACCTGAGTTCAAATCCGGCCTCAGACACTTGACACTTACTAGCTGTGTGACCTTGGGCAAGTCACTTAACCCCCATTGCCCCACCAAAAAAAAAAAAACCACAGAAAATAAACAGGGTTCCCTTGAAATTTTCCCTGGGATAACAGTTCTAGGAGTTAGGGTACTAAATATACCTATGTCAAAAGAAAATTGAGGTGGCTGCTGGGTGGTGCAGTAGATAAAGCACCTTCCTTGGATTCAGGAGTACCTGAGTTCAAGTCCAGAATCAGACACTTGACGCTTAATAGCTGTGTGACCCTGGGCAAGTCACTTAACCCTCATTGCCCCCGCAAAAAAAAAGAAAGAAAGAAAGAAAGAAAGAAAGAAAGAAAGAAAGAAAGAAAGGAAGGAAGGAAGGAAGGAAGGAAGGAAGGAAGGAAGGAAGGAAGGAAGGAAGGAAGGAAGGAAGGAAGGAAGGAAGGAAGGAAGGAAGAAAAGAAAAGAGGAAAAAAAGAAAGAAAATTGAGGGTCAAATACCTTCACCAAAAACGGAATAAAGTAAAAATGGCCAGAAAGCTGCACTTAAAACAACAACAACAACCCAAAGCTGAAAAACTCCTAATTACAGTGCCTTCCTTATGCTGGTTATTTCTAATTTATCCTAGAGATGGCTTGTTTGTACACAATTACTTGCATGTTGCTTTCCCAATTAGATTTTGAGCTCCTCGAGGGTACAGACAGTCTTTTACCTTTCTTTGTATTCTCAGTACTTACCTAGCACATAGTAGGCACTTAATACACATCTATTGACTGATTGTTAAAACTCCAATACTTTTTTTTAAACCAGGAGAGGCTCAGCTGCCACTGAGTGTGCCTACAAAAAATTTTAAGCAGATGATCTTTCACTCTCTTCCCTAATAGATTCTGAATGAAGAAAATTGTTTTTAGCTATAGGAAGGATAAGGAGGAAAGCTTGCCACTTTTCCCACCCACCCCCACCTAGCTAACATGTCTCTGAGCATATGGCACCTCTGTTTTGTGTGTGTGTTTATTCTTTCCTGATGATAGTGACATGGGGGTTGGAACTATTAAAGTTTAAACAGGCCAACTAACTATCAGGATGGACACGCCTAAGAAGTAGGGCTCCTATAGCAAGAAAGTCAGTTAGGTGTGTGTGGCTACTACCCGAGCTTGGGGACAGAGATAACTCCAGAGGTCAGGACTATCATTCCAAAAGAAACCCCCTTCCCTCCCCCACTCTCAGAAATCTTTCCCCACCCCACCTCCAAAGGGAACTTTCCATTGTTAGGTGGTCACCCCATCTGTCATTCCCCCCTCCCCATCTGTCCTCTGTAAAAGCTTTTGCGTTTCTTCTGTTTGAGGAGGAATGTGTCTCAGAGAATCATGTTGTTTCTAAGCCATTTTCTCCCCTTGAGGCAAAGTGTTTGATTTCCTTCTTGGTCACTTTCTCTAGTGCCAAATAAAAGAACATTTTACTCTAATTGGCTTGTGTGCAAGAGTTGTAATTCTTTAAAGAGGTATACCTAAGAACTCCCATACCACCTCTTTTCCCTGTAGCAATAGGTAATAAATACTTTGAAAGTGGAGGGTCCCCAGATGATTGGATCCATTAAAGATCCCACCAGCAATTAGAGTTTGCAAAAAATTCTAAAATAGTAGTAGTGACCAGTGACAGAAAGAACACATGCAGGTGGGGATGAAAAGATCACTCTCTAAAAACTGAGGCCAGCAGAAAGCTAAACTTAAGGGTAACCTTGTTAAGGAGTCCATGAAAGGGAAAAAATATTTCCAGGGCTATAAGAGGTACCCTCTTAACCACACATGTTTTCTGCAAATGTGCCTCACTATCATTGTACTTGGAACTTGAGCCTACTCTTCTCAGGGACCTTGTGTGTGCAAGGAGAGAATATTCCCCTACTTTGAAGGGATTAAAAAAACACACAAGGGGCAACTAGGTGGCGCAGTGGATAGAGCACTGGTCCTGGATTCAGGAATGCCTGAGTTCAAATCCGGCCTCAGACATTTAACACTTTTACTAGCTGTGTGACCCTGGGCAAGTCACTTAACCCCAATTGCCCTGCAAAAAACAACAACAAAAAAAAAAAACCACACACAAAACTTCTGTACTTGCTATCCATTCTTAGTAAATACTCTTTTTACAGAAACTAATAGAGTTATACTGGTTTATTAATAATTAGGAGCATATCAGATTAGGGCTCTTGGGCAATGGTCCTAGAAATCCCAGTAACCTCTCAGAGTTACCCCCAGAACTTTGAAGGAAACAATGCCAATGCCTGAGAGCAGCCCCAGAGGAGGTACTATAAACTTATAAAATGAAAAGTGACAGTTAGCTTCCATTTCACTCAATTAACATGATAATAGCAAAGAGATAACCATTGGGTGTTTAAAAAAAAAAGTAATCCACCCAGAAAAATACCCTTTGCCTCATTGAGAAATGCTATAAATCTTAAGACTTTGAGTCATCACACATAGTCAGGCTTAGCTTCTTTTATCACTCAGACTGTTAGTCACTGGCAATAAGAACAGAAGAGCAAAATTCATTGTCACGGAAACATAATTTCAATTTATTTTTGTTGGTTTGGATGATTCACTTGTACTTTGTAATTCCTTTTAGGGTCTCTGTGGTTACAGTAAACATAGATTTTAAGACATTTCAGTGGTGCAATTGAATTGGAATACTTGAAACTTGAAAAGCCCTTTTTTTTTTTGACAGAACAATGAGGGTTAAGTGACTTGCTCAGGGTCACACAGCTAGTAAGTGTCAATCAAGTGTCTGAGGCCAGACTTGAACTCAGGTTTTCCTGAATCCAGGGCCAGTGCTTTATCCACTGTGCCACCTAGCTGCCCCTGAAAAGCCCTTTCTTTAACAAGCCTTCATCACTTTAGTTTCTTCCCAGTGCTACTTTCAACATGATCATGATATATTCATACAAGCTACTATATTTGTGTGACTTTATATAGTTGCAAAGTATTTTTTTTTTTGTGGGGCAATGGGGGTTAAGTGACTTGCCCAGGGTCATACAGCTAGTAAGTGTCAAGTGTCTGAGGCCGGATTTGAACTCAGGTACTCCTGAATCCAGGGCAGGTGCTTTATCCACCGTACCACCTAGCTGCCCCCAGCAAAGTATTTTTTTATATTTAATCTTCATGACAGTTTTATGAAATAGGATAGTATCTATTTTACAGATAAGTAATTAAGGCTCAGAGACTTACCTGAAGTCAACCTAAAACTAGTGAGCAACAAAGCCAGGAATCAAAACAGGGTTCAAAATGCTTATCACTTAAGAAACATGCATTTTTTGAGGATTAAGGTTCTAGAGAAAAGGAACAACTAAAATGAACAAATGATTTCAGTGGATTTCCATTTGATGAGCTGACATATACTAAGTATTGAAGGAATGTCCATAAAATTTCATTTCCGGGGGCTGAGCCAAGATGGCAGAGGCAAGACTGTGACTCCCCTAAGCTCCTGACAACCCACCCACACACTTCCAAAAATAATGCCATAAGACAACTACCAAAGCAGCCCAACCCACAAAAGAACAGAGTGAGACTATTTTTCAACCAAAGACAGTTTATTGGACAACTGGAACTACAGGCTGAAAGAAGAGCTCAGTGCATGGTATGGACACAGCCCAGAACAGCC
This sequence comes from Dromiciops gliroides, assembly GCF_019393635.1. Taxonomy (NCBI): domain Eukaryota; kingdom Metazoa; phylum Chordata; class Mammalia; order Microbiotheria; family Microbiotheriidae; genus Dromiciops; species Dromiciops gliroides. The sequence goes on from NC_057862.1 coordinate 273,942,884, forward strand.
CGTGCCTCCAGGGCCTTGGAATCTTCAGGCCAGTGGCTTCTTCTGAGGCTTGGCTCTCAGACCGGTGAGGGAGTTCGGTGGTTGGCCAAGGTGAAGTGGCTGTATTCTCTGCTGAAGTTGGGGCGGAGAGCCCATGTTCTAAAGCAGTGGGCTGACTCTAGTGGCAGAGACTCAGTGGATGAGGAGCACAGGCATGCCAAGCTTCTGACCATAGAGAATCAGATTTCAATCAGACATTTGCTTCCAGGTTGAGATGAGTAAGCAGAGAAAGCAGAAGATGATAGAAAGCTTCTTTGGGGGAAAGGTAGACCTGAATACACTCCCAGAAGAAGATAATAACAAAGTCAAAGCTCCAACATCCAAAGCTTCCAAGAAAAATATGAATTGGTCTCTGGCTATGGAAGCACTCAAAAGGGACTTTGAAGAAAAAGTAGGATAGAAGGAAGATTTAGAGAGATGGAGGAAAGAATGGAAAGAGAAATGAGAGCAATGCAGGAGAGTCATGAGAAAAAAAATCAACAGCTTGAAAAGTCAAATGGGAAAGGAGATACAAAGGCTCTTTGAAGAAAATAATTGCCTAAGAATTAGGATTGAACAAATGGAAGCTAGTGACTTTATGAGAAACCAAGACACAATAAAGCAAATTCAAATGAATAAAAAAATAGAGGGCAATATGAAATGTCTCCTTGGAAAAACAGCTGACCTGGAAAATAGATCCAGGAGAGATCATTTGAAAATCATTGGACTACCTGAAAACAATTACCAAAATAAGAGTTTAGACAGCATCTTCCAAGAAATTGTCAGGGAAAATTACCATGATATTTTAGAAGCAGAAGGTAAAATAGAAATTGAAAGAATCCACTGTTCACCTCCTGAAAGAGATTTCAAAAGGAAAACTTCCAGTAATATTATACCCAAATTCCAGAGCTCCCAGGTCAAGGAGAAAATGTTGCAAGCAGCCAGGAAGAAGCAATTCAAGTACTGTGGAGCCCCAGTCAGGATAACACAAGATCTAGTAGCTTCTACATTAAAGGATCAGAGGCCCTGGAATATGATATTCTGGAGGGTAAAGGAACTGGGACTACAACCAAGAATCACAAACCCAACAAAACTGATTATAATCTTTCAGGGGGGGGAATGGGACTTCAATGAAAAAGAGGACTTTCAGGCATTTGTGATGAAAAGATCTGAACTGAATAGAAAATTTGACTTTCAAATACAAGACCCTAGAGAAGTATAAAAAGGTAAACAGGAAGAAGAAATCAGGAGGGATATTAAAAGGTTAAACTGTTTACATTCCTACATGGGAAGATAATACTTCTAACTCATAAGAACTTTCTCGTATTAGGGCAGCTGAAAGGAATATACTTAGACAGAGGGCACAGGTGTGAATTGAATATGAAGGGATGATATCTGAAATGCATTTATTTTTTGTTTATCCTTGTTTTTGTGGGGCAGGTAGGGTGAGGTGGCTTATGTCTGGGGCTGGATCTGGGCTTGAGACCTCCTGGGTCCAGGGCTGGTGCTTTGTCCACTGTGTCACCTAGCTGACTCATGATGACATCTTTAAAATAAAGTTAAGGGATAAGAGGAATGTAGTGGAAGAAAGGGAAAGGGAGAAGTGGACTGGGGAAAAGTAACTCGCATAAAAGAAACAAGAAAAAGCTTATGGAGTGGAGGGGAAGATGGGGAAGGAGCAGGGGAGTGAATGAACCTTACTCTCATCAGAATTGGCTCAGAGAAGGAATAGCATACATACTCAAGTAGGTATAGTAATATATTTTGCCCTGAAGGAAAGTGGGAGGGGAAGGGGATAAGGTGGAGGGGAGAGGCGAAGGAAGGGAGGGCAGTAAAAAGCAAAACAATTTCGAGGAGGGATAGGGTGAAGAAAGATAGAAAATAGAGTAAATATCAAGGGGGAGGGAATGGGATAGAGCATAATACAGTTAGCAATAGTAATTGTGAAAACTTCATTTCCCCACAACACCTGGGACCAAGATACATATGAACTACATCTACCTTGACAATGCTTTGGTTCGGCATGTGCCTATAGCATGGGGATGTCATCAAGTGAAGACTCTGATTGGTTAGAGGATGTTCTACTAGATGGGCAATATATAAAAGTGAAATATAAAATGAATTGCAATCCAGACAGAAGGGGCAGGAGACAGAACTGGAGGTGGAATGGGGAAATAAATGACCACATGAAGCAATGTGGTTATGGTATCCTCAAATTCTATTGTCACCTCTAGACCATGATGATTTCACAGTCCAGGAAAGCACTTTCAACAGTTCTTCCAATTACTCTCCAGAATCAAAGTTCAACTCATTGTTGAATATTGTTGGGCTAGATTTTATTAAAGAATCATAGATTTATGTCCTTCTATTAGAATATAAAGTCCTTGGAATTACTTTGTATCCAAGCCCTTATACACCTAATTCCAATTCTTTTTACTTGATAGGTACTTGATAAATATTAAGTGAATCAATATGAATTTTTTAAAAGTTAGGGTCTGGCAACTGATTGGACATAGGGAATAAAGGATAAAAAATAAAAGATATGTGAATAATGAATCACATCATGTACCCACATATATCTGCTAACCCAGCCTTCCCTGAAATAAGTTATGTCAATCTCCATTGTAAATAACTGGTTCCAAGGGTTTTTGTGATATAGATATTTTCATGTTTGTATATTTTCTTTTTCCAACTAGACTACAGGCTCCTACAGGGCAGAGGCCTTTTCTTATATTTCTTCAAGTTCCCCCACCACACTTTATACATAATAAATGCTTAATAAATGTGCTGATAAATAGATTAAGAATTCCAAGGTTTTGAGCCTTTTGACTGGATGAATAGTGATGTCATGTCCAAAAATAAGCAAACTGGGAGAGAGAACTGGTTTAGAAGAAAGGCTCTATTGTTGTTCAGTCATTCAGTTGTGTCCAACTCTTTGTCACCCTTTTATCCTCTACTCCCTCTTGATGTCTGTCCAAGTTCATGTTCATTGTTTCCATGGCACTATCTAGCCTCTGATACCCCCCTTTCCTCTTGCCTCCATTCTTTACAAACATCAGGGTCTTTTCCAATAAATCCTGTCTTCTCATCATGTGGCCAAAGTATTTCAGCTTCAGTATTTGACCTTCCAGTGAATAGCCTGAGTTAATGTCTTAAATATTGACTGGTTTGATCTCCTTGCTATCCGAGGGACTCTCAAAAGTCTTCTCCAGCACCACCATTTGAAAGTGTTGATTCAGGAACAGCTAGGTAGCACAGTGGATAGAGCACCAGCCCTGGAGTCAGGAGTACCTGAGTTCAAATCTGGCCTCAGACTCTTAACACTTACTAGCTGTGTGACCCTGGGCAAGTCACTTAACCCCAATTGCCTCACTAAAAAAAAAAAAAAAGTGTTGATTCTGTGGTGCTTGGCTTTCCTTATAATCCAAGTGCTATACATCGCTACTAGAAAAACCATAGCTTTGACTATACTGACCTTTGTCAGTAAAGTGATATCTTTGGTTTTTAGTACACTATCCAAATTTGCCATAGCTTTCCTTCCAAGGAGCAAGCATCTTTTTATTTCACGGTTGCAGTGGCTGTCTGCAGTGATCTTTGAGCACAAGAATGTAAAATCTGACACTGCTTCCATTTCTTCTTCCTCTATTTGCCAGGATGTGAAGGTACCAGTTGCCAAGATCTTAGATTTTTTTTTTTATGTTAAACTGAAAGCCAGATTTTATGCTCTCTTCTTTCACCCTAAGTTTGCCTAATACAGCAAGGTAGTAGGAGATCCGAGGTGGAAGTTTGAATGAGAGAACAGGAGTAGAGATATTCCTGAAATAATGAAAACATACTTTAAAAGTTTTTAATTTACTTGCACCTTGATAAAAGTATGTCTTTTTTCCCCCTTAGTAGCACTGATGAATTTGTTCCAAACCATCCATAATTTCTCAACTACTCTCCTTAACCAATGGCACGCATTTGCAAAATGGAATGCAGGTCCATATACCCATTCAATAATAATACTACCCCCATCAAATCTCGGTTTTTACCTTTATTATTCTAACCATGATTGCCACTGTCAGAAGGCCAGGTGAGTTACATCTTGCCCCTCCTCCAGGGCTCTTTGGCACCCTTAAGAGATTTGAAAGGGTATTTAGTCACAGTCCCCACAGTTTATGTTCAAGCTTCCAAAGATTATGTTCCCCCAATTTTAGGGGTCTCCTGTACCCTAGTTCCATTTAGCAACAAATCAGATCAACTTTTACAAAGGAATATTTATTTCAAAGGTATGTAGCAAAAAACAACACACACACACACACACAAAAAAACAAAAACCCAAACACATACAAACAATTTTTCCCAATATGCACATACCTAGGAGGCATAATTTCCCCTCTTATACAACCTCACTCTCTGGAGAAGTGATGACAATTGTTTCATAGCTTAACTCAGTTCCTAACCACCATAGTCCTATCAAGTTCCAAGTCCCAAATTCCCCTGGACTTGAGTCCTAGCACCCTGGCTTCTCAGGGCTTTGCTATTAGGCATGCCTCGAATACTTCCTCCAAGGTTACCATGGCTCCAGATCCCAGGTCCAGGGACTTTACTGCCTGTATCTAGAACTAAAATGACAAATAAAACAGACCTAAATTCTTAACCCAATTCTTTATAATACAGAACCTAAAAGAGAAAGGAAGATGGTAGCTAACACCCAGCTTAGTGCATGGTACCTATGCTTCAAGTGGACTGGAGACCTTCATCTAACCCCTGGATACTGACAGAAACAGAGACTGACTGTCCCAGTCTGATAGTTCTTTTTTTTTCTTTTTTTTCCCCCCATAAAAGTATTTTATTATTTTTCCAGTTACATGTAGAGATAGATTTCAACATTTGTTTTTATAAGATTTCTAGTTTCAAATTTTTCTGCAGTCTGATAGCTGTAAAGATGCAGCCAATTCTGGCTACTCGACTAATAAAAAGAGGATCCTTCCACCTATGTAGCAAAATGAAGAATGTCTCCTTGAAGAAGCAGATCCCTGGCATCTCCCACATTGGTGCCTTTATCTTATTCGCTTATTGTATATCATTTTAGACTTTAATACTTAAGTGGATCTGTGAATTCATCAATGTGTGTATTCATTCCATTAGTGCAGTTCACAACCCATGTAAACTCCTCATCCTATTTGATTCTTATTCATGTTCTCTCACAGGAAGGTCTGTCTACTCAATATGCTGTGGGCCTTCCTCTAGCTCTTTTTATAATTCTTGTGTATCAGTATAATACTTAGGCTATCCATCTTGCATTGCTTAGATGCATGTAATAAAGAGTCATTAATTGATTTACTGACTTATTCATCCCTTTATTTTATTGCCTGAAGAGTCTTCCTCTGGTCCAATCATGTTCTTCCTGGATAATAGTCCCTATACCAATTCTTATTAGAAATAGGCTATGTCAGGCGGCTAGGTGGCGCAGTGGATAGAGCACCGGCACTGGAGTCAGGAGTACCTGAGTTCAAATCCAGTCTCAGACACTTAACACTTACTACTTTGTGACCCTGGGCAAGTCATAAGTCACTTAACCCCAATTGCCTCACTAAAATAAAAAAAAAAAAAGGCTATGTCCTCCCCAAAAGAGAAAAAGACCTATTTGTACAAAAATATTTATAGCAGCTCTTTTTGTGGTGGCTAAGAATTGGAAATCAAAGGAATACCCATCAACTGGGGAATGGCTAAGCAAGCTGTGGTATATGATGGTGATGGAATATTACTGTGCTATAAGAAATGACAAGCAGGATGACTTCAGAAAGGCCTGGAAAGACTTATATGAACTGATATATGGTGAAGTGAGCAGAACCAAGAGAACATTGTACACAGAGACAGCAATACTGTTTGATGAAGAACTGTGAATGACTTGACTATTCCCAACAATACAAGACAATTCCAAAAGATTATTGATGAAACATAATATCCACCTCCAAAGAAAGAACTGATATTGATGGAACAGACTGAAGCATGCTATTTTTCACTTTCTTTCATTTTTTTTCTTTTAATCAAGTTTTCTTATACAAAATGACAAATACAGTAATGTTTTACATAATCATACATGTATAACCTATATCTGATTGTTTGCTGCATCAGGGATAGGGAAGGAGAGGGAAGGAAAGAGGGAACCCAAAACTATAAGTAAAAATGTTTATTATAAAAAAATATTCTATGTCTACTGTGTATATCTCCATTTTCCTTTGGGATAAAATGTCATCAGTCTCTACCTATCCACCTAGGTGGGCCTTGTACTACTATCCATAGAGCATCTATTTACATTAATAACTGTATTTGCCTGGAGAGCCACTACAGCTGTACCAGTCTCTCACTCAAATGTCACCAGTTGTCCTGCCCAAGACTGTATAGTGGTGTGGTAGGGGAGGCTCAGAGCTAAAGCCCAGTGCCACTCAAGTGAAGGCCTCACTCAGAAAGAAGGATCTAGCTGCTATGGATATGAGCTGGTCATAGGGATGGGGAATCATGGTGATACAGTATACCTCCAGTCTACCAAATCCATCTCTTTTAGTAATTTCACCCCCTCCCTTGCTGGCCTCTATCAGGGAACCAGCTGTAGAGAGAATTTATAGTTTGGGTGCTAGGTATGAACAACCCCCATTTTAGTCAGCTAAACAAAAAGAGTCCTTATTGAGTGGGGTCTCTAACTGATAACTAGCTTTGCAAAAGTATGTCTTCCTGAGATCCTCAAGTCCTAGGAGTTCCAAGAGGAGCTTTGCATTGGTTCCATTCAACTATGCCCTAATTAACCATTATTCCAGTGACTCATCAAGTTGTTGTTTATGACTCTCAAGTAACTTCTTCTAAGGTCTGTGAGTATGTAAGTCTTCTAACTCCTCAGTGGAGAAAGTTACTCTCCCCTTATTCCCTCCCTACATGTCCAAATGGGAATAATAAGGTAAATCTGAAGCTCACTTACTGGGGAGAGCAGGTTGTTAATTCTCATCCTTATTCCCACTCCCTCTTCCCTTATGGTCCTGGATTCACTGTGAGTCAACATGTTTTCTAGTCAGTCCTTTGGGTTGGATACTATCCTTCCTATTATGGTGAGTTCCCACTCCCACCCCTTTACCTAGGCTATTACTAAGTCCAATTAATTGCCCCTCTGCCTTTGGCCCTGATCCTTAAAAAAATGAGGACTCTTCTGCTTATTGAATACAAGCAGTTTATTTTCATTTTCCTTCTGCTGATAGCATAACTTTTCAGGGACTAATAAGAATACCCAGATCCTGGCATTATCTTGATCTTTCATATTAACCTTCTTTAGGCTAAGAGTATGAATTAGTGCCACACCCTCCTCCTCCATCTCTGTCCCATTGAATGGATTGTCCATATAAGGACAATATAAGAAGTCTTGGGGCCATAGGGTACCAGGTTGTAGCACCTATCAATCTGATCTCCTGAGGGAGGCTGCTCATCTTTCTCCACATTGCCTTTTCCCTAGTTCATCCAGCTACTAGATCATACTGTTCCAATTCTCATAGCTAACTCTAAGTGTTTTAGACCACCCTCACTCAAATCAGCCTGGTGGTTCAGACTCAGAACTAGAATGAAACAAGACATTTGTAAATCATCCTATACTTAACAACAAAGAAATTATCTTAATAATGGCATGGAAAGGATACGCAGCAAGGACACAAGACTGGTTCAGATAAATGTAATCCCCTTCATTGCCATACAGAGATGTGTCACAAGGGTGTGTTGGGTGACAAGAGTATGCTGACTTGCACAAAAATAGGGAATAATTTATGTCCAAAGGTTTACAACTTCTCATTAAGTTGGCTGGGCTTTTTTTTTTAAACTTTTTTTTTTTGGTGAGGCAATTGGGGTTAAGTGACTTGCCCAGGGTCACACAGATAGTAAGTGTCAAGTGTCTGAGGCCGGATTTGAACTCAGGACTTCCTGACTCCAGGGCTGGTGCTCTATCTACTGCACCACCTAACTGCCCCTGGCTGGGCTTTTTATTCCCTAGGTACTGCACATCAATGGCTCTAGTCCTAGTCACCTGGACCAATGAAGTCAGGCAACGCCTTGCCTGCCTTTTAGGGGACAACTAGCCTAGCCTATGTGGCAAGGAGCCCAATCCATATTGCTCTTACCACTCCTAATTTCAAGTACCTCTCTTACACCCTTTCTAGGAAGGAAAGAAATATTGGCCTCTTGCATTCTGCTTTCTTCGATTCTGTCCAGCTAGTACCTGGAACAAATGGCTTCCTGAGACGAAAAAAAGAATTCTATAGTTCAAACAAACAAATTAAAAATACACAGAGGGACATTTTGTAAAAGTTACTTCCTTTTCATTCTCTTTTCCTGTGGGTCTTTAGCACAAACAAATGCTCCACATCTTGCTAAATAAAAAGTGCCCTTGTCTTTTTTCAGGTCACCTAACTTTAACTTTGATTCTTGTTCCTTTTTTGATCCCAACATATATGCCAGTCTTATTTTCCCTTAACATCTGTCACAAAGGTAACACCCTTATCAGTTTTTCTTTTGGAAAAAAAAATAAAACTCATAGTGTGGACTTCCTGAGCTTCTACCCAGCCTGTTTATTATTGTATTTGCAAGAATGTAACCCAACAGCTTCCACACCCAGATGACTCAGACTCAGATTTAATCAGCAAGTATTACTGGGTACTGTTGCAAGGTCTGCATTATAAATTTGGCCTTGAACTTCAATACAGATTTTTGTTTGAGATCAGGACATGACTTTTGCTTAAGATGTGTGAAAATTGGTTCCACATGACTTAGTGTGGTGGTGTAAAAAGAGCTCTGCATTTGGAGTGAGAGTTTGAATCCTGCTTTACTCTCTGCATGACTTTGGACAAAGTACTTAGGCCCCCTGGGCCTCAGTTTTCTCATTTCTAAAATGAGGGTCTTTTATATCAAGGGTGTGCTGGTAAGTATTTAACAACCAGCTCTGCAGAGGGGAAAATGTACACTCTACATAATTTTCCATTTAATCTGCATTATTTATATTTTCTCCATCATTTTCTTAAGCTTCGCTAGATGATCTCTAAAATCTCTTTTCATCTCTAAATCCCACAATCCAGTGAAAATGCTTTTGACCAGCAAGAGACAAACACACACTCCTTCGTCCCATTCTTCTCCTCATAGTGTGGAGGATTGCAAAAAACAAAACAAAACAAAACAAACCCCAAACTCTATATCAAATGTAATGGATCATCAAAGGAGGTTATAGAATTACTTCCAATGATGTCCTAAAAATTAGATTGACTCTTTCCCCTTCTCCCATCCTGGGATGCTAAAAAGAAGCATGGTTCATTTTTGGGGGGGGGGGGGGTTTGGTTCTTTTTAGTGAGGCAATTGGGGTTAAGTGACTTGCCTAGGGTCACACAGCTAGTAAGTATTAAGTGTCTGAGGCCAGATTTGAACTCAGGTACTCCTGACTCCAGGGCCGGTGCTCTATCCACTGCGCCATCTAGCTGCCCCTCATTTTTTATTATTATTACTCTATGCTTGATTGGTATAATATTTAGAATGTTTAGTAGAGGTTGACAAATTAATTCATCCTTAGATAAATGAAACATGAAGGATGAATTGACAATAAGTCACATATATATATAGTATTTCACAATTTTAATTTAATTCAACACTTTTAAGAACTTGCTATATCTTACTATAACAAGACATTTTGTTAGAGATTTGAGATGTCAAGATGAAAAATGACATTGTCCCTGCCCTAAAGGAGCTCACATGGTAATAAAAAGGGATATGACATGTATACAAGTGAGTATGATATTTCACATGGAATCAAAAATTTAGAACTAGCAGGAACTTGAGAGATCACTAAGTCCAACCCTGTATTTTACACTACAAAGTAGAATATGGTAGGGACAAAGAACATCTAGGCAAAGTTCCAGGAAAACAGCTCAGTCTAACCTTGAGAAACCACTGCTTAAGCCTACAGGGGTTGCAATACCTCATCACTCCCTGATCTGTATCCTAACATGTGATTTGGATAAGGTTCTGTCATGGGGAGCCTGACTTCTAATGAGAGGCGTTGAGGTTCCCTGTTCTCATACTCATACCCTGGTGCCCCAGGGAAGATTTTATGTTTAGTTTTTGTAACTTGCTCCCACTAAAATAGGTGCGGAAGGGGCAGCCCTGTTCTGTAATCTTTTTTAATTTAATTTAATTTTTTTTTGTGGGTCAAGTGACTTGCCCAAGGTCACACAGCTAGTAAGTGTCAAGTGTCTGAGATCAGATTTGAATTCAGGTCCTCCTGAATCCAGGGCCAGTGCTTTATCCACTGCACCACCTAGCTGCCCCCCTGTTCTGTAATCTACATATAGAGGAAGGTGTGACTTCTACAGTGGGAGCCAAGTTACAGTTGGCTCATTTGAGACTTCCCCAAAAGGAGAGAGTAAAATGGTATTGAATGTGCAATTTGACTGGGATATGAGACAGCCAAGAAAGGCAGCATGGCATAGTGGATAGAAAACTGTCCTTGGCATCAGGAAAACATGGGTTCAAGTCCTGCCTTTGACAACTACAGGTTTCATGGGTCCATTTAACCTAGACAAGTTACTTAGCATCTCAGTGTTAGACAACAATTTAATAATATAAATTTCAGAGAAAATGCCAAATGGCATTGGTAGAAGGACTTTCTTCATCAGGGAGTTCTTTATACTGATGAAATTGCAGGTTCAATAACTATCTTTATCTTAATTCCTGTGGGGAAGGTAATTTATTCCCATACACAAAAAGAATCACATACAGCACACTCACAAAGGCACAACTGACCCAAAACCAAACAGATTGAAAAAAAAAATCCTAACAAATTTAAAACAAGATTCAGTAACAACTTAAATCTACTGTTACAATTGTCTGGGAGGCTGAGATTTAAACTTCATCCAAATATAATGTAACTTTCAGGACTTCTAATTAGGCATTTTACCTCAACTCTGCACTGTCCAAGCATCTCTTGGTATGTGTATGCTGGTAAATCAGCCAAGCTTGAACCAATCCTTTAGCCAAGGCTATCATTTCTAAGGGTGGTGGAATAGCTTCAGGGGGATTATTCCTTTGCCTTCCTTCAATTCCAATTCTCTCTGACGCAAACTTGAATCCATTCATTACAGAATAGGTACTTGCTCATCTAAGAACAGAAAATAAACACCAAAGAGGAAGCATAAACCACAGCTCAGCCTTGTGTAGGAAGAATGCGTGCATTAGCCACCATGTACTTGTCATGCAAAAGTTGATGTGAAAAAAAAAAAAAAGTTGATGTGGGGTGTTAGTACAGCCACCTCTCCCACCACCTAACTCTCCAGAACAGCTTGAAATAGTCACATGATTATGGCAGGAGGGGGTGAAATTCCTTTGAAGAAGGAAAAAGAGATGCTGAGGGGGTGGTTGGTCCATTTTTTTTACATGTAATAAATCATTAGCTCTTCCTACTCTACAACCAGTAATTTCAACCAATGAAGAGTCCTTCATTATCTTAAAGTGTAAGCCTTTTAGCCTTGAGTTATACTTGATCAAAAGCCAGTCCCAAAGTTTCCACATGACCAACCAGAAGCAGAAATACCAACTGTGAGTCAATTCAATCTTACTCCATGGAAGGCCATGGAAATAGTAAACAGATAAGAAAACTAAAGCTGAATGATGAAGTGACTTGCCAATTGCAATATATCTGGTACAGTTATCTCTTCCACATTGAAAATTTCCCCATCTTGGTTTTGATATATCTTGGTTTGGCATAAGAAATTAAATGGGAATTTGGGAGGAGTTTTGTGTAAGCCACAGTTGAGATGCAAAGGCCAACAGATGACACAAAAAGAGTTTAAAAACTCAGAAATGCATAAAATATGTGTCTAGGATCGTATAATATAACGCAAACTTTACAATAAGTACTATAAACTCACTGTAAAAGAGAAAGAAAAAATTCAGACAATTTCTCTGGTACTGAGGGAGGGGCAAAAAAATTTTATGAGGATTTTCCACCAACGCCCTTGATGTAGATATAATTGTAATTGGCAAAGTCAGGACTCAAACCCAAATCTTCTGATCCCAAATCCAGTGAAGAGATAGAGTAATTTCCTGGCTTTAAATATATGTGCATTTTAAAAAATGACATTTAAAAATTGCCTTTCATTTTGCTGTACTAAAAGTTGCTCCCTAGGGGACATTTCACTTTGCATATTCATAGTTCTACTTATGCTAAATAAAACCTGATCCATTCTTTGGATTTCTCCCCTTTGATCCACTTTCTGCAATTGACCATTTTAAACCCATTCCTCTATCTCTTTAAATCTTCTAATTTCCAGAATTATTGATATCTCTATTTTTGATTTATTATATTCCCATTCCAATGTCTTCCCTGACTGAAGTAGAAAATGAGCCTAAATAGGACTGACTGTTCCTCAATCAAATTCTGCCTCAGCTGGCTCTCAACTGCCCTCTACTGACTGGTAAACAAAACAAAACTAAATTACTGGCTTTTTGCCTATGGTAGGCAGAGCTCTTTTTAACATTTAAAATTTCCCAACAGTTCCTACAGCACCCATCTATGATCTGAGTTGGTCATTAATGATGCCCTTGCCATGGGCTCTTACAACATGGAATATCAATTCAAGAGACCAAAACAACAGCTGAACCTGACTATGATAAACATGTTTATCACATATTTATATAATAAATATGAATCCATGTGAGACACTACAGATGAGTGGCAGTTAGTAGGGACAAATTGAGGATGTAAGAGAATTATAATATGTTGTTGTTCAGTCATGTCTGACTCTTCATGACCCCATTTGGCATTTTCTTGGAAGATACTGGAGTGATTTGCCATTTCCTTTTTCCAGCTCATTTTATAGATGAAGAAACTGAGGCAAGAAGGGTTAAGTGACTTATCCAGCTTCACACAGCCAGTAAGTGTCTGAAGTTAGATTTGAACTGAGGAAGATGAGTCTTTCTGACTCTGGGTCTGGCACTCTATCCACTGGACAACTTATTTGCCCAATATGTCTACTGCCTATTCCAATACCACTACCACTCCTGATTCCTGCCCAATAATTTTACTAGCACCCCAGTAAACTGGCAGTTGATTATCTCTTTATCAACCTCATGTTTCAGAAGCTATAATCACAACTATATATGGGAGAAGGTATCATCACCCTCTCCCCACCAAATGAGGTAGCAAGCATCAAAGCACCTTAGCACAGTATCTAGCACATAGTAGATGCTTAATAAATTATTTCCTTCCCTTTTCCCTTCTCTTATTTGTCCAGAAAACTGAATCTGGCCAAACTGCTCCTGATCTCATCAAATTTCAACAGGTAACAAGAGCCTGATGCCAATTAGGTGGGACTGCCCAGAAGATGGGAACTAATTGTTCCTGATGTTCAGGATGGTCACAGGGTCCGGGAGGCTATGAAGGACTGGCATAAATCCAGTCTACCAAACACATCTCTTTTAGGAATTTTTCCCTTTAAACCAGATGCAGAGGAAATTTATCTTTATGAGGGCAGGTATGAACAACTTCCTATCTTAACCACTTAAAAAGGAGCAAAGAATAAGCCCCATTTGGAGCCTCAAACAGATAACTGATTTTGAAAATGTCTTTTGTGTGATCCCCATACCAAGGGAGCTCTGTATCCAAGAGGAGCACTGCATTGGTCCTATTCAACCATACTTTCACTAATCATTTTTCCAGTGACTCATTAGGTTGTTATTTAAATTTCTTTTTTAGCCTCTCAAGTTCCTTTGTGGTAAAAGTCTGCTTGTCGCCTGGAGCCCCTGTGGAGAAAATCACAATCCCTTCCTTACCACCAATATCAATAGGGTAAGCCCAAGGCTCTTTTAACACCAGAGAGGTTCACAGTTCTCATCCTTACTCTCTCTCTCATCATCTTCCCTTAAAGTACCAAGGCTCTCATTGAAAATCAACACTTTTTTTCTAACTCTGGGTTAGAGACCATATCAGAGCCTTTTGGTACCTACCCCTATTGGAATCACCCCTTTCACTTGTGCTGTACTTAGTCCAGAAGTTTCTCCTCTGCCTTCAGGGCATGGTCCTTAAAAACCAAATATATTCTCATCAGTTTCTGGTTGATGATTGTAGGGGGACAGTTTACTTTCATTTTCCTTATGCTGGCAACCCAGCTTTGCTAGGACCCTTAGCTAAAGTAAGGAAATAGTATCCTTAAGTGTTGATTGGGCTAATGCTATTGTGATAATCAGTGCCTCCTCCCTGTCCCACTGAAAGGACTCGCAGCATTACTCAGTGATCATGGTTGTTGAAGGAAAAAGTAGGTTTTCTTTTTATATGGCTGAGTCAGTCTACCGAAATGGCTTAATATGGTATCTGGATTTATTCCAAAAAAAAAAAAAAAAGATCCTCTAGTTCATGTACTGTATTCTATAGTCTTAATCAACATTATTTATATAGATTATAATTGTACTTCACAGAAGAGCAACATGAATAAGGTTCTCTCATTGACAAGAAGAGTTGTTAAATACTGAAGTATATTACAGAAGAATGTTTTAGGTTCTCCTTTTCTGGAAATTAAAAAAATATATAAAATGGGTGGCTCATTTACTTTTTGTTTTTGTTTTTTTTGGCAGGGCAATGGGGGTTAAGTGACTTGCCCAGGGTCACACAGCTAGTAAGTGTTAAATGTCTGAGGCCGGATTTGAACTCAGGTACTCCTGACTCCAGGGCCGGTGCTCTATCCACTGCGCCACCTAGCTGCCCCTCATTTACTTTTGTTTTTGTTTTGTTTTGTTTTTTTTAGTGGGGCAATTGGGGTTAAGTGACTTGCCCAGGGTCACACAGCTAGTAAGTGTTAAGTGTCTGAGACCAGATTTGAACTCAGATACTCCTGACTCCAGGGCCGGTGCTCTATCCACTGCGCCATCTAGCTGCCCCTCCTCATTTACTTTTTTAAAAAATTTTATAAAAGTATTTTATTATTTTCCAGTTACATATAGAGATAGTTTTCAACATTTGGTTTTTTTGGTTTTTTGTGGGGCAATGGGGGTTAAGTGGCTTGCCCAAAGTCACACAGCTAGTAAGTGTCAAGTGTCTGAGGCTGGATTTGAACTCAGGAACTCATGAATCCAGGGCCGGTGCTTTATCCACTGCGCCACCTAGCCGCCCCCTCAACATTTGTTTTTATAAGATTTCTCGTTTCAAATTTTTCTCCCTCCTTCCCCTTCTTCCCCCCCTCCCCAAGACAGCAAGTAATCTGATATAGGTTATATAGGCACAAACACATTAAACATATTTCTGCATTAGTCTTAGTGTGAAAGAAGAATCAGAGCAAAAAGGAAAAACCTCAAAAAAGAAAAATAACAGCACCAAAAACAAAAGAAATAGTATGGTTCCATTTGTATCCATATTCCACAGTTCTTTTTTTTCTGGATTTGAAGAGTGGTTTCCATCATGAGTCCTTTGGAACTACCTTGCACTGTTGTATTGCTGAGAAGAATCAAGTCTATCACAATTGATCAACACATAATGTTGATGATTCTGTGTACAATGTTCTCCTGGTTCTGCTCATCTCACTCATCATCAGTTCATAAAAGTCCTTCCAGGTTTCTCTGAAATCTGCCTGCTCATTGTTTCTTTTTTTTTTAATTAATAAAGTATTTTATTTTTTCCCTGTTACATGTAAAGATAGTTCTCAACTTTGGTTTATACAAGCTTTCCAATTTCAGATTTTTCTCCCTTCCTCCCCTCCCTCCCCCCTCCCCTAGACAGCAGGTAATCTGATATATATACACACACACACATAATAACATTAAACATATTTCTGCATTAGTCATGTTATAAGAGAAAAATCAGAGCAATGACAAAAAACCTCAAAATAGAAAAACATCAGCACCAAAACCAAAAGAAATAGTATGGTTCATTCAGCATCTATACTCCACAGTTCTTTTTTTTTTTTTTCCTGGATTTGGAGATCCTCTTCTATCATGAGTTCCCTGGAACTCTTCTGTACCATTGCATTGATGAGAAGAATATAGTCCATCACAGTAGGTCAACACTCAATGTTGATGATACTGTGTACAATGTTCTTCTGGTTCTGCTCATCTCACTCATCATCAGCCCATGCAAGACCCTCCAGGTTTCTCTGAACTCCTCCTGCTCATTGTTTCTTACAGCACAATAGTATTCCATTACAGTCATATACCACAACTTGTTCAGCCATTCCCCAATTGATGGGCAACCCCTCAGTTTCCAATGCCTTGCCAAAACAAAAAGATCAGCTATAAATCTTTTTGTACATGTGGGTCCTTTTCCCTTTTTTATAATCTCTTTGGGAAAAAGACCTAATAGTGGTATTGCTGGGTCAAAGGGTATGCACAGCTTTATAGCCCTTTGGGCATAATTCCAAATTGCTCTCCAGAATGGCTGGATCAGTTCACAGCTCCACCAACAATACATTAGTGTTCCAATTTTTCCACAGCTTCTCCAATATTTATTATTTTCCTTTTTTTTGTCATATTAGCCAATCTAATAGGTGTCAGGTGGTACCTCAGAGTTGTTTAATTTGCATTTCTCTAATCAATAGTGATTTAGAGCATTTTTTTTCATACGGCAATAGATAGCTTTGATTTCTTCATCAGAAAACTGTCAGTTCATATCCTTTGACCATTTCTCAATTGGGGAATGACTTGGATTCTTATAAATTTAATTTAGTTCCCAATATTTTAGACATGAAGCCTTTATCAGAAGTACTAGCTGTGCCTTCCCACCCTGACAGTGATAGCAGCTTGGTAGACAGTGATGATAGCATTGAGCAAGAAATCAGAACCTTTTTGGCTCTTAAGGCCAAACCTGAAAACCTCTCCAAGTCTGTACAGGGACCACTATTGCCTGAACACAGTAATCAGGACAGTAGCCCCGAAGTCCCTCTTTCTAAGACACTGAAGTTATCCCTGTGTTGCAAAAGGAAACTTTAAAGGGGAAAGGAAAGTGGTGAAGCAACTAACACCGAAGAAAACTAAAGGGTTAGAAAGAGAGTGCCCACAGGAAACCGAGTATGGTCAGGTGAAAATTCATATGTTCCAAGAAAAAAAAGATTTGAGCAGTCAGGATAAAATCTGTAAATCTGAAAGCAGAGAGGATGAGATGACTTGTCAGTTCCTCTCCCAATTTAGTTGGGCTGATTGATGAGCACATTGCCTAAGACCTGAGAAGTGGTTTATCACAAGCCCATGGTAAAGTAGCACAGGAGAGAAATTTGGAACAAGAGAGGTCTGGGTCTGGTGATAAAAGTAGTTCTTTGGACAGTGATGAAGACCTTGATATTGCTATTAAGGACCTATTAAGATCAGAAGCAGGGACTCCAAACCTCACTGTAAAAAAAAGGTTAAGCTTAGTAGCACAGGAACTCAATTTTTAGATAAATTTAATAAGCTCCAAAAACACTGGAAAGATAAGAGTCCTCACTTAATGAAAAGCTGTCTCCCGGGATCTAAAAAAGACGATAGGGAGAACACAGTAAAGAAATCTTTGAACACTTGTAACAATAGAACAGAAAAAGGGAAACAGGAAAAGAAGCAAGAGGATCTACAGCTGGCATTCCAATTGGAGAAAAAAATTTTCTCAAAACCTATTTTAGTTTCAAACGATATGAAAATCAGTGAAAATTGGAACTCTGCAATCAGTAGAATCTCACCGTCTGATGACAGTAGTTCAGTGGATAGTGATAGCACTGAACAAGAAATTAGAAAGTTTTTGGCAGAAAAAGCCAAGTATTCCATGAGCAGTTCAGAAATTCAGCAGGGTAGTATAACAACAGCTGTTGAGATAGGGGGAGTTTCTAAGCCTGAGATTGTTAGTGGAAAAGAGAAGCATTCATCAGGGGGGCATCAGCCTGGCTTATTATCTAGCCAAAGTCAAAAGAAGCTGAGGACCTAAAAATCTCTGATAATACTGTAATACAAAGTGCAATAAATATTTTAAATGATGGTAGGAAAAGTACATCCTGTCCTGGGAATATCTACCTCCATTCTACTTTGGCTGTAAAAAGAAAACATGAGACAGTGACACCTAAAAGTTGTTGTGGCAGTTTATCTGTAAAGGAAACACCAATAGATAAGAAAGATGTCTGTATCAAAGACCAAAGTCAAAAAAGTCTCAAACCCACTGATAGAGAAAATGTTGTGAGTAGGTTGTAGAACTACTATATTACTGATGATACCACTCCAGAAAAAAGTAGCCCTTTTCAGGGAAAATGTTGTGGCAAAAGTACATGTGATCAAAAATGTGTACCTGGGGGCAGCTAGGTGGCGCAGTGGATAGAGCAATGGTCCTGGATTCAGGAGGACCTGAGTTCAAATCTGACCTGAGACACTTAACATTTACTAGCTGTGTGACCCTGGGCAAGTCACTTAACCCCAATTGCCTCACCAAAAAACCCCACAAAAACAAAACCAAAACAAAACAAATATGTACCTGAAAGTGAGAGAAATTTGCTTTTAAACAATAGACGTTATCCTCTACAAAGTGATTTTGTTCATGAGGGAGTATTCCAGAATATTTGTGTGCTTTACACAGAAGATAAAGAAACAGTGCAGAAAGGGAATCATAGGAAGGAAAGAGAAAAAAAAATTAAAGGATCAAACAAAGAGTTCTGCAAAGTATACAATAGATTATCAGCAAAGTTTACATTTGGCAGTATTTCATTCTCTGATTTGAACTGGAGTATTTAATTTTGGAAAAAGTACATCTCAAGGTAGCAAACAAACAAGTCTTTTAGATTCAAACCAGGCAGTCCCTTTGCAGGTGCCCCTCTTCACCTCATTAAAAGAGAACAAACTGAGCAAAGATTCAGGAATATTTGGAAGTTCATACTTGCTTTTGAAGAAGGAATGGTCTGACTGGCAAAGTAGAAAGACACGGGCAGAATTAAACATACATGAAGTAAAGAAATTCAGTTCAGGAGGGAAAATGCTAAATTTAAGAAATAGAAGGATTGTTGATAAAGATGCCCAAGATCAGAAAGTATTAGAGAATGATTCCAATGAATTTAATGGCACCTCCATAGAGGAAAGCAGAAATTCAGTGGGAAAGGAAAAGATCCTAAATTTGTAAGTAGATTTTTTTCATAGTTTTCATGAGTCTTTGTATAAAATAATTGAGTGTAGATAGAGAACTAGAACTGCTATATAGAGCTCAACAATTATTTAGAGAGCTTGGTATTGAAAGGGGAGAAAGCAGTTGTCTGGAGTTGCTAATGTATATTCAAATGTAGATATGTATACTAATGTGAAACAAATATTTCTATGAACAGGTGTGTCCTGGGAAAATATATATTTGTAGCATTTTATACATTATTAAAAGTGCAGTAATGAAATTTTTTTTAATCCAGTAGTTAATTTTCTAGAATATGTGTAACTACAGTATTCTGTGGTCATGTATTATTATAGATGGTGTAATGATTGGAATGATGCCATCTACTGGAGAATTACTATAGGAAAGCTCCACCATGAGGAGAACACCTCAGAGGGCAAGGCCATGTGGCTTTTCCTTGGCGTCAGGAAGTGACATTTGCTCATGGGTGCCGTCTATTAAGGCTACCAGCCAATCAACTTGAGGAGCCTCCTATTTTCTGGGAGAGGACAGGAAGGAGGAAAGAGGGCCCGCGTGGAGAGCTCTGTCTCTTTTTGGTTCCTGACTTGATGGTGGTAGTGGTGGCAGAGGACTTCACAGGAAATTTGAGGAAAGATAGGAATGCCAGGCTGTTGGAATTCTGTTCTCAATCTTTCTCTTTCTATCTTTCAATAAACCCTTAAAAACCTAAACTTGTTTTATCAGTGATTTTAGTCAGTTTCCCCAAAACTGGGGGAACAGATTAGAACCCACATTTAGAATCTTAAATTACACAGTTTGGTGACCACGAAGGGAAACACCCATGTGGAATCAGTGACTGTGAGGAACCCAAAATAAACTAGACAAACCTAGGCTTCTCCAGTAATTACTAACACTGCCAACTTTAAATATATGTAATATTTGACTAATTACTGATGAAAATTTTTAGCTATCAAAATTTGGAGGTCTAAAAAGTCATTGATGAGACTCTTTAAATAGCAAATTCTTTTGGTGTTTCAGGGCAAAGGTATCATGTCAGTAAAACTTATGGAACATTTTCTATCCAAAGTTAAACAGACTTTGGGGACATAACCTCTTAAATACCGATTCCATTAGTCTCAATAAACTCCTAAGCATATTTTATGACAACTCTTTCACTAACTTGAAAAAGCTCTCTAAGACTATTTCAGAGGATGTGGTGATCTATATTGATGTAAGGTGACTTCCTCACTTATTCTTTATAGGATTTCCCTCTAAGGATGAAATCACAGGTCAAAAAGAGGGAGAGGGAGAACTTTTGAACAGTAAATGTTTCAAAGCACAAGTACAGTTGAACAATTGTTTGAGCTCTCCACTTTTTTTTTTTTAGTGAGGCAATTGGGGTTAAGTGACTTGCCCAGGGTCACACAGCTAGTAAGTGTTAAGTGTCTGAGGCCGGATTTGAACTCAGGTACTCCTGACTCCAAGGCCAGTGCTCTATCCACTGCGCCACCTAGCTGCCCCCGAGCTCTCCACTTTTAAGCTGAGAAATCCCAAATAAAATTATTTCAGTAGCAGTATTATATCTATCATACAATTTATATTTCCAAAGTATGCCTGGTAAAAGTCATCTGAAGTTTTCTAATATATAATCTTGTTCTGTAACTGAACAATGACAAAATCTAAATTAACTGCTTTTTGTATTGGAGCTACTTTTTTTTTTAGGGAGGTAATTGGGGTTAAGTGACTTGTCCAGGGTCATACAGCTTGTAAGTGTTAAGTGTCTGAGGCAGGATATGAACTCAGGTATTCCTGACTCCAGGGCCGGTGCTCTATCCACTGCGCCACCTAGCTGCCCCTGGAGCTACTTTAAAAAAAATTTTAATAGTGGTTGTAAAATATGAAAGTTATGTATATATTTTAAATTTCATCCCCTTTTCTTGATATGTGCAATAAAATAAGCAATGTTTATTTAAAAAAAAAAAAGAAGTACTGGCTATAAAAATTGTTTACCAGCTTTTATCTCTTGTTTGGTCATAAACTGTTTTTCTTTCCAAAGATCCTAATTTACCTATGGTATCACCTTTTATGTTTAAATAATGTACCCATTTTGACCTTATTTTAGTATAAGATGTAAGATGTTGGTCTATGCCTAATTTCTGCCATACTATCTTCCAGTTTTCCCAGCAGTTTTTGTCAAATACTGAGTTCCTATCCCAGAATCTGGAGTCTTTGAATTTATCAAACAGTACATTACTAAAGTCATTTACTACTGTGTCTCCTGTGCCTAGCCTATTCCATTGATCCTCCACTCTATTTTTTAGCCAGTACCAAATAGTTTTGATGACTGCCGCTTTATAGCAGAGCTTCAGATTTGGTATAGCTAGCCCACCTTCCTGTGCATTTTTTTTCATTATTTCCCTTGATATTCTTGACCTTTTGTTTTTCCAGATGAATTTTGTTGTTATTTTTTCTAGGTCTATAAAATAATTTTTAGGTAGTCTGATTGGTATGGCACTGAATAAGTAAATTAATTTAGGTAGAATTGTCATTTTTATTATATTAGCTCAGCCTATCCATGAGCAATTGATATTTTTCCAATTATTTAGATCTGATTTGACTTGTGTGAAAAGTGTTTTGTAATTGTGTTCATAGAGTTCCTGGGTTTGTCTTGGCAAGTAGACTCTCAAGTATTTTATATTGTCTACTGTTACTTTAAATGGAATTTCTCTTGCTGCTGGACTTTGTTGGTCATGTATAGAAATGCTGATGATTTATTTTATATCCTGCTACTTTGCTAAAGTTGTTGTTTCAAGTAATTTTTGAGTTGATTCTCTAAGATTCTCTAAGTATACCATCATATCATCTACAAAGAGTGATAGTTTTGTTTCTTCCTTGCCTATTCTAATTCCTTTAATTCCTTTTTCTTCTCTGATCGCTAAAGCTAACATTTCTAGTACAATATTAAATAATAGAGGTAATAATGGACATCCCTGTTTCACCCCTGATCTTGTTGGGAATGCTTCTAACTTATCTCCATTATATATAATGCTTGCTGATGGTTTTAGGTAGATAACTGCTTATTATTTTAAGAAAAGCTCCACCTATTCCTAAGCTCTCCAGTGTTTTTATGATGAATGGGTGCTGTATTTTGTCAAAAGCTTTCTCTGCATCTATTGAGATAATCATGATTTTGGTTAGCTTTCTTACTGATGTGGTTGATTATGTTAATAGTTTTCCTAATGTTGAACCAGTCCTGCATTCCTGGTATAAATCCCACCTGGTCATAATGTATTATCCTGGTGATCACTTGCTGTAATCTCCTTGCTAATATCTTATTTAAGATTTTTGCATCAATATTCAGTAAGGAAATTGGTCTATAATTTTCTTTCTCTGCTTTTGCTCTGCCTGGTTTTGGTATCAACACCATATTCGTGTCATAAAAGGAATTTGGCAGAACTCCTTCACCTATTTTTCCAAATAATTTGAATATTGGAATTAATTGTTCCTTAAATGTTTGGTAGAATTCACTTGAAAACCCATCTGGCCCTGGAGATTTTTTCTTAGGGAGTTCATTAATGGTATGTTCAATTTCTTTTTCTGATATGGGTTTATTTAAGGATTTTATTTCCTCTTCAGTTAACCTGGGCAGTTTGTATTTTTGTAAATATTTATCCATTTCATTTAGATTGTAAAATTTATTGGCATACAGTTGGGCAAAATAGTTCCTAATTATTGCTTTAATTTCCACTTCATTGGTGGTGAAATCACCCCTTTCTTTTTCTTTTTTTTTTTTTGCAGGGCAATGGGGGTTAAGTGACTTGCCCAGGATCACACAGCTAGTAAGTGTTAAGTGTCTGAGGCTGGATTTGAACTCAGGTCCTCCTGAATCCAGGGCCGGTGCTTTAACCACTGCACCATCTAGCTGCCCCACCCCTTTCATTTTTGATACTGGTAATTTGGTTTTCTTCTTTCTTTTTTTTTAAATCAAATTAACCAATGGTTTGTCTATTTTATTAGTTTTTTCATAAAACCAGCTCTTAGTTTTATTGATTGATTAATTCTATAGTTTTCTTTCTTTCAATTTTATTAATTTCTCCTTTGATTTTCAGAATTTCTAATTTAGTATTTAATTGGGGATTTTTAATTTGTTCTTTTTCTAGCTTTTTAACTTGCATGCCCAATTCATTGATCTCCTCTTTCTCTTTTTTATTGATGTAAGCATTTAGAGATATAAAATTTCCCCTAAGCACTGCTTTGGCTGCATCCCATAGATTTTGGTATGTTGTCTCATTATTGTCATTGTCTTGGATGAAGTTATTGATTGTT
Source organism: Dromiciops gliroides (assembly GCF_019393635.1). Taxonomy (NCBI): domain Eukaryota; kingdom Metazoa; phylum Chordata; class Mammalia; order Microbiotheria; family Microbiotheriidae; genus Dromiciops; species Dromiciops gliroides. The sequence goes on from NC_057862.1 coordinate 273,966,318, forward strand.
TCTATGATTTGTTGTTTGACCCACTCATTCTTTAGAATGAAATTATTTAGTTTCCAATTAATTTTCAGTCTAACTTTCCATGGCTCTTTATTACATGTAGTTTTTATTGCATCATGATCTGAGAAGGATGCATTTACTATTTCTGCCTTTCTACATTTGACTATGAGGTTTTTGTGTCCTAATACATGGTCAATTTTTGAATATGTGCCATGTACTGCTGAGAAAAAGGTATATTCCTTTCTATCCCCATTCAGTTTTCTCCAAACATCTACCATATCTAACTTTTCTAACATTCTATTCACCTCTTTAACTTCTTTCTTATTTATTTTGTGGCTAGATTTATCTAATTCTGAGAGGGGAAGATTCAGATCCCCTACTAGTATAGTTTTTTGTTGTTGTTGTTGTTTTATTTGTGTGTTTGTGTGTGGGCAATGAGAGTTAAGTGACTTGCCCAGGGTCACACAGCTAGTAAGGTGTCAAGTGTCTGAGGATGGATTTGAACTCAGGTCCTCCTGAATCCAGGGCCAATGCTTTATCCACTGTGCCACCAAGCTGCCCCCCCACACACACACGTATAGTTTTGCTATTTCTTCTTGTAACTCATTTAACTTCTCCTCTAAGAATTTGAATGCTATACCACTTAGTATTGATATTTGTTCATTTTCTATGGTACCTTTTAGTAAGATGTAGTTTCCTTCCTTATCTCTTTTAATTAGATCTATTTTTGCCTTTGCTTTGTCTGAAATAAGGATTGCTACCCCTGCTTTTTTTACTTCAGCTGAAGCATAATATATTCTGCTCTAACCTTTTACCTTTACTCTGTGTGTATCTCTCTGCTTCAAATGTGTTTCTTGTAAACAACATATCATAGGATTCTGGTTTTTAATCCACTCTGCTATTTGCTTCCATTTTATGGCAGAGTTCATCCCATTCACATTCACAGTTATTATTACTAGCTGTCTATTACCCTCCATTCTATTTATCCCCTTTGTACTCCCCCCCTTCACCCTATTCCTCCTCACCAACATTTTGCTTCTTACCCCTGACTCCCCCAATGTGCCCTCCCTTTTATCAGCCCCCCTCCCTTTTCTTTACCCTTTTCTTCTCTGCTTCTGCCCTCCCTTCTATTAGCCCCCCCTTTTCCCCTTTCCCTTTTACTTCCCTAAAGAATATGCTAAGTTTCTTTATCCAAATGAATGTATATGTTATTCCCTCTTTGAATCAAATCTAGTGAGAGTAAGGTTGAAACAATGTTCCCCCCTCCCTTATTTCCCTCTATTGTAATAGGTTTTTTGTACCTCTTCATATGATGTATTTCACCCCATTCCACCTCCTCTTTTCTCTTCTCCCCATAAACTACTTTTTAACCCCTTAATTTTCTTTATATGATCACATCAAAGACAATTTATATTTATACCCTTTGTGTAAAATCCTTCTGTCTGCTTATATATACACAGTTCTCAAGAGTTATAGGTATTATTCTCCTGTGTAGGAATGTAAACAATTCAACCTTATTGAATAACTTTTTCCCCCCTTGTTTACCTTTTTAAACTTCTCTTGAGTCTTGTATGTTAAGATCGAATTTTCTATTCAGTTCTGGTCTTTTCATCAGGAAATCTTGAAAGTCCCCTATTTTATTGAATGTCCATCTTTTCCCCTGAAAGAGAATGATCAGTTTTTCTGGGTAATAGATTCTTAGCTGCAATCCAAGCTCCTTTGCCTTTCAGAATATCGTATTACATGTCTTACGATCCTTTAATGTTGAAGCTGCCAGGTCCTGAACAATCCTGACTGTGGCTCCATGATATTTAAATTGCTTCTTTCTGGCTGCTTGGAGTATTTTCTCCTTCACCTGGTAATTCTGAAATTTGGCTACTATTGTAGCCTTGGAGTTTTCCTTTTGGAATCTCTTTCAAGAGGTGATTGGTGGATTCTTTCAATGATGATTTTATCCTCTGATTCTATAATATCAGGGCAGTTCTCCTGGATAATTTCCTGGAATATGGTATCTAGATTCTTTTTCTGATCATGGCTTTCAGGCAATCCAATAATTCTCAAATTGTCTCTCCTGGATCTGTTTTCCAGGTCAGTTGTCTTTCCAATGAGGTATTTCACATTTTCTTCTATTTTTTCATTCTTTTGATTTTGTTTGACTGATTCCTGGTATCTCATGTATTCCTTATCTTCCAACTGTCCAATTTTAATTTTTAAGGCATTGTTTTCTTCAGTCAGATTATGCACCTCCTTTTCCATTTGGCCAAATGAATTTTTTAAGGAATTGTTTTCTTCAGTCAATCTTTGTGTTTCCTTTTCCAAGCTGCTGATTCTTTTTTCATAATTTTCTTGCATTGCTTTCATTTCTCTCCCCATTTTTCTTCTACTTCTCTCAATTGATTTTTAAAATCCTTTTTGAGCTCTTCCAAGAAGGCTTTTTGTTGAGACCAATTCATCTTCCCTCTTGAGGCTTCACATGTAGGCAATTTGAGAGTATTGTCCTCATCTGAGTTTGTGTTTGTCTCTTCCCTGTCAATACAGATGCTCTCAATGGTGAGAACTCTTTTTTGTTTCTTGCTCATATTGCAGCTTATTATTATTATTATTATTATTTTTTTAAGTTGAGGTCCACTCCTCAGGCACCAGGGTCACTGTTTCGTTTCTTGTGCTGGAAGATAGGGGCTGTGTCGCTGGCTTTCTGTTCTGAGGCCTCTATGGCTTGCAAATTTCTCACCTCCCTGGGCTTGCTTCCTCATGGCATGCTTGAATGGTCATGCCTGGTTGTACCCATCCTGTGGGTGGCCCCCTAGCTGGCAGCCTGCCCTCTCAGCTGGTGCTGGTGGATCTCGCCACTGGCCCTCTGCGCCACTAGCCCACTGAGCCAGAATCAAGGGGCCTCAGTTGCTTCCCGCTGACTTGCCCAACTCCCTCCATGCTGCGCTGCGCTGCGCTGAGGTGCACTGCACAACTCCCCTGCCTGAGTGAAACTGACCTCTCCTGAAGTCTTTTAAATTATTTCCTTTTGGAAGATTGTGATCCTCTTTCTTTTTGTAGGTTCTGTAGTTTCAGAATCTGTTTAGAGGCTTGATTTAATGTTGTTTTTAAGGGAAATTTGGGAGAGCTCAGGCAGCTTACTGGCTTCTCTCTGCCACTTTGGCTCTGCCTGCTCATTTACTTTTGCAAGTTTTTATATGGTCCTTTCAAATAAAAAGATTATTATTTTTTAAAAAAAGAAGAAGGGCAGCTAGGTGGCACAATGGATAAAGCATTGGCCCTGGATTCAGGAGGACCTGAGTTCAAATCCAACTGAGACACTTGACATTTACTAGCTGTGTGACCCTGGGCAAGTCACTTAACCCTCATTGCCCTACCAAGAAGAAGAAGAAGAAGAAGAAGAAGAAGAAGAAGAAGAAGAAAGGACACACAGCCGATGACCAGATGTGAGGCTCTTACAGGTTCAGGTATTTAGCTAGCCAATCACTAGTGATTTCCTTTCCTCCATATCACCCTTCCCCTTTCTTTGATCACTTCAAACAACTTAACAATAGTATGGAAATGACATTCAGCAGAGATACAACATGGGCTGCGGTGGGCATAGCTCACTTTGCCTTTATAGTCAGAAAAGTATTTTAAGTCTGAGGAGTCCTTAACTCCTTGGGTTATTTATGCCTTAGGTGACCAAAAAGCTATTTCATGGGGTTGACTCTAAGTCCCCTGTACCCAGTAAGTCTCAAAGACAATTTCATTTCATTAGACAAAAAACTACCTTAGTCTATACAGAATAGATGCTATTTCTACTATACATGGGACACCATATGAAATTATATAGAGTTATTGAGTCAGTCAACAAGCATTTATTAAGTATGGGCCAGGTACTTTTGTAGGTGCTGGGTTTACAAATAATGGCAAAAAACAGTCCCTGATCTCAAAGAGCTCATATTCTAATGCAACAGACAACTACATATATAAAAGATTTGTTTTATATGTATACATTCATATATTTATATTAGATGGCAGGTAATCTCAGAGAGAAGATGCTAGCATTAAAGAAGCATCCAAAGGGCTTTTTCCAGAAAGTGGAATTTTAATTGAGATTAAAGGAAGCCAGGGAAGTCAGGAATTAAGATATAGTGAAGTGAGCAGAACTATGAAAACAATATACACAATATACAAAATAATATAAAAGGAAAGGACAACAGAAAAGAACCCAAATGCTGTGTAACCAGAAGTTTGGTCCTCAAGAAGAAATGAGAGAATGCAAATCCCTCCTTTCTTGGCAGAGGAGAGAGTCTATAGGTGTAAAACATTGAATACATTGTCAGACAGGGTTGCTATATTTCATGAATGAATGAGTGAAAAAAAATTAAGTGCTTATAATATGTCAGTGACTGTGCTAAGCTCTGAGCATACAAAGGTAAAAAAATGAGGCAGTTCTTGTCTTTTAGAAGTAGATATTCTAATGGGGGAAACCATACATATAGGGAAGTGTTGACCAGGGAAAAGAATTTTATCTGGAGAGCCATAGAAGTAGTGAGTGGAACCATAGGGTTCTGATATGTACTTTCCAAAAGCAATTATAGTTTTAATTTGATCACTCTGCCCAAAGCAAGAGGTGTATTAGAAGAAAATGCATTCATGGACTCCATTACAGTAGTGTAGCAGAGGATAGCTGGATAGCATGTGAAGCATGGCCTTGGACCAGCTACATTTAGTGAGCTAAGTAAATTTATACTCATAATTCAAGGTGTGGAACATTACATATACTGTCAGATAGGGTTAATTTATTTCATGAATGAATAAGTGAAAAACATTAAGTGCTTATGATATGTCAGTCTACTTCCCAGAGTTGTTGTGAGTACTACATATACACACATATGTAAATTGCTATAAATATCAGCTATTATTATTATTATTATCCCCAGATGGATCCCACTTCCCTATTACCATTGAGAGCACCATCATTCTCTACTCATCCAGGTTTCCATTCTTGGCATTATCCTTTACTCCTTATATGACCCCAAATATCTAATCATTTGCCAAACCTTATCATTCCTACATCCTGTTCCCTTCTCTCTACCTACATAGCCACCTTAGTTCAGGGACTTATTATTAATCATCTGTGATATTGAAATAACATCCTAATCAGACTCCTTGGAGATTTACCTCAAGTTTCTTCACTCAGATCCATCATTTACACAGTTGCCAAAGTAATCTTCCCAAAAGCACAGATCTGACCAGGTCACTTCTCTATTAATTAAATTCTTGTCTTCCTATTGACCATTCAGTCCAAAGGCAATCGGATGGCAGTTAGATTTGCATCCACAGTCAATAATAATTAACCTGACATCTCCTTTCATAACCCCCAGATAAATGCTACCTCTGTAGTTTGGAACAGTGGTACAATAATTTACAAAGCAACCTCTCCTTGGCTATGCCAGTTTCCTCTAGTTCCCATGTGTAACCAGTGAGGTTACAATGAACCACCTGATTCCAATTCATATGAAGGTTTGGTTACTGCTTCTTGGAATGTATAATGGAGGGGATCCCTGCCCACCCCCCCAATTCAGAGTATGGGTAGGTATCCTCTGATTGTTTTCTATCAATTTACTCCATAAAAATGGAAAGCCTTTTGGTTTGTTTTTTGTGTGTGTGTGTGTGAGGCAATTGGGGTTAAGTGACTTGCCCAGGGTCACACAGCTAGTAAGTGTTAAGTGTCTGAGGCCGGATTTGAACTCAGGTACTCCTGACTCCAGGGCCGGTGCTCTATCCACTGCGCCATCTAGCTGCCCCTGATGGAAAGCCTTTTAATTGGCTTCTGAGCCAGACCATTTTGTAGAAAAAAAAAGTTTCAGAGTTCAGATCTACTAGTCAGTTAAACTAAGACTTCCTGCTCCACTTCCTGTTAGTGATCATCTTTTCCTCCCAGAAGTATAGTATGTAGAAAGAGAACTCCCATACCATCTGAGGACCCAGGATCTCCAGACCTCTTGAATTCATAAGGTTGCCTCCAAGGATAATAATATCAGTCTCAAGGTTGCTGCTTATAATTAGCTGTTAAGAACAAACAAACAAATAAACACAAAAATGGACCTGTTAGGTTTCTATGGCTGGATTTCAGGGGGTCCATGAATCAAACAGGTTAAAAATCTATTATCTAAATGTATACAGAGAAACTTAGTACGTGGAAATTTCCAAGCAAATAAACTGAGCAACTCAGTTTTGTGTTTAGTGATCAGATGTGAGGAAAAACAATCCTCTTCTCAATAATTCTAGGGAATTCAGCAGCGATGTGACAAAGACTCTTTTATTTCCTTCTCTATTCTCATGAGAAGGAGGCACCCTAGGTGCACCTAATGGGTACGAAGAAAGGGGGCTCTGTTTTAAACCCTAGTCCCTAAGGGTTACAATCTACACGTGAAAACTAGCTAATTGGAATCTGGTATTCATATCCCTAATCAGTTCTTCCTTATATGGGCATAACTCCGGAGTGGACCTTATTCTTCCTTATACAGACACAACTCCAGAGCAGACCTTATTGAGACCAGGGCTCCTTGAACCATGTGATTTTGTTAGCCAGAGGGGGAGGAGGGGATCTGAGACCTTTGTCCTACAAACAGGTCAGGAGGAGTATGATTGACTATTATATCCTCATTGAGAGGAGACAACTAACCATTTTCTCACATCAGATCTATTAAATAGATTATTTTTATTAGTTCTATCTAAAATCCATTTGCAGGAAAGTTGCCCAATAAAGATAACCTTATCAATCAAGTGTCCTAGTTTGCCACAAAAAGCCTGGGTTTCATACTCTTATGAAAATTACTTCTGGGAAGGTCTAGAAATTATTTCATACTATAGGATTTGGATTACAGTTACAAATTAAGACTATAGTGTTTCTCAAGTGGAAAGGGAAAATAAGATAAAGACATGTGATGTTAGATCATAACAGTATCTATCATAAAGCTTCAGGGACTGCCATCATGAGCTAAAGATATTGCAAATCACAAAGATTCAAGTAATAGTGGTTTTATGAAAGCCAAATTGAGCTTTCATAGTCATATGGAAAATTTATTTCTTTTGATATAGTGCATATAAACATTTGCATGTAGGCTCTTCTATTTTGACAAGCAACTAAAAGCTTTTAAAATATAGAGACCTAGTAAATTTTTGCTGTGATATATATTACATAATTTTAATTATTTACAAATTTGAGACCCCAATATGTTGCCTCGATAACCCAGCATTTGGGGCATGAGATATCTTATTTGACTTTCTTGAATTCCAAACATTGATATGCGTTCACTGACTAATATTGGGAAGTTATATAATAGGGACTAATAAATATTTTTTTTCCAAACACAAAATAAAGGAGCTCTACCATTGGGAGAGAGTTAATTCAGCTCAACCAAGAGAGAGAGTCCTAGACCCAAAGGGAAATTCCCTGAAGTCTCTAGGGTAGCAAGTATAGGAACTGAAATTTAATATATGGAGTGTAAATTGGGTGACTCACCGAAATATTGAGGTGCTGGAAATAATGAGGGATCTCTAGGTTCAAAGCTCCCTCCCCTCCGAACTGCCCTTTTAGACATTTCTCCCAGGCCAATAAAAAAGGAGCCTTACAGATGTTCAGTAATAGGTAGAGACTGCAAGAGGGAAGCCAGTATAAACTCTGATCAATGGGCCTGAGACTTTTCAGTGCTGAGAAAAGGATTGTACTAGGGAAGTCAGCCTGAGCAAGTAAACAGGCCTTAAGCTGGATGTTTGGGGGGGGGGGGCAGATCACATGTAACATAAACCCTTGTAATCTAGGCTGGAAGCCAGATCTGAAGCCTGGACTTTTAGAAAAGATTCAGGACAGAACCTGCCTCCATAGGTCATTGAACAGGTCAACCAGATCAAGCTATACACTTCTCAGAGTATGGGGAGCCACAATAGGGGACAGCAAACTCACAGACTGGACATCCATACTGGGGATCTTTTTAGACCTAAGACCAGCAAAATCTCCAACATCTGACTGGGTGTGTCAGGGCTATAGCCAGACCCTGCAACTAATTCTCATTGGTGATTGTATAAGGAAGAGAAAAAGATGGTTGTAGGCTAGCAGTTGCTATTCCCCAAACCACCCAAAGACTAAGATAAAGGGTAGGGCCCAGTACCAACAATAAAAATCTATCAAGAATGGTAGCCACAGGGGCAGCTAGGTGGTGCAGTGGATAGAGCACCGGCCCTGGATTCAGGGAGCACCTGAGTTCAAATCCAGCCTCAGACATTTGACACTTACTAGCTGTGTGACCCTGGGCAAGTCGCTTAACCCCAATTGCCTCACAAAAAACAAAAAAAGAATGGTAGCCACAGCAATATGTCAATTGTTGAGGGAAGAGGACCAAGTGAGACTCACCCACCTTGTCCAAGAGAGCCATTGGAGCCTGGCCCTGGTACAATCCGCAAACTCAAGTTGGAAATGTGAATAAACAGAAGAAAACACTAAGCACAATAAAGAAGAAATGCCATGTATAGACCAACACCTCACCCTGTATACTAAAATAAGATCAAAATGGTGTATGATTTAAACATAAAGAGCAATACTATGAGCAAATTAAGAGAGCATGGAATAGTTTATCTGTCATAAGAATTTAGGACCAAAGAAGATATAGAGAACATTACAAAATATAAAATAGATAATTTTGATTATATATAATTAAAAAGCTTTTACACAAACAAAACCAATGCAACCAAAATTATAAGGAAAGCAGAAAACTGGGAAAGAATTTTTACAATAAGTATTATTGTTACAGGCCTCATTTCTCAAATAAATAGAGAACTGAATCAAATTTGTAAAAAATACAAGTCATTCCCCAACTGATAGATGGTCAAAGAATACAAACAGGCAGTTTTCAGACAAAGAAATCAAAGCTATTTATAGTCATATGAAAAAATGTTCTAGATCACTATTGATCAGAGAAATGCAAATTAAAACAACTGTGAAGTACCACCTCATACCTATCAGAGTGGCAAATATAACAAAAAAGGAAAATGTTGGATGTTAGAGGGGTGTGGGAAAACTGGGACACTAATATACTGTTGGTGGAGTTGTGAACTTATCCAACCATTTTGGAGAGCAATTTGGAACTATGCCAAAAGGGCTATCAAACTGTGCATACCCTTTGATCCAACAATACCACTGCTAGGTTTATATCCCAAAGACATCTCAAAAAAGAGAAAAAGACCTATTTGTACAAAAATATTTATAGCAGCTCTTTTTGTGGTGGCTAAGAATTGGAAATCAAAAGAATGTCCATCAGTTGGGGAATGGCTAAACAAGCTGTGGTATATGATTGTGATGGAATACTATTGTGCTATAAGAAATGACAAGCAGTATGATTTCAGAAAGGCCTGGACTTATATGAACTGATGTATAGTGAAGTGAGCAGAACCAGGACAATGTTGTACACAGTGACAGCAATATTGTTTGATCAAGAATTGTGAATGACTTAACTATTCTCAACAATACAATGATCCAAGACAATTCCAAAGGACTAGTGATGAAGCATACTATCCACCTCCAAAGAAAGAACTGATATTGGTTGAATGCAGACTGAAGTATGCTATTTTTCATTTTCTTTCTTTCATTTAAATTTTTTAATTTTATTTGCATTTTCTTATACAAGATGACCAATATGGTAATGTTTTACATGAATAACCTATATCTGATTGCTTACTGCTTGGGGGGAGGGTGGAGAGGGAGGGAAGAAGGGATAGAATTTGGAACTCAAACCTTTAAATAAAAAATGTTTATTTTTTTTAAAAAAAGAAGAAATAATATAAAGGGAACTAAATCAAATTTATAAGAATCCAAGTCATTCTCCAATTGAGAAATGGTCAAAGGATATGAACAGGCAGTTTTATGATGAAAAAATCAAAGCTATCTATTCCCATGTGAAAAAATGCTCTAAATCACTAATGATTAGAGAGATGCAAATTAAAACAACTCTGAGGTACCACCTGACACCTATTAGATTGGCTAAAATGACAAAAAAGGAAAATAATGAATGTTGGAGAAGCTGTGGAAAAATTGGGACACTAATGCATTGTTGGTGGAGCTGTAAACTGATCCAACCATTCTGGAGAGCAATTTGGAATTATGCCCAAAGGGCTATGAAGCTGTGCATACCCTTTGACCCAGCAATACCACTTTTGGGTCTTTTTCCCAAAGAGATCATGGAAAGGGGAGAAGGACCCACATGTACAAAAATATTTATAGCTGCTCTTTATGTGGTGGCAAGGAATTGGAAGTTATGGGGATGCCCATCAGTTGGAGAATGACTGGACAAGTTGTGGTATATGAATGTAATGGAATACTATTGTGCTGTAAGAAACAATGAACAGGAGGAGTTCAGAGAAACCTGGAGGGTCTTGCGTGGACTGGTGATGAGTGAGATGAGCAGAACCAGAAGAACATTGTACACAGTATCATCAACATTGTGTGTTGACCCACTATGATGGACTATATTCTTCTCACCAATGCAATGGTACAGAAGGGTTCCAGGGAACTCATGATGGAGGAGGATCTCCAAATCCAGGAAAAAAAAAAAGAACTGTGGAGTATAGATGCTGAATGAACCATACTATTTCTTTTGTTTTTGGTGCTGTTGTTTTCCTATTTTGAGATTTTTCCTCATTGCTCTGATTTTTCTCTTATAACATGACTAATGCAGAAATATGTTTAATGTTATTATATATATATAAATACACACACACACACACACACACACATATATATATATATATATAAAACCTATATCAGATTACCTGCTGTCTAGAGGAGGGGGGACGGAGGGGAGGGAGAAAAATCTGAAATTGGAAAGCTTGTATAAACAAAAGTTGAGAACTATCTTTACATGTAACGGAAAAAATAAATAAATAAAATTTTTAAAAAAGAAGAAGGGGGGCAGCTAGGTGGCGCAGTGGATAAAGCACCGGCCCTGGATTCAGGAGTTCCTGAGTTCAAATCCGGCCTCAGACACTTGACACTTACTAGCTGTGTGACCCTGGGCAAGTCACTTAACCCCCATTGCCCCACAAAAAAAAAAAAAAAGAAGAAGAAGAAATGCCATGGGTTAAGAGAATTCCAAGAGGTAAAACTAGAAAAAGAGTAGAGCCACAAGCCCAAGCAAATCCAATGAGGAAAAAGAAATGCCTTCAACATAAGGAGGCCAGGAGTAACTGGAAGACATAAAATAGGAGATAAAAAATGGAATTAGAATTGAAATAAGAACTTTGGAGGACAAATATGGAAGAAGAATAAACAGAGTAAAAAATCTTACCCAATAGTTGACACCCTGAAAAACAGAATGTAGCAAACAAAACTAAATAACTCTATGATACAAGAAATATTAAAACAAAGTAAAAAAAAATTTTTTTTAAGTAATTGCTATGAAAAACAACAAACCTGAAAAACAGATCAGGGACAGATAATTTAAATATCATAAGACTCCTGAAAAATATGATCAAACCAAAAGGCTGAATACCAGCTTTTGGGAAATCATAAAAGAACATTGATTACATCTATTAGAACCAGAAGTGAAATTAAAAATGAAGAGGATCCACTGTGAGAAAATGGATAGTTGTCTCCTCTCAATGAAGATATAACAGTCAACCATACTCCTCCTGACCTGTTTTTAGGACAAAGGTCTCAGATCCCCTCCTCCCTCTCTGGCTAACAAAATCACATCGTTCTAGGAGCCCTGGTCTCAATAAGGTCTGCTCTGGAGTTGTATCCATATAAGGAAGACTAAGGTCCACTCCTGAGTTATGCTTACATAAGGAAGAGGAATGGGAATATTGCATTCCGATTAGCTAGTTTTTGCTCATAGATTGTAACCCTTGAGTAATCGGACCAATGATGAAAAAGGGGAGGGTCCATTTGTGTTAGGGACTAGGGTTTAAAACAGGGCCTGTGAGCCCCCTTTCTTTGCACCCACTAGCTGCACACTAGGGTGCCTTCTTCTCATGAGAAGGAAATAAAAGAGCCTTTGTCACATCACTGCTGAGTTCCTGAGAATTATTGAGAAGAGGATTGTTTTCCCTCATATCCACTAATCATTTCCTGAAAAAAATTCCAATCTGAAAATACCCAAGAATGCTGTAGCCAAAGCTTGATTGAATAAAATCAAACCACCCCAACCTATTTAAGATACATTGGTGAGGTAAGAACAGTTCTCAATTAATCAATCAAAGACTTTAAATATAAAAATTTCTTCAGTGAATTAGAGTAATTGTTAATAGAAAGAGTGTTTAGTCTTGAAAAATTTGGTCATTTTCTGTAGCTCACTTTAAAAAATGAAGATCATTTCAGAACCCACACTTTTTGAACATCCAACAGAAGAAAAATTGGAGCAAACTCGAACCAGAAGAGAGTATTCCAGCAAACTCCCTTTGGGGGAAGGGAAAGGGGAAGGAGAAGAGAGTGCTTTGGCTTCAGTGGTCTCCTTCCACTTCTGCCTTGGGCACAGCCTGAATACAGATTCATAGCAATAGAAAGAGCCTAAGTGAAAACTACACAATACCTAAGGTGGGGAGAAGGTGAAGACCATTTGGGGAACTCCAGAAAAAGGACTTCCAGGAACTACTAGTCACCACTTTATTACATATTCTCTCTGTTGTGGGAAAATGGGAGGGGGAAGGGTTGAGATAAAGGTTGGGGTAAGGGTCCTTAGGAATTCCTCTTTAAAAAATTACACCCTCTTGGGACAGCTAGGTGGTGCAGTGGATAGAGCACTGGCCCTGGATTCAGAAGGACCTGAGTTCAAATCTGGCCTCCAACCCTTGACACTTACTAGCTGTGTGACCCTGGGCAAGTCACTGAACACCAATTGCCTCACCAAAAAAAAAATTTAAAAAAAAAAAAAAATATATATATATATATATATACACCCTCTTGCACACAAATCCATTAGAATAAGATAATAGTTTATTTAGGGGCTGGGGAAGGGAAACCAAGAGAGAAATCCTTGGACTTCTTCTCATGGGGAGAAGGCATGGCACAGAGTGTGGCTCTGAGATACCAGTCTCCTCCAGCAGGAGACAGGTAGATACTTTTTATAGAGGACTGATGGGTATGATCATCTGACTGTGGAAAGTTCCCTTATTGAGGGAGGACAATCCCCTACTGGTGGTGGCTGGGGAGAATTGAGTGAGAGGTGGCTGCTGATCTCTCAAGCCATCTCTCTCCTCCTCCCACCACAAAGGCAGTAGCCACACCTAATCTTATCTCCCTAGGGGTGGGGGAGACTGGAAGGAAGGGTGATGGTCCCGGAGCTAGCTAAGTCCTGATCAGGTTCCACTTATCTCTTTAGGTGTGCCTGTCCTTTGGTTTAGTTTCTCAAGGAAAAGGTTTGATGTACTCCAGAGAACTTCTTGGGTGGCCTGGGCCCATAACACTATCCAAGCTTAAGCCCACTTTCTCTTGTATGTACTCCTAGGAGAATATGTCACAGTCTTTTAGAGATAATGTTTGTATCAATTGTATCAACTACACCACCTTAGAAAATAACCCTTTCTATAAAAGATTATTGATTCTGGCAGGAAAATCATTGTGGTTAGCAGACCTATGGGGGCATGCTTGCATAGCATTAGAAACACAACTACCCCCCCCCAAGAAGGTCATTGTAACATTGTAACAAAAAATAGAAGAATTCAGAGGGAAGCTTAGGCAAAGACAGTTGTGAAATTAATGTGTGGAATTTAATAGTATACATACATGTACATATATGCTTTAAAGCAAGTGGTATGTTTTTTTGGGGGGGGGGTTGGGTTTTTTTAGTGATGCAATTGGGGTTAAGTGACTTGCCCAGGGTCACACAGCTAGTAAGTGTTAAGTGTTTGAGGCCGGATTTGAACTCAGGTACTCCTGACTCCAGGGCCGGTGCTCTATCCATTAAAGCAAGTGGTATGAAATGGAGATTCATGATTTCATATAAAATCCTCTTTTTGTGTTCCACTGAGTGTATGAAAATGCTCTTTTTTTTGTTAAAGTTCAGAATTTTTTAAAAAACCTAATGTAAAAAAAAAAAGAGAGCCCCAGGGCCCCCAAAAGATGTGATGACCTTACTCTGTGTATCTAACTCATTAGTCAGAGTAGAATAGTTGCCTCAGAACATTACTACAAAGGTAAAAGGGAAAAAATACCCAAAGAGGCTATAATGAAAGGGATCACATAAAATCATGCTACATGTATTTTTAAAAAGAAAAAATATTGGAATACAATATTCCAAAAGTCAAAAAATAGAGACTTATAGTTAAGAATATTTATTATTACAGACTCTTCCATTCACAGTGTCTGATAAGGGGCTGCTATAAGGAGAGATGCCTTGTATCAGAAGACCATGTGGCCTTAAGAAACCAGCCTTGGTTCTTGACCTCTGCTTTGGTGCATTTCTAAGTCCAATCTTAGGAGTTTTGAAAGACCAAGAGGGTACCCCAGCATACTATCTTTGCAGAATCTAGGTTTCTAGTCAGTGCAGCATCATCAGCCCAAGGAACAAGAAGTAACCTTGGAGAACCAGTCCAATGCTGTCTTTCTTTTTTTTTTTTCTTTCTTTCTTTCTTTTTTTTTTTTTTTTTTTGATGAGGCAATTGAGGTTAAGCGACTTGCCCAGGGTCACACAGCTAGTAAGTGTCAAGTGTCTGAGGCCGGATTTGAACTCAGGTCCTCCTGACTCCAGGGCCAGTGCTTTATTCACTGCACCACCTAGCTGCCCACCCAATGCTGCCTTTCAATGTGAATTTGGTGGGACCATGCTAAGTAGGAATTAAGCTAAATATTAATTAAGAACCCATTATGTTCCAAGCATTGTCCTGAGCAAAATCCTGCCCTTAAAGAGCTCACAGTCTAATGGAAGGGACAAAAACAGATATGTACAAATAAACTATATCTAGGACAATGAGGAGATAATTAAGTGAAGGGTCATTAAAACTAAGAGGGATTGGGAGGGGCAACTAGGTGGATAGAGCACTCACCCTCTATTCAGGAAGACCTGAGTTCAAATCTGTCCTCTAACACTTAACACTTACTAGCTGTGTGACTCTGGGCAAGTCACTTAACCCCAATTACCTCACCAAAAAAAAAAGGGGGGGGGTTGGGAAAGGCCTCCTGTAGAAGATCAGATTTTATTTGGGATTTAATGGAAGCCAGGGAAACCATAGGCAAAGATGAGGAAGGTAAGAATTCCATGCACAGAGGACTAGAGAAAAGGCTCAGAGTTAAGAAATGGAGTGCTTCGTTTGTGGAACAGGAATGAGGCTAGTGTTATAGACTATTACATATGTGTGTATTATCATATATGTGATAAGTAGGGTATAAGAAGCCTAGAAAGGTAGGAGGGGACTAAGTTACTAAAGCCTTTATAAATGCCAAACAGAGGATTTTGTATTTGGTCCTAGAGGTGTTAGAGGGGCAATGGACTTATTGAGTAGGGGGGTGACATGGTATGAAAATCACTGCTTTTAAATCATTTTGGAGGCTGAATGGAGGATGGTTTGGAGGGAAGAGATATTTGAGGTATCTCAACAGACTATTGTAATAGTCCAAACATGAGGTGATGAGGCCTGCACCATAGTGGTGGCAGTAGAGAAAAGGAGGAGAAATGTGGCAACGGTGAAATTGACAGGCCTTGCTAACAAGGTGAGAGATAGTGAAGATTCCAGGATGAGATGATTCCTAGGTTTTGAGCCTGAGGATGCTGTTGCCCTCTATGTCAATAGAGAAGGTAGGATGACAGGAGGGTTTAGGGGAAACATAATGAATGTGATCAGTTTTAGACATGTTGACTTTAAGATGTCTACTAGACCTCCAGTTAGAGATGTCTGAAAAACAGTTGGAGATGAGAAAGTTGAGGTCAAGAGAGAAGTTAGGGCAGGCTTTAATATTTGAGAATGGGGGGTGCAGTGGATAAAGCACCAGCCCTGGATTCAGGAGGACCTGAGTTCAAATCCAGCCTCAGACATTTGACACTTACTAGCTGTGTGGCCCTGGACAAGTCACTTAATCCTTATTGCCCTGCAAAAATTAAAAAAAGAAAGAAAGATTTGAGAATGGATATGACAATCATCAACATAGAGATGGTAATTAAAATACTATCTATTATAGAAATTCAGTGTCATATACAATCCTCTTTTTCTTTAAATAAGGAAATATTCACATTTATTGATGTTTGTCAAGTTAACAATAATAAAAAAGAAAAATCTTTGAAAATAATTTCCTCTAAATCTTTCCAATCATCCCTCTTTGTTCACATGTGCTAATTCATGATGCATGAGCGCATCTTTGAGGAGAAGATTGGGAAAAGGAATCTTGAATTGAGTACAAGCCCTTAGGGTTATCTGAGCAAGTTTATGGACCAAGGTTCACATGCAGTCTTCCTTTAACAGTCTGCATCAGATGTATTGAGCATCATGGTTACTTAAACTTTGGTAATCCAAATCTCTAGAGGGCAGGAACTGTCTTTTGCCTCTTTTGTATCCTCAGTGCCTGGTACATAGTGGGTGCTTAATAGATGTTTACTGACTGATTGAATGGCCACACACAAAGAATAAGATTCTTATCTTTCACATCATCAAGAGGGAAAAGCTTTGAATATTATTACAATATTAACAAAGAAACACTTTAGTCACCCATTTCACCAAAGAATTTGACTGAGTAAAATCAGGAAAAATTTTAACATAAATATTAAATTAATTAAAAATTTAAAACAAACGTTAAGTCCTGAGGGCTCCCAAGATGCTTAATTTAAAAACAAACAACAAACTTCTAGTGCCCTCTTCTGGCCAAGCTCTGGCATGGCTACTACTAATTGTAAAGCAAATTGCTGGGAATCTGGGCCAAGTGATGCAGCCTCATGGCCCCTGTTATGGAAAATTACATTCTATGTTCCTCTGTCCCTCAGGTTTATACAAAGATAAAACCTGGGAGAAATGAACATTGAAGGGGGGGAGGAGATTTGATAACATGACCACCCACAGACCAAGGGAATATGTAAAAGGATGAAGAGAATCATTGTAGCTAGGGAGGGAACCCCAGAAATGTCATTGCTCCACAACAGACTGATAGTACATAGAGCCATTTTACAACTTCATTTAAGTGTGTATCTAGAATTGTGTCACAGAATGAATTTTCATATATGGGATTGTATTTTTTCCAGGAGGACAATGTTATAACAAAGGATTACATTTCTAACCAAGAACACCAGCAACATCACACATGTATGACGGAGACAAGATAGAAATCATCCAGGTCCTCTGACTCTAAAAGCAGTTTTTGTTCCATTGTACCACAGTGCCTCTTAACTTAGTGTGTTCCTCCTCCCTAGAGACTTTCAAGCCAAGCTTGAATAACACCTTGTCAAGGATACTGTAGAATGTTTTTTTTGTTGTTGTTTTTTGTTGTTTTTTTGCCAGGCAATGAGGGCTAAGTGACTTGCCCAGGGTCACACAGCTGGTAAGTGTTAAGTGTCTGAGGCCAGATTTGAACTCAGGTCCTCCTGAATCCAGGGCCGGTGCTTTATCCACTGTGCCACCTAGCTGCTCCTAGAATGCATTTTTACTCAGCTGTAGATTGAATCTCAGAGATTTTTTCCAAGTTTGAGATTCTATGATTCAGTGAATGGGTCAGTCTCAAACTGGATGGAGGTCTCCCAGATCTACCCTTAGTCCCACATGAGAGCATAGACTGGGCACTGGCAGTGACCATAAATGTCATCTTATCCAATTCCTTTTACAGATAAAAAATACTTTCAACAATGAATTGGATAAAGGCATAATACCATACTTATCAAACATGTAGATGTTGTAAGGGGTAATTAACATATTGGATGATAGAATTAAGCTTCAAAGAGGTCTTGATGGACTAAAATAAACAGGTAAGTCTAATAAGATGAAAGTTAACAAATGTAAAGTTTCAATCTTGGGTTCCATAAAGCCAACTTTATGAGTAGACGAGGTTAGACAACAACTCACACAAAAAAAAAAGATCTGAGAATTTTCATGAGCTGGAAAATTCAATATAAATATAGTAGCATACACTTGATAGTCCTTTTTTCTACCCCGGTCAGACCAAATCTGTAATATAGAGTTCTGTTTTGGGCACCAATTTTATGACAGACATTGACTAATTAGAAGGTGTCCAGAGGAAGTCAACCAGGATGGTGAGGGTCCTCAAATCTTACTACATAAAAATCAACTGAGGGGCAGCTAGGTGGCGCAGTGGATAGAGCACTGCCCCTGGAGTCAGGAGTATCTGAGTTCAAATCTGACCTCAGACACTTAACACTTACTAGCTGTGTGACCCTGGGCAAGTCACTTAACTCCAATTGCCTCACTTAAAAAAAAAATCAATTGAAATAACTTAGGATATTTGGCATGAAGGAAAGAAGACTTAAGAAATATGATTTTAAAAAAGAAATATGATAGCAATCTTCAAGTATCTGAAAGGCTATTAAGTGGAACTAGAACTATACTTTGGATAATAGTTATAAGGGGTCTTAGAGATCAGGTGTTGAACTCAACACCCTCATGTTCAAATAAAGCCTAGATATCTTAAGTGATTTTACCCAAGATCATGCAAGCATTAAGTAGCCGAGCTAAGATTTGAACTCAAGTCTTCTGACTCTTGGGAGCAGTTAGGTGGCATAGTGGATAGAAATGTCAGGACTGGAGTCAGGAAAACTTATCTTCCTGAGTTCAAATCTGGCCTCAGACACTTATTAATCATGTGACCTTGGGCAAGTCACTTAACCCTGTTTGCCTCAATTGCCTCATCTGTAAAATGAACTAGAAAAGGAAATGGCAAACCACTCCAGTATCTTTGCCAAGAAAAAACCCAAATGAGGTCATAAAGAGAGTTGGACATGACTAAAACAACTGAACAACAAACGACTTCTGACTCTTTCCAATATTCAATAAGATTTTGGTTGGCACTAAAGAAATGAATAAAGCAACCGATAGAAGTTTCAGAGGAAAAGATTTAGGCTTGATGTAAGGAAAAAATTTCCAAAAATTAGAACTATCCAAAAATGAAATTGGTTATTTAAAGAAATAGTGAGTTTCCCCTCACCAGAAGTTTTTAAACAAAAGCTGAATAACCACTTATTTGGGATAGTGGAGAGTTAATTCTTGTTCAGGTGTGGGTTGGATTGAATAGCCAATAGAATTCCTTCCAACTTTGCAATTCTGGATATAAGATAAATTAAATGAGCTACTACTTTAAACAGCTGGTTGGAAATTAATAGAATTTGTTATACCATAAAGTGATATGGCTTGAAAATATAAATGGGTTTGTAGAAATTAATGATTTTTTTCATAAAAGGTTATTAATAGAAGTTTGAGAATACAAGGCATTTTCCTGATGTCCCTGGCAATCAGTGTGATATACTGAAAAGATCACTGGATTCGGGGCCAGGAGGAACCTGTATTCAAATCCTGCCTCTCGTCTGTATATAGGATGGGCAAATCACTTGACCCTTTGCAATAGAAGCCATGCTTGTTTTGTGTGGACAGTTAGTGGGGCGCTGGCAAAGGTTATGGAGGAGGTTTTTCAAGGCCTATCTGAGAACAATATTGTGTCTGCATTTATATAGATCGAAGCTAGAGCCTTTTCCTCCTTTCCCTTTCCCTCTCCTGCCCTCTCCTGCCCTTCCTCTTCTTTTTTAGCAACCCCTTCTTTGGCAGGTGGACCAGCCTGTCCTTTAAGAGAGAAGGGGGCAATTTAGTGTCTTTGCCACCTAAAGTTCCAGCCTAAGATGAATTACATCAGAAATTTTACCTGAGCTCTGACTGCCCTCTGAAAAACATTGATCTTGCTGGCTGGTTGCCTACGGTGGTGTTTGAGGAGGAGAACAGTAGTGTTTTATTTGAGTTAGTATCCTTTTTAATTGATTCTTTTCATCTCTTATCCATAAAGCTTTTTCAAAATTGAATTTTATAGTCTCAAATGCTTCATTGCATTTTAACCCATGAGTCTCTCTAAGTAACCTCTTTGTAAAATTCGTATTATAACAGGTTGTTGTGAAGATCAAACAAGATGATGTAAAATACTCTGTAAACCTTGAAGCGCTGCATAAATATCAGCTACATCATAATCATGTTTAAAACATGTCTAAAACATCCTTTGATGTTTCTTTCAAAGAATAATAGATAGTCAAAGTGATCAGAAGATTTTAATAGCTATATAACATATTTGTAAAAATGTTCTTAACAACATTATTTTATGATAACAAAATATGTGTTCAATGATTGATGAATGACTAAACAGAATAGAATATTACTGCACCATAAAGAATGGTAAATATGTAGAATTCAGGGCAACATGGGAAAAGTTAGGTGAAGTGATGCAATGAAGAAACATATATGTGTGTGTATAAATGTCTATGTCTATATATGTGAAGACAGCAACCATGTAAATAAAGTGAACATGCAAAGACAATTCTGGTAAAATATAACCATTGATATTATGGTCAGACCATCAAAGTTAAGGAATGTATCCCTCCTTTCTGTTAATAATTATATTAACTCTGGGGCAGCTAGGTGGCGCAGTGGATAGAGCACCAGCCCTGGATTCAGGAGTACCTGAGTTCAAATCCGGCCTCAGACACTTAACACTTACTAGCTGTGTGACCTTGGGCAAGTCACTTAACCCCAATTGCCTCACTAAACAAAAAAACAACAACAAAAAAATTATATTAACTCTTTCAGGGAATATGCTCTGAAGGATTTGTTTGTTGGAGGGTATCTATTTTGTCAAAACAAAATGCATCAATACACCTTTAAAATTTGTAAAAATCATAAAGCAAGTCTAACAATCCATTAAATACTTGAGAAATAAAACATGCTCTCTAAGATAATATTTTAATAATGAACATAAAAAGATCTAAATTAAAGAAGGCTTGTTTAAATCATTGCGGATAGATCAGAGCAATATAGTAAAAATGTTGGTGCTTTGCAAACTAATTTACATAAATCATTAAATAAGAATCGATACAACAATAGCTTTGTCACAGAACTGAATGAAATCATATTTTAATGTAGCATCCAGGTTTTTTCTCAATTCAATGGGTTTCCTTTTCAAATTTAACTTCTAAAATTCATGTTTTTGTTTAGTTGAGGTTTCAATTTGTTGCCATTCTAGGTTTTTTTCCTTTATTTAGCCCAATTTATTGATCTGTATTTTTTCTATTTTGTGCATCAAAGTGTTTAGAAATATAAATTTTCCTTTCAGCACAACTTTAGCTATATCCAAAAGTCATGATATGCTGCTATTTCTATTTTTTGGGGGGTAAAATTATTTATTATTTCTATGATTTGTTCTTTGACTCATACTTTTTTTTTTTTTGCAGGGCAATGAGGGTTAAATGACTTGCCCAGTGTCACACAGCTAGTAAGTATCAAGTGTCTGAGGTCTGATTTGAACTCAGGTTCTCCTGAATCCAGGGCCGGTGCTTTATCCACTGTGCCACCTAGCTGCCCCCAACCCATACTTTCTTTAGGATTATATCCTTTATTGTTAATTTAAATTTGGAGTTTTTCCTTAAATGTCTTTTGTTGATTGTAATTTTTATTATACCCCAATCTATAAAAGATGTCTTTAATGTGTCTGTTTTTCTGCATTTGTTTGAGGCTTTTATGCCCTATCATATGGTCAAAAATGTTTAAGGTATCATGCTAAGTTGAAAATATATATTCTCCTTTTGATATTCAAATGTTACTAGAAGTCTATTATATATAACATTTATGAGATTCTATTAAGGTCCTTAGCTCCTTTCTTGCTTATTTTTTTTTAGGAAATTTCCCTATATCTGAACACAGTACATTGAGGTTCATCACAATTATGGTTTGGATGTTTATATTTTCTTTGATCTCTTCATTATTTAGGATTTTGTTATTAAATCCCCATTTAGGTATGTCTTTTGCTTGTGAACCTTGAATTGATTACTATTTTTATCGTGAGCTAAATCAATGTCTGCTATTTTTGTTAGGTAAGGGGAGGACAGGGAAGATACTCAAGCTAGAAACTCAGAAGTCCTTGTAAACCCTCAGTTAGGGTAGACCCTAACTGAGCGTCTACCCCAGGCAGAAAGCAGGATGCTTCCATTTTCCCTCTCTTCCACAGCACCCACTTCTGGCCCATAGCTTTTCAGAATCAATATCTGTCTTGAGTGTGAAGAGTGAGGTATACCTCAAGTCTTTGCAGCAAGTAGGTGATATCTCTACATTTACCAAACAGAGGGATGTATGTTTCTGTTTCATCATTGATTCTCTGATACCGAGATTTATTGTTGTAATTAATCTTCTCAGGTGACTATTATGGTTTTTATTAACATTATTGTAATCATGGTCTATATAATTTTCCTGGTTTTGCTTACTTCATTCTTCATCAGTTCATACAAGTCATCCCATGTGTCTGTAAATTCCTCATGTTCATTATTTCTTATAGCTAATAATATTCCATTATGGTCATATGGAATGTAATAGAAAAGCATTTATTAAGTGCTTACTATATGCAGAATACTGTGCTTAGTATGGGGATGCAAACAGAAAACAAATAATCCCTGCTTTCAAGGTACTAACACTATAATTGGAGGTGACAACACAAAAGGGTACAAGGTGAAAAGTCTCGGTGGTATTAAAGTTCTGGCATGGAAAGGAGTAGTCAAATCAGTCAACGATTATTTTTTCAGTCTCTACTATGTGCCAGGCACTGCTAAGCACTGGGGATAAAAAGGAAGGCAAAAAAACCTGATTTCTGCCCTCAAGAGGCTCACATTTGAATGGGGAAAACAAACGACCAACTATGAACATGGATGTATTCAGAGAGAATGGGAGGTAATCTAAGAGAGAAGCCACTAAGCAGTGCTGAGACTGGGAAAGGCTTCTAGCAGAAGGGGAGACTTGAATTGTGTCTTGAAGGAAACCAGGGCATGGAGATGAGGACCAAAAGCATTCCAGCTAAAAGGCATGGAGTCCAGAGACAGAGTGTTGTATGTGAAGAATAGCAAGAAGGCCACTGGCACTGGGTCACAGACCACGTGAAGAGAGCCAAGCCTAGGAACACTGAAAGGTAAGAAATGACCAGATTCTTAGGGGCTAGAAAAACTAAAAAGATTTTACATCTGATCCTGAAGGTAATAGGTAACTTCTAGATTTTACCAAGTAGAAGGGTAAGATATTTTAAATCTATGCTTTAGTAAAGCATAGATGGGTTTTGGTAGCTGAAAGATGGGCTAGAGTCAGGAGGCACTTAAGGCAAGGAGACCAAACAGAAGGCTGTTGCAATAGTCCAGGCATGAAGTGATAAGATCCTATACCAGAATGGTAAATGTGTGAGTGGAAAGATATCATGAAAAGTAGAAATGGCATGACTTGGCCACAGATTGGCCAAGTGAGTGATTGGGGTGAGTGTGAGTGATGTGTAGAGGATGGCAATGTGAGAAAATAATTATTAAAAATGGGTTTTGGAGGGACCCAGTGACCCCACTCCCATTCAGGAAGTCTGGCTGGTTTCTCAGAGTCAGCCCAAAGGTACATTAGAAATCAGACTAACTCATTAGAGATTGAAACCACACCTTTTCGAGAGTGTCTTTGCCCTCAGAGTCTTTGTACTAGGCCCTGATGTCAGCTCATTTTAATATGGACCAGCCACCTCTACCTACCTCTCTCTGTCTCTCTGTCTCTATCTCTCGGTAATGTAGGGCTTCTGAACTCTACTTTGGAGCCATGTGCTCTCTCTCTCTCTATGGTGCTGGGGGTTTTCCACTTCTGTTAAATGCAGTCAACTCTTTACTAACATTTAATATGATTTAATAAATGCTTAATCTAAAAAACTGGTGCAATAGCCATTAATTTATAAGTAACATATATTAGAAACCCCAGTTCAGTTCCAGGCTTCCCCCCAATATTTCAAATGACACAGCAATGAGGTTGCTAGCCCAGATAACCAGGAGAATGGTGGCATCCTTGATAGTAATAAGAAAATTTGGAAGAAGAGAAAAATGGGGGAGGGGGAAAGACAATGAGTTCTGGTTTTGATATGTTGAGTTGAGTTGGAAATGTCTGTATGACATCCTATTCCAGATGTCTAACAGGCAACTGGTAATGTGAGCCTGGAGGTCAAGAAAGAGGTTAGAGCTGGATAAATAGGTCTGAGAATCATCACAGAGATGATGATGATGATAAACTTATTTCTAAATATATATGTGTTTTGTTTTTTTTTTGTGGGGCAATGGGGGTTAAGTGACTTGCCCAGGGTCACACAGCTAGTAAGTGTCAAGTGTCTGAGGCCAGATTTGAACTCAGGTACTCCTGAATCCAGGGCCTGTGCTTTATCCACTGCGCCACCTAGCTGCCCCGGCAGCTTCCCATTCTTAAAAAAAAACCTTCACTTAATCTGGTCATCCCTGATAGCTATCTTCCTATATCTCATCTCCTTTTTGTGGATAAACTTAAGAAAGTCATCTATAATTAATGTCTCCACTTTGTTGCCTCTAGTGACCTCTTTATTGAAATGAGAATGCTCTTGTCAAATTTACCAATGATCTTTCAGTTGTCAAATCCCATGATTTTTTCTTAATCTGCATCTTTCTTGACCTCACCCTCTTCCCCTAGATACTCTCTTCTCCCTAGGTTTTCATGACAATTCTCTCTCCTAATTCTCCTACCCTTCTCACTACTCTCTTAGTATCTTTTGATGGCTCTTCATTCAGGTCACACCACAGTTAATGGGATGTCCTTTGCCCTCTTCTCTCTATATACTCTCTAGCTTGGTGATTTCATCAGCTTGCATGGATTTATTTATCACAGTGGCAGCTAAGTGGTACAGTGGATAGAGCACCTGGCCTAGAGGCAGAAAGACCTGAGGTCATATGTGGACTTAGATACTTATTAGTTTTGTGACTCTAGACAAGTCACTTAATGTTTGCCTCAGTTTCCTCCTTTGAAAATGGGAATAAAAAGGTGCAGCTAGGTGGCACAGTGGATAGAGCACCGGCCCTGGAGTCAGGAGGACCTGAGTTCAAATCCGGCCTCAGACACTTAACACTTACTAGCTGTGTGACCCTGGGCAAGTCACTTAATCCCAATCGCCTCACCAAAAATAAATAAATAAATAAATCCCCCTCAACTCTCAGGAATATGACAAGCATCCTAGCTTTCCCCATCCCAAAAGGGTACTTTGCAGTTTTCAAGCCCACATCCCATCTCTATTCTCTATAAAAAAAAAAAAAGAAAGAAAGAAAAAGAAAATGGGAAAAATAATACACCTACTTCCCAGGGTTGTTATAAGGATCTAATGAGAAAATAATTGTAAAGTGGGGCTGCTAGGTGGTGCAGTGGATAAAGCGCTGGATTCAGGAGGTCCTGAGTTCAAAAGTGATCTCAGACACTTGACAGTTACTAGCTGTGTGACCCGAGGCAAGTCACTTAACCCTCATTGTCCTGCAAAAAAAAAGAAAGAAAAGATTTGTAAAACACTTAGCACAGTGCCTGGCATATAATAAGCACTATATAAACATTAGTGATAAGGATGAGGAGGAAGAATTCTTTCTTTGTCTTTTAAATGGGTGGGGGAAGGTGAGAAAATGAATGCTTGATAATTGTAAAAAATGAAGTATAAAACCATGCCTTACATCTCGGAGGTGGAGTGGAGGAGAGGCTAATGGGAAATAAGTAAATTGAGGAACAGGGAAGGTAGTGTTTGATGGAAAGCAATATATATTTTGAAGTTCTCTCATATGAGGGCTGGAGTCGGTGCAGGGAAAGATTATTCTAAAGGGTTAGTGATTAATAGCTATCAGAATCTTG
The DNA here is from genome assembly GCF_019393635.1 of Dromiciops gliroides. NCBI lineage: Eukaryota > Metazoa > Chordata > Mammalia > Microbiotheria > Microbiotheriidae > Dromiciops > Dromiciops gliroides. The sequence continues at coordinate 273,992,157 of NC_057862.1, forward strand.
AAAAGATGATTAATATGGTATGAACATACATTAAAGCAGGACAGATTACTAAATGATGATGGAAGATGGAGTCAGGAAGTGGCAATGGGGAACTGGGACTAACTCCCCGACCATGACAATTTATTCAATTCTACCAATTAATGCGCATCCACTAACTTTCCAGGTTTCTTTATAAAGAGGGCTGCAATGATTTTTTTGGTGGATATTTATTTCTGTCTTTGATCTCTTTAGGGTATATGCCCAATAGTAGTATTGCTTGGTCAAAGGGTGCAAGGTGTTGAATAACATTTCTTTCGTAATTTCAAATTAGTTCTGAGAGTGATTATGTTAATACACAGCTCCATCAACAGTGCCTACTTTCCTACAGTGTCTCTGACATAGACTCCATACTTTGCCATCTCTATCTCTTTGGGGGAATGGGAAATGAAGAAGTGAAACTTCAGAATTGTTTACATAAAATAAATTTGCATTCCTATTATCAGTAATGCATTTTTCAAATGATGGCTGATTGCAAATGCCATTTTATTTATTTATTTCACAAAGGAATAGATAGGTGGCACAGCAGATAGAGCTCTGGATTTGAAGTAATGAAGATCTGAGTTCAAATCCTCCAAGGGACATTTACTAGCTACTGTTAGTTTGGACAAAGTTTCCTCAACTATAAAACAGGAAAAATAGTGCTTACCTCCTATGGTTGCTGTGAGGATAAAATGAGATATTTGCAAAGTGCTTTGCAAACCTTAAAGTGATATATAAATGTTGCCTATTGTTGTTTTATCTATTGGGAACTGGATCTTAATCTTATATGTGTCAGTTCTCTATACACATTAAGGCTTTTATTAGAAACATCAGCTATTTTTCTTATTCAACATGTTCCATTTAGCTGCATTTTTATTGTTTTAATTTTACCTAACCAAAATTACCTATTTTATCTTTTGTGATCCATTCTGGTTTTTTGTTTTTTTCTAACATATCTCAGTCATTCTCTTGGGTAAAGGAAACAGAAACAAATTTAGAGTTGACTGGTTCTACCTTCTCTGTATTGTCCCATTCAGCTTAGGCAGCAATTCTATCAAACAAGGGTTTATTAATTACCTACCATGTGGCAGGCACTATGCTAGGTGCTGGAGATGCAAAGACAAAACGAGATAGTCTCTGCCCTCAAAAATCATAAATTCTATTTGTCCTTTGATTTTCCTTTGCTTCCAATGAAGTTTAAAATGTTGTCTTTGTTGTCCTTGGAATTTGTTGCTAACCTTGGTTCATTCTAGATTTTGTGGGTTTGTTGTTTTTTTTACCATTCCCTATACAATTCTTAGAAGACCATACAGCTCTTTGATATTTAGCCTTACCCAACTGCCTTCATTCCTCTTTTCTATACATGTGTTTTAAAAATCTAAATTGCTGGGGCAGCTAGGTGGTGCAGTGGATAAAGCATCAGCCCTGGATTCAGGAGTACCTGAGTTCAAATCCAGCCTCAGACATTTAACACTTACTAGCTGTGTGACCCTGGACAGGTCACTTAACCCCAATTGCCTCACTAAAAAAAAACAAAAACAAAAAAAACTAAATTGCTTAGTCCATTTGATGCCCATCCACAATAATGAAAAAAAAAGTTTCTTTTTTTGGGGCCAAGCCTTCTTTGTAGCAAGCAGTCTCTGCTTTCCCTGCCTAATCTGGTACCCCCTCTGATTTCTTAAATCTTTGCCTGGAACCTTCTGTGCTACAAACTTCACAAATTGCACGACCTCCTCAAATGGCGCCTCCTTGCTTGTGATATTAGAGACAGGAAACCAATCAGAATGGTGTAAGCAAGAGCCTGCCTGCCCTTCTGTATATAACCCCTCCTGCGGGAAGTTAGAGGTGGACCTAGACATCCCACCAAGGAAACGGGGAAAAAATGAGACCTTGGTGTAACTTGGATGAACTAAATACAGGGTGGCCTCTCGCATAACTTAGTCCTTCAGACTAAAAAGATAATATTCTCAAGGCCCTGGTCATCCCACCGGTCATCTATTACCTTGATTTAGAGGTGTTGGACACTGCCATAGATGGGGGTCTATTACTATCCTAGTTGAATCTTTCCCTCATGGTCCCAATCTTTAAGTCTTCCCTTCTGTGAGTTAAAATATGCCAAATAAAGACTTCTTCTTTCATTGTTCACTCCCAAGCAGCTACAGTAAACTAGGACAGAATCTATGCTCTATCTCTCCCTCCCTCATCTAAGGAAGCTGTGATGTAGCTGAAACAACACTAAATCTAGTCAGAAGTCAGTCAATAGCATTTATTAAGCACTTAATAAATGCCAGGAAGGACATCTAGGTAGCAGAGTGGTGAGACTCATTCTTATGAGTTCAAATCTGGCCCTGAGCAGATCACTGACTTTACTGTTTGACTCTGTTTCCTTATCTATAAAATGAACTGGAGAAGGAAATGGCAAACCACTCCAGTACCTTTTCCAAGAAAACCCCAAATGAGGTCACAGAGAGTCAGACACAACTAAAAGGACTTAATGACAACAAATGCTAGCCACTGTTCTAAGACTTAAAGATAAAAAAAGGAAAACAAAATCAGCTCCTGATCTGGTGGAAGTTTACATTCTAATTGGGGAGATGCTTGCTTATTGCTACTGAGGATAACATTAAATACATGTATAATGTGTTGTAATCCACAAAGCACTAGATTAATCTCAAACATTACTACATCATCATTAAAAGCATAAAGGGAGGGGCAGCTAGGTGGTACAGTGGATAGAGCACTGGCCCTGGATTCAGGAAGACCTGAGTTCAAATCTGGCCTCAGACACTTGACATTTACTAGCTGTGTGACCCTGGGCAAGTCACTTAACCCCAACTGCCTTGCCAAAAAAAAAAGGCATAAAGGGAGCAGGGTGCACTGGATACAGTCAGATGACATCAGTCTGAATAATTGTCATTTACTTTGTAGACCACAGGTAAATTATGGCCCTCAGTTCCCCACCTGCAAAATGAGGGTTGGGCTATATAGATAGCTTCTTAGGTCCTTTCTGATGCTAAACTTATCATCTTCTAAGCCCATTTCTCCTGAATAAAGCTATTCAGAGGTCTGACTATAATTTTTCTGAACTTGGACATCTGCTCTCAAAATTTACAGTGGAAATTAGACATCTTATTTTTCCTTCCAGTTCTTGTCACTTCTATTTCAGGTATGTTTCGCTTTCTTAGTCGGAATCAGATCTAGAATAACAGATCCCCTAGTAACTTCCTCCACCATTTGAAAAATGAAACTGTTAAGATGAATTTATCAGATGTTTTGCATTTACCAGAGAACTTTAAGCTGGCTCATACCAGGTCCATCACTACTCTCTCTTACCTCTGGGTCAGCTGTGATCTATTTCAAGGAACTTATCATTTATTTATAGTTCTGGGTGGGTGGTCAGTTGGATACTCTGCATAATAGTATTTTTTTCTCCTTGTTGATGCTCCTTTCAGCCTCAAGTTCATTAATTTCCTCATGTATATATTTCCTAGATTAATAATGCTACCCCTATTATGTTTTATCTAAACTCTTTTGGAGTACATAGACATTTCCATCGTTATTCCAGTCAAGATTCATGCATCACTCAAGTCTCAGTAAAGTTCTTTACCTACCTTATTAAGATTTTTAATTCTCTTTATTACTTATACCCCATGCAAATCAGATCCCACAAAAAAAAAAAGCTCAAAGCCATTCTTCAAGAGATAAATAGTCAAAGGATATAAAAAGGATATTATCAGGGAAAAGCCAAGCTATCAACTGCCACATGAAAAACAATACTCCAAATCAGTAATAAGAAAAACATAAATATAAATTATAATATAAATTATAATAATTCTAAGGTCCCACCTTACATACAATTAGCAAAAAAGGAGAAGAAAAATGCACAGCTGGTGAAGCTGTAAATTAATCCAATCATTCTAGAAGTAATTTGGGTGAAGGGGAGGCAGAGCCAAGATGGCAGAGGAAAGACATTAAACACAGAGGTCCTGACACAATTACCCCCAAAGTAGCCATAAAACAACCCCTGGAGCAGCAAAACCCAGCCAAAGACAGTTGGAGGGGGCCATGCTGGGCTTCGAGTAGAGTCCAACCCTGTGATCACACTGACACAGTCCCCAGGCAGGCTGCACCAGAGAAACTTACCCCCGAGGCTCCAAATCAGCTGCAGCACCAGCATCTTCTGGAACTAAGCTTATGGTTGGGTGAGAGGGCTGAATGACTGGGAGTGGGGGTGGGGTGGAAAATACAGGGATGTCTGTGGGACCTAAGGAGGAATTTTGCTATCGCATGCCAGCGGGGAACCAGGAAGAAATCTTGAGTGGCAGGAGGTCCAGGTGGGGGAGGGGCACAGGCTCATCTGAGGTAAGAACCACAGTACACAAAGTTTTTCTGGCTGGTTAATTAGCAAGTTGGCTTGAGGTTGTCTTCAGACCAGAGAACAGGCCAGGCGAGAGAAAAACCTGCCCTTCCTCAAACCAAAATACCTGGGACCCTCTGAAGCCTGGGATAGTGTAGCTTGGAAGTAGGGCCCCACTGTAAGAGGGAGTTAAAAGTCAAGTAAAAGACGGCAAGATGAGCAAGCAAAGAAAACTGAGAATGATAGAAAGTTTATTTAGCAACGAGGAAGAGTGAGGTGTACCCTCAGAAGAGGATAGCAACCTCAGGACCCCTATATCCGAAGCTTCCAAGAAAAATATGAATTGGTCTCTGGCTATGGAAGCACTCAAAAGGGACTTTGAAGAAAAAATAAGAGAAATAGAAGGAAGATTTAGAGAGATGGAGGAAAGAATGGAAAGAGAAATGAGAGCAATGCAGGAGAGTCATGAGAAAAAAAGTCAACAGCTAGAAAAGCCAAATGGAAAAGGAGATACAAAAGCTCTCAGAAGAAAATAATTGCCTAAGAATTAGGATTGAACAAATGGAAGCTAGTGACTTTATGAGAAACCAAGACACAGTAAAGCAAATCCAAATGAATAAAAAAAGAGGAAAGTATGAAATATTTCCTTGGAAAAACAGCTGACCTGGAAAATAGATCCAGGAGAGATAATTTGAAAATCACTGGACTACCTGAAAACCATGACCAAAACAAGAGTTTAGACATCATCTTTCAAGAAATTATCAGGGAAAATTGTCCTGATATTCTAGAAGCAGAAGGTAAAAATAGAAATTAAAAGAACCCACTGACTACCTCCTGAAAGAGATCCCAAAAGGAAAACCTCCAAGAATATTATACCCAAATTCCAGAGCTCCCAGGTCAGGAGAAAATATTGCAAGCAGCTAGAAAAAAAGAATTCAAATACTGGGGAGCTACAGTAAGGATAAAACAAGATCTAACAGCGTCTACATTAAAGAACCAGAGGGCATGGAATATGATATTCTGGAGGGCAAAGGAACTGGGAGTCTAGCCAAAAATCACCTACCCAGCAAAACTGAGTATAATCTTTCATGGGGGAAAATGGGACTTCAATGAAAAAGAGGACTTTCAGGCATTTGTGATGAAAAGACCTAAACTGAATAGAAAACTTGACTTTCAAATACAAGACCCTAGAGAAGCATAAAAAAATAAACAGGAAAAAGAAATCAGGAGGGATATTAAAAGGTTTACATTCCTACATGGGAAGATAATACTTCTAACTCATAAGAACTTTCTCAGTATTAGGGCAGCTGAAAGGAATATACTCATTGGGCACAGGTGTGAATTGAATATGAAGGGATAATATCTGCAAAACATTTATTTTTTGTTTATCCTTGTTTTTTGTGGGGCAGGCAGGATGAGGTGGCTTATGTCTGGGGCTGGATTTGGGCTCAAGGCCTCCTGGGTCCAGGGCTGGTGCTTTGTTCACTGTGCAACCTAGCAAACCCATGATGGCATCTTTAAAATAAAGTTAAGGAGTAAGAGGAATGCACTGGAAGAAAGGGAAAAAGAGAGGTAGACTGGGGAAAAGTAACTCACATAGAAGAAACAAGAAAAAGCTTATGGAGGGCAGGGGAAGAGAGGGAAAGAGTAGGGGAGTGAGTGAATCTTACTATCATCAGAATTGGATCAAAGAGGGAATAGCATACATACTCAAGTGGGTATAGTAATATTTTGCCCTGAGGGAAAGTGGGAGGGGAAGGAGATGGGGGGGGGAGGAAAGAAGGGCAGATTAGAGGGAACAGTAAAAAGCAAAACACTTTCAAGGAAGGATCATCTTCTGCATAACTGCACATGTATGACTTATATTGAATTGCCTGATTTCATAGGAAGCGTTGAGGAGGAAGAAAATTTAGAACACAGAATTAGCTCAAAGGCCTTAATCTCATCAGAGTTGGGGAATAACACCCAATTGGGAGGAGTAATCTAGCTAACCCTGCAGAAAAGTAGGAGGGGAAGAGGATAAGGAGGGAAGGGTGAAAGAAGGGAGGGCAGAGCAGGAGAGGGGGCAGTCAGAAGCAAAATACTTTTGAAGAGGAATAGGGTAAAAGAAGATAGAAAAGAGAATAAATATCATGGGAAGGGAATAGGATGGAGGGAAATAGTTATAACTTATTTTAATGTATAGTACCTACTTTGCTGGGCAAAATTCTTGGTCAAGTTTAAGGTACTATATAAAGGTTATGATGAACAGGATGCTATCAAAAAAACCTGGAAAGACCTACATGAACTGAAGCAGAATGAAATGTACTGTATATAAAATAACAGCAATAATGTAAGATGATCTGCTGGGAAGGACATGGTTATTTTCAGCAATGCAATGATCCAACATCACTCTGAAGGACTTATGAAAATTGCAATCCATCTACAGAGAAAGAACTGATGGTATATGAAAACAGATTGAAGCATAATTTTTTTTGATAGTTCCTTAATCTGAAGTTTTGTTTTTGTCTGTTTTCTCTCACAACCTGGCTAATGTGGAGAATGTTTTCCATGACTACTCACGTATAACTTATATTGAATTGCTTGAGTTCTTGGGGGTGAGGGATGGGAAGAGAGGGAGGAAGAGAAGTTGGAACACAAAGGTTTTTTTATTTGTTTTTTTTTTTGTGGGGCAATGAGGGTTAAGTGACTTTCCCAGGGTCACACAGCTCTAGTGTCAAGTGTCTAGTGTCAAGGCTGGATTTGAACTCAGGTCCTCCTGAATCCAAGGCCAGTGCTTTGTCCACTGCACCACCTAGCTGCCCTCGGGGCACAACATTTGATGACAAAATTTGTTTTTACATGTAATTTGGAAAATAAAGTTCTAAAAAGAAAAAAAAGGAATTATATCCAAAATGTCATTAAACTCTGGATCATTTGACCCAGCCACAACACTTTTGTTCAGTCGTTTTTTAGTTGTGTCTCTTTGTGATTCCATTTGTTTGTTGTTTTTTGGCAAAGGTACTGGAATGATTTGCCATTTCCTTCTCCAACTCATATTACAGGTAAGGAAAATGAGGCAAGTGGAGGCCCCCAGGGTCACATAGCCATTAAGTGTCTGAGGCTGGATTTGAACTCAGGAAGATGAGTCTTCCTGACTCCAGACCTGACACCCCACCTAACTGTACAACCTAGCTGCCCAGCCATAAAACTAGTAGGCATAAAACCCACAAAAACACCCAGAGGAAAAAAACACCAAATTACACAAAAAATATTCATAGCAGTACTTTTTGTTGTAACAAAGATCTGGAAACAAAGTGGGTGTCTATCAATTAAAAAATGCTGCATAAATTATGGCACATGAATGTAATGGAAAGGTACTTAAGAGGATGGGTTCAAAAAATGCTAGGAAAATATATATGAACTGATACAGAGTGAAGCGAGCAGTACCAGAATATCTTCATTAATTGCATTGTAAACAAACTTATGAAAAACTTAAGGCTGCTAGTACATGTAATAAGCAATCATGATTCTTCAAAGGATTCAAGAGAAATAATGTTTCCCATTTCTCTTGTCTGAGTTGAGATTTGGGGTCTGAAGTGAAGTGCACATTTTCAGATGTGGCCACTGTGTGATTTGTTTTGCTTGATTGAATTTATAAAGTGAGGCAGGGATTTTTCTTTTTTGTAAGTGGAATAAGAGGTTGGGACAGTTATACAAAAAAAGAGTAAAAGGAAACACAAATAGCAATGTTGGAATTATGGTGACAAAATATATGCTTTTTAAAAAAGTTACATAATAGATTCAATGTCATATAATCTTTGTACAAGTAAATGTTCATACTAACTGAGGTTAATAAAGGGCAAAAAGTGATTTCTAAAGAAATATAAACTTCAAGGAACATTTCAAGTTATTTCTTGGTACTGGAACTTCATTATGATGATTAATTTCCAATTAATCAACCACTGATTGTTGCTTGAGATCTTTTTACTATTAGATTTGTTTCAACAGAATTTAATCTGTAGCTTATTCATTGATTTTTAATAAAAATTTATTTACTTAGGCTAATATTCCCATACTTTTTGACCTAGAGAACAGTGATAGATATATACACCAAGAAATAAAAGATAGAAAGCTCTCACATATACCACAATACTCATTGCCACACTTTTTCTGGAAACAAAGTAGGTACCCATTAATTGAGAAGTGGCACAGTGGATAAAGCACCAGCCCTGGATTTGGGAGGACCTGAATTCAAATCCGGCCTCAGACACTAGACACTTACTAGCCGTGTGACCCTGGGCAAGTCACTTAACCCTCATTGTCCCACCCCACCCACCCAAAAAAATGAGAAATGGCCAAACTGTGGTACCTGAATGTAATGGAAACAATGAAATATGAAGAATCCAGAAAAACAAGTAAAGATTTATGAACTGATGCACACTTGCCCAGTGAAGCAAGGACCAGGAAATCAATACACATGCCAACAATATAAGTGGAAAGAACAATTAAATAAATGAATGCTATGTAATTTTAATGACTGAGCTTTGAACTTGGAGTTGGGGGGGAAAACCCTCCCTTTTCTTCATTGCAATTGAGGGGAATGTGTAAAATATTGTCTATACTGACACACAGTGAATGTGTTTGGTTTTGCTGAATTAACTATCCTATCTTTTCTTAATCTTTGTTATAAGAGAAGGCTTTTTGGGTAGGGGAAGGGAGAGGGCCATATTTGGAAACGGATGTGATTTAAAAACAAAAGAAATGCTTTCCTCCCTTTTATGTTGTCTACTTATAACAGTAAAATTGATATTGACATCTCTTATCCTGAAATTCTACACTCTAAGAACAGAGATATCCCTATTTTCTATCTCTCTTAACACATCCTTAGCTTTCATTTGTAAGAACCAATTTAAGTGAGGATTTTAAAGTGAAGTGCAGATAGCACTTTAAAAAAATTCAATTACTTTACATTCTAATCTCCAAGGTAAAAAGAACTGCCTTTCTGAAGTAAGACTGTGTTGCCTCCAACTTTGTCATTCAGTTACTTAAAAATAGCAGCAGCTGAAGCTATCACGAAAGTTGGCAGCATCACTGTAGATATTAAATGACAATTTGTGCCATACTTTGCAACTATTTTCTGCCATGCACTGACTGCCATGATTAAGTTATCAACATAGTAATTCTGACACAAAATCTATTAAAGTTCTTACTGTTAATGATATACAAAATAATCACCAAGCCAGCCTTTAAAAGGTAAATGCCAGATATTTTCAAAAGAGCAAGTAAGGAGGGGGTAAAGGGATGAAATAGAACTAGGCAGCTGAGTGATGCCTGAGTGATGACTCTGTATATGAACACCTTGGTGTTTTTTAAAAGCACCAGCTGATAGCTTTTGATACCCAGTCCCTAAAATGAAAAGCCAAAGCCAGTGGGTTTGAAAGAGGTGTGAATGACTCAAATAGTTCTGGAAAAAAGTAAAAGAAAAATTAAAACCAAAAAACTAAAAATCATGAAAATACATTTTTTAATTTTCAGGAATATACAAAAGCAAAACAAATCTATCTTTAAAAGTATGAAGTTTCACATCTACAGCCTATTTCTAGTTATAATTACTTCTTACTTTAGAGCAACATTTGCCTTTGCTTATAGACAATACAGCAGCAGGTGGTAATATCTAACATTTCAAGCTGTGATTGCTTAACATTTCAAATACAAACAAATGCAGTTATGTCTCAAATCACATCTCAGGCAGTTTAACCTAAAATGTATAAGCGACTGAACAGTAAATTTGATGTAAAAAAAATACAAAAGTCACAATACAAGGAAAAATACAGATTTTATAGGGCATACACTCAGAACTTGTGTTTACATAATGACAAACTAACATCTATTAATCAGTGTCATCCTTGTCATTAGCAACCAAGGGAATGATGAAGGAAAAATGTTATTACTTTCTTAGGCCTTACAAAACCTTAGGGTTGGAAGGAACCTCAAAAGTCATCTAATCTATCCCATACCTGAATAGGATTTTCCTCTCCAACATCCCTGATAAGTAAGCACCCTGAGAAATGGCCATCTACCCTCTATTTGAAGACTTCCAGTGATGGAGAATTCACTACCCTGCAAGACAGCCCATTCCACTTTTAGACATTTTTAATTATTAGGAAATTTTCCCTCACATCAACATTAATGTTAATTAGAAGTTTTGTATTTCAGTCTACTGTCAAGGTAACTTCAGCATCAAATATTCTACTAGTAATCTTATATTTGCCTGAAATTATACAGATAAGTGTTTGCCTTCAATAACAAATATTTCCTTGAGATTAAATTATAACCTAATTATAATTATTCATATACTATTCTTTCAAACTAAACCATAGTAGAGTATATTATTTGAATAGTTAAGTCATGCAAATATACTCACCTGATTTTAGGCTGATGCTTTTAAAATAGCTTTAATTCTTCAGTGATTAATTACTAGTGTTTACTTTTAAACTGTGAGATCCAACTCCATCATTCAGGGTGAAGGAAACATTGGTGTGGATTATCATGAAGCATAGGGAACTGAGAGTTATGCAAGTTAAGCACCATAGCATTGACTATGTTTTAAATTTAAGCTATGAGATATATTCATTTGCATATTTTCCCAATTGAATATTTTACTGGCACGGTAAAATATGGTAGGCAAAAAATTCCATTCCAATGGATTCAATATACTTCTGGGACTCAAAATTTCACACCTACTTTATCTTGTCTGTTCTCCAATAAGGACAGCTAATTCCAATCTCTATTATGAATCCCTGATAATCAAAAAATGACTCTTCACAAAGCCAGGGTAGCTGAAAATACTCCTTCCACAAATATTAAAGGATGTTAAATTGAGTCCTACCAAGGGAAAACTGTCCTTTTCAAACACACCTTTAACATACTATAGTCCTGTTTAGAACTGAGGTTTATACAAGCAGGCCTTAAGGAGACATACAATAACAATTTATTTTTAAAACCTTTAATTTTACAGTTTGGGGGGTATTATTTGATCATTTCTAAACTCAATGATTGTACATTTATCCCCAAATTCAGAATTCCATTCCAGAAATCATACATTTAACATCTCAATTGTCCCTATCAACTATGGAATGACTCAGCATTCATGCTTTTTTAAAACTCTTATGGGGGGCAGCTAGGTGGTGCAGTGGATAGAACACCTGCCCTGGAGACAGTTGGACCTGAGTTCAAATTCGGCCTCAGACACTAGCTGTGTGACCCTGGGCAAGTCACTTAACCCCAATTGCCTCACCGAAAAAAGAAATAAAAACTCTTATGTCTGAGATCAAATGCCAATCCAATTGAATTTACCAGGGTCTAAATGCTTCTCTTGATACTCTAGTCACAAATCCTATCTATATCAATTCTCATTAGTTTAATATGACCTACTTACATTCCGACTTATTGCTTAAAAAGTAATTGTTCTGAGAAGACTCGTCTTTGCAATTCCCTTCCTGTTTCCAAATCTCCCTTATTCCTCAATTTCATTCTTTCCCTAAAAATATTTGTTGGCCCGTTTTTTTCCCTCTCCAAGTTCTGAGCTTCCATTTTGGAAAATACTTTCAGAGAAAAGAGCATCAACATGACTATAGACATTCCTCACAATGTCAGCAAATTCCATTCTTTCCACCTATTTGCATGATAAAAGGGCAGCTCTATTCTCACAAAGCAAAAGGATAGGACAAGTTAAAAAGTGTTGTTGAGAAAGGGGAACTGTGATCATGCCGAGTACCATGGTACAGTTAGTGTAAAATGGAGTTGGGAGTCTTAGCTACCTAGTTAAGTTTCAAATAAAGCCTGGAGGCACCTATAATTTATTCCATATTGGGGGATCTTCTAATTCTATATTAGTAGATACCCAAACTTTCTTCACTTCTCCTTCCTTCAACTGGGTCTTTACATACTTACCTAGTAGGCCAGTAGCCAATCTAAAGAAATATATATGTAAAAATACATAAAAGTAACAAACCCAAAGGACTTTTAGTGGTAGCCATCCTCAGGCAAAATGAGGAAGGCAAACTCTCTTTGAGGTCTTCCCACTTCAGTTGGCCCCTCTCCTCATTCCCCTAGCCCATCTTGCCTAGGTCTACCCTCCACTACAAGGTCCCTTCTTAGTTGTTAGTTAAGCAGAGACTCCCTACAGAGATACTGGCATTTTGAAAAAGAACTTCAGTAAACCGAAGTGATCTATCCCTTACTGGTTCTTACCTAGAACACTAGAAATAAGTTCCATTCTCTGACAGCTACTGGCCAGAAGGCTCCCCAAATGCTCATATCACTTTGGATTGCAAAGGTGTGAAAAATGTAAGATTCTAGCAAAACATTTTAGAAGAGCTACTGGCCCTAATCGCATACATGATGTAAACTTCAGTCTGAAAATACATCAAGTTCTAGGCTTCATGTTATATCAAACAAATCATTTTCCTACTTCATTTAAAATGTTTGAAATTCTTTATATAGTTTATTTTAAATAAGGGATCACTGAAAACTACTCTTAAAAGGTATTAATCTACTTTGTTTCAAAGAGGTAGTTATAATGTTAAATTGGCAGCATTTGGCATTCTTAAAATTTTAAGAGTAATTTAAGTATTTAGATTTTAAAAGATATCAGTGCCCCAGCATGCATGTCTTTTTCAATAATTATTCAATAGCACTCAACACTTCATTACTAAATGAACATTAAATTTTAAAATGGCCCAACAAATCTACTTATTGAAGTCCACTTTCAACTGTCAAACAAGTTTAGTCCAAATTTGGCAATGTGATTGAGATGAAGCAGCAGCCTGCAGTTTTTCCCATACAGAATAAATGTTGAATTGCTGAAGTCAAATGGAAACATTACTTCCATGTCTCATATACTTTCATACGTACATATATGTTTGATAGCAGTATTCGAAGACCATTCTCTTAAGGGAAGGCACTCAATTCTTTTGCCTCAAGTATTTTATAAAGAGAACTACAATACCTGGCATGAAAAAACTGATGTGTATTTATGAGACTTTGGGAGAAGAATCATGTCTTCAATACAAAAGGTTCCATAAATATGATAAATTAGCTGTACATTATTGGGGAAGATGTCAAGAATGTCAACAGTTCTCCATTTCAAGGTAAGTCCAAAGAGAAGTTCCATCTTGAACTAAAGGAATCCCTAGAGACTACCAAAGTTCTGTAGGAATAAGAAAACCTGCTGTTGCAAATGAATTCCCGGGGCTCTTCTTTGGGTTACAAGGCAGGGGATATAAAGGTCCCCCCCCCCCCCCCCCCCGTTCTTGAGCTCTTCATCCTCAATAACATGGATAACATCACACAATCAAGACTCACCACAGAGATCATGTCACTGGATATGGTGGCATGAAAAAACAGATTTCTGACAGGGTTCATGGATGACTAATTTTAAAATTACAACTCAAATTACTAAAAACAAAACTAAAATAACTCAGAATGATAGCTGGTAGAAAGCAAGAATATTTAATATTCAGTGTTCAAGGATATGTATGCTAGCAAATACTCAGATTTTAAAACATTTACCCCAGAACTATAACCCGGGAGCACAAAGTTTATTTACTCCGTAGACAATACTGTTCAAAATGCTCAGAGGCATTTATTTGGTCTTTTTAAAAAATATATGGCAAAATTATTTGTCAGAAATATATTTATTTAGGGAAACAAAGATGTCAAAGAAAATATTTGAAGTAATTTTCGACAAGTTATAGTAATTATTATCCACATCAACACAGATTTCTTAAGTGTGTGGTTTCATAATTTAAAAATGAATATTCCACAAATTCTACCAAGGGTTAGTCGATATACTTAATTGCTTTGATTTCCCTTAGTACAGCAAATGAAAAATACATATGAATAATTTTTAAGTTTACAATATTGTCTCTAATTATTCCAAGTGTATATCCAGGTCCAAGAGCCGAGTCTTGAGTTGTTTGAGACCCTTTTTGTGAAATGTCCCAAGAGCACTGAAAGCAGATTTCTTTTAGTGTGTGTATATATATATATATGTGTGTGTGTACACACACATTGTATACACATACATACATACACACACATACTCTGGAAAGTAGAGTCGTCTCATTGTCCATCAAAAACTCAATGGTAAGACTGCAAGAAAAAAAAGGGGGGGGGTGTCAAATTCTAGATTTTGTTCAACTTATGTATTATTAATAATGCCACTTTTGGTGGCTTAAAAAATGTACAGTAATGGACTTACTCTGTACATTGACAATTAACCAAAGTTAATCAGAAAAATCCAGTAATTAGGATTTTCCTCTTTTTGGGTGGAGGGGTTATGAAGTCTGAAGTGATCTAACACAGTAGTAGTATGTGGTTGGTCATTTCCCAAAGACTAAATTCTCTAGTCAGAAAACACTACTGTTTGTGCATATAAAACATTCCTTGTATGAAGGAATCAGGATGATATGGGCTCTCCATCTGACACAACAGCTATATGACAGAGGCTAAGTCACTTAACCTCAAGTGCCAATACACAAGTAGCCAAGTACAGTATAAATAACTAAAATCCTATCTAAAGGCATCAAATACCTCCTCTTAATTCTTGTGTCTCCCCTCTTTTCATTATTTCTTATCTATTCTGTATATAATTTGTACATATTTGCTGGTTGTCTCTCCATTAAATTGTGAACTCATTGAGGGCAAGTACTATCTTTTGCCTCTTTTTATATCCCCTCAGACATTAGAATAATGCCTAGCATATAGTAGGTGCTTAATAAATGTTTACTGACTATCAGAGAAAAACACAGATATAGGCCTTCTCTATCTTCTCCCTGCTTCCAATAAAGTCCATGATATACAAAAGTTAAAATACTGAGAATAGAATATTTTGGCCTTGCTTTCAATTAAATGCTTTTAATTAAAAAGCATTTTGATTTGATCTTGATTTTTTAAGTTCATTTTCCTCTTAGTGAAACTGCTAACAGAGAAAAGTAGCACTTGCCAAGAGTTGGAAACGACTCCTCTCTAGATACTTTATACCTGAAACCCTCCCCACTCTAGTTCTCTAGTGAAGGGGCAATAATACAGTACAAAGTTCTAACCATAATATTCCCTCTCCTGCCTCCTCTCTCCCAACCCGAGTCCTACAAATATATCCAGGAGTCCTAAATACTGCCCACCCTAAGTTCCTTCAGTGACTGGAAAGAAAGTCATCTTCAACTACTTTCTCGTAACTATCATGAAATATTAAGTTAAATACTCACATGGTGACCACCAGGCATTGGTGGAGCACCAGTAGGTCCAGAAGGCACTTGAAAAGGATTATTAGGAGTAAGATAGAGTCCTGGTGCAGGATATGAACCCACAGGTGCAGGGAATGGAGCTGGCGCTGGTGGTCCCCATGCTCCAGGTGGAACAGCTCCCCATGGAATAGGTGGTGCTGTCGTTGGTGCCTGGGGATGAGCAGGATATGGCCCTGCAGATGGATATGGCATATTAGGTGTAGGGTACTGCCCTCCCATTCCTGGTGTCCATGGTCCAGAAGACATGGATCCCCATGGCCCTAGGGGACCAGCTGTAGCTGGATCTGTGGGTGTACCATATGGTCTCGGAAGCTCTGGAAAAGGCATATTTGGTGTAGGATATGGCCCTGTAGGGCCAGGACCTGGCACAGATGGAGTTGGATAAGGACCACCAGGTGGAGGACAAGATGGTCCAGAGGGAGGAAAGGGTGCTGGTGGCCCAGGGGGTGGTCCAGCAGGCACTGAGGGATATATTCCGGTGGGTGTAGGTCCAAAAGGCACACTGGAGGGTGATGCACTTGGTGGAAGTCCAGATGGCACAGAAGGTGGAGCACTTGGGTTATTCCAAGGATTGGAACCTGGCCAGCCCTGTGGTGCTTGACCAGGTTTTGTACCGCTCACAGTGGAATTTTTGGCAGGCGAATGTTCTGGTAGAGCATCTGCCAACTAGAAAACAAAGGAGAGCTGGTTTTGCTATTTTTTCAATAGATAAATGCAACAATGAAAAAATCCCATCAACAAAAACCTGAATATGGTAACTTTTAAAACTATAAGGTCTTTGCATTAGTAGCAGAATTGTTTAAAAACACCACCACTACCACTACCACTGTCACATTACAAATCATAGCACAGTAGGTACTTTTTCAAGTAAAAATTTCCCAGAGAAACCTAATTCTGTTTAGCTTATCTAGTATAAGACCAGAGAATAAAACATTTTTTGAAAATGCTTAGATGTCTCCAAAGCCACAATTATGTACATTTTAAAAAGGAAGCTCAATTAATTATTCATTAAAATGTTATAAAATATAAATAGATTAACTTACTGAAAATTCATCAGACATTTTCCTGAAAAACAAAAGAAAAATATTTCAAGGATAATTCTTAGATAATAAGTAGGACATTAATCAGAGGTCAGTTTTGTTTTATAAATGTGATTTGCTTATTATAATAAAGAACTGGGGGACAGGTAGGTGGCGCAGAGCACTGACCCTGGATTCAGGAGGACCTGAGTTCAAATCTAAACTCAGACACTTGACACTTAATAGCTGCGTGACCTTGGGCAAGTCACTTAACCCACACTGCCCTGCAAAAAAAAGCCAACACCAAACAAAACAAAACAAAATATGTTGTTATTCAAGATGAGATCTTAAAGAATATGAAAATGAAATCTATTAAATAATAAATGTTATCATTTTTATCTTTACTATTTCAAGACACCAAAGATGGTCTCATGTGAGACCATCTTCAGTGCTGAGGTTGGTCTAAATGACTTACAAGTTTCCTTTAAATTCAAAATGATCTTGTGCTATCTGCTGTGGTTACCCAAGCACCAAATTTCAAGTCATTTTTTAACACTAAGATAATTGAATAGCCTCAGACACTTGACACTAGCTGTGTGCCCCTGGTCAAGTCACTTAACCCCAATTGCCTCACCGAAAGAAAAAAAGAAACAAACAACAAGATAATTGAATAAAACCAATTCACAACAGAGACTTCCAGTGAAGACAAGAGACCAGGAGCACAACATCCGGGTCCCACTTAAATACTACAGAAAAGATTTTATTAAAAGCACTATACTGGGGCAGCTAGGTGGCGCAGTAGATAGAGCACCGGCCCTGGATTCAGGAGTACCTGAGTTCAAATCCAGCCTCAGACACTTAACACTTACTAGCTGTGTGACCCTTGGCAAGTCACTTAACCCCAATTGCCTCACCAAACAAACACAAACAAACAAACAAAAAGCACAGGCAGCTAGATGGCGCAGTGGATAGAGCACCAGCCCTGGAGTCAGGAGTACCTGAGTTCAAATTCGGCCTCAGACACTTGACACTGTCTGTGACCCTGGGCAAGTCACTTAAACCTCACTGTCCCACACACACACAAAAAAAACCCCACAAAAATAATAGGATACAAATCCAGAAGAAAAGAATAACCTTCTAATAACCAAGGTCTTAGATAAAATAAAATTGAGATTTTGAAAAAGAAATTATTATATAGAGTTCTAGAGATAAGAATGGGAAGGAGGGGGGCAGCTAGGTGGTGCAGTGGATAGAGCACTGACCCTAGATTCAAGAGGACCTGAGTTCAAATCCGGTCTCAGACACCTGACACTTACTAGCTGTGTGACCCTGGGCGGGGAAAAAAAAAGGAATGGGAAGGAGAAACTACCAAAGTAACATTCTAAAAATTAGCATGTACCAAACAGAAATCAACACTCCACAAACAAATACCAGAACAAAATTAAAAGAGTGAGGAAAAACTTTCTTTTGCTATAATGTTTTTATTTCCTATAATAAATAACCTGGAAAACAGGTCAAGGAGAGATAATTTAAAAATCATTGGAGGGGAGTGATCTGGCAACTCAAAGCAATCCTGCTGAATAAAGGAAGTGACTTAGGCCTCTATAGGGATTGAAAGTACTAGTCCACCCTTATACACACAGTTCCTTTTGCCACTGCTACAAGGAAAGGCTAGCCCTAAAGGTCCAGGATTGAATAGGGCTTTTATTGAAGAAGAGACAATTCTAGATTTTTAGACAATGGGATAGATATAGCACTTCAACAGATTGCAGAGCTCTGAGACCATTTAGACTACACAATTAATTTCCCCTGATTTTTCGACCATTTCTAAGTGGCAATTCACTTGATCAAGACAGTAGTGGCACACAACAGGGTCATTAAACCCATACTTATATCCTGGTACCAGGCCCAAAACCACCAAAACTGCTAATGACTAAGGGATCCTGGGGGTTCTTGATCTGATAGGTCCACTATAACTGAAAGAATAATACAACATATCTTTGCAGGGCAATTCCAGGATCCACACACTCTTTTTCAAAGAATGAGATGCTACACTCACTCCAACCAGAGGACCATATGCCTGGCTGATGTCAGGGAGGTGATACAAACATCATATAGTTCTTAGACCACTGGACAACACTGAGATTTCTCCAAATGACCTCTTCCAACAGTGAAAGTAACTCAGAAAGTTAAAACAGGCTTTGAGTAACCAGTGTGCAAAAGAAATTCCACATTACAACCAATTCCTTCAGAGAAGCTGTACTATGCCATGCTTGCAACTGCATGATCCTATGTTCTGTTTGCAGGAAGAGTTTAAGTGGTGAAGGAAGAGTTTAGGCTTAAGACTTCACTGGGCAAACAGAACACCGAAGTACTTTCTACAAACACCTTTAACAGTGATAGTCAACTACATAACCTGTGGACTTTCTGAAGTTTATAGAGTGTCACTTAACTGGGGCTGTGGTAAGTCTTATTATGCATGCAATTTATATAAAAAACAGTAAATGGATATAGGAACCTCACCAGAAATTCCAACCCATAATGTTAATGCAATTAGTGCTATCTATTCCCAAATCTAAAGTCAGAACCTACATATGTAATTGTATCTATGTCGGAATAACTCTTATTGCTGAATTCTGATGACTTGATTTTATACATTTGAAAAATTAAGTATTTTTTTCATAATGAAATCAGTTCTTTAAAGGTCTAGTTAAGGTTCTTGCTGCATTAAAATGCATGTTGCAACGTTTTCTCCCAAGCTTGTCTCTTCAGTATATTTTAAAGTAAATGCAGTGGAAACAGAATCCCAGGACTTTTTTGGCATAAAGTGTTTGTCTTGGATTAAACTGACTCTTCCTTAGCTGGATCAGAAGCCAGAGCTTTTGATTCTGCTCTGACTTGTGCCTCTAAGAAAA
This sequence comes from Dromiciops gliroides, assembly GCF_019393635.1. Taxonomy (NCBI): domain Eukaryota; kingdom Metazoa; phylum Chordata; class Mammalia; order Microbiotheria; family Microbiotheriidae; genus Dromiciops; species Dromiciops gliroides. The sequence goes on from NC_057862.1 coordinate 274,011,757, forward strand.
AAGGACTATTAAAATGGGGAAAAGAAAGTGAAAGTGGCTTATAAGTGTTTCTTTATATTCATTTTTCTTTTTAAAGACACTTCAGCAGAAGAATGGGGAAAACACCTCTGATAAAAGTTTCTTTTATAAGATAACATATAGGGACCTGATTCAAATTTATACAAATAAGAGCTATTTATTCCTTCAATAGACTTGTTTTATAAAGGTATTTATTGATTTTTGCTTGGTTTAGTTTAATTTTAAGGGAGTGTGTTCTGTGGTAAGGTTTATCGTCTCTTGTATTAAGTCTTTCCCATTCTTTCCTCTAGAAATCTCAGTTTTTAGATTTTTGATTAGTTTTAGATTTTTTTTTTTAGTGAGGCAATTGGGGTTAAGTGACTTGTCCAGGGTCACACAGCTAGTAAGTGTCAAGTGTCTGAGGCTGGATTTGAACTCAGGTCCTCCTGAATCCAGGGCCAGTGTTCTATCCACTGCGCCACCTAGCTGCCCCTTAGTTTTAGATTTTTAAAAAATCTCATTTCCTTTCTTCCAGGATTCTGATAAATAGTCAAAGGATATATATGAACAGGTAGCTTTCTAAGAAAGAATTAGAGCTATCAATACCCATAGGAAAATAAAACAATACAAAAGCTCCAAGTCACCATTGATCAAAGAAATGGAAATCAAACCAACTCTGAGGCTCCACCTCACAACCATGAGATCATCGAAGAACCCCCCCACACACAAAGCTTAAGGAACCTTTGGGAAAAAACATATAATAATGCACTGCTGGTGGAATTGTTAACTGGTCCAATCATTCTGGAAAGCAATATGAAAGAAACTATGTCCCTAAAGTTAGTAAATAGTGCCTACCCTCTGACCCAGCAATATCACTACTTGGTCTATATTCTAAAGAAATTAAAGAAAGGGACTCACATGTAAAAAAAAATTTATAGCAGCTTTTTGTGGTGGCAAAGAATTAGTAACTAGAGGTATTCATCAATTGGGAAGTAGTTGAACAAATTATAGTATATCAATGTAATAAAATACAAGTGTGCTTTAAGGAATAATGAAAGGGGGAGGGGGAGCAGCTGAGTGGATAGGGCGTTGGCCCTGGATTAAGGAGGACCTGAGTTCAGGTCCAGCCTCAGACACTTGACACTTAATAGTTGTGTGACCCTGGGCAAGTCACTTAACCCTCACTGCCCCCCCCCCATTTTTTAAAGAACCAGGACAGCAATTTGCACAATAGCAACATTACTGTAAAACAAACAACTCTGAAAAACTTAAGAACTCTAATCAATCTAATGACTACATGACTCCAGAAGGCTCATACCTCCAAATAGAGATTTTTAAAAAGATAATAGCCTATTCTGGAATTTGTTCTGTTTGACTAGACATATTTATTACAAGAGTTTTATTTTGATGCATTAAGTAGCATTATTAACAACGGGGGAAACAAGTGCTTTTTTGGTATATATTTGAGTAAAGCTTTTTTTCCTCAGTTAGCTGACATGGTTCTAGAAATGCTGCCAGTAGCAATAACACAAGAAAACAGAAGCACAAAGACAAAGAAAACTAAAGTATTCCTGTTTGTTGATGACATTACTGTTCACATAGAAAATCCTAGGGAATAAGCAAATAAACTAATTGAGACAATTACTAACTTCAGTAAGATAGTAGCAGGTTACAAAATAAAACTACAGAAATTTAAAGCATTTCTACACAGCAGTAACAAAATACATGAAGGAATAGAAAGGGAAAAATAACAAAGTCTGAGGGGGGCAGCTAGGTGGCACAGTGGATAAAGCACCGACCCTGGATTCAGGAGGACCTTAGTTCAAATCCAACCTCAGACACTTGACACACACTAGCAGTGTGACCCTGGGCAAGTCAATTAACCCCCATTGCCCTGGGGGAAAAAAAAAAAGAAAAATCACCTTGGCAGCTGAATTGAGGATGGTTGCAGGGAGAAAGCTATTCCAACAGACTAGATCCTAGCTTCTTGAAACTATGCAACTGAATGTGGGGGGTCTCGAAAAATTTGGCAACAGTAAAAGGTTTTGTGTACCTATTTTATATACCCACATACCCCGGGGTCACATACAAATTTCTTGGGCAGAAAGGGGTCTCCAGTGGAAAAAATGTAAGCCCTCATCTAAATGTGGTGATTAAAGGCCTAGTCACCATGCAGGAGATATATAATCTCTGGCCTTCTAGAATCCTTAGCTTCCTTTAAGTTCAGCTAAGGAAAGAAATTACAAATCTTTACAAAGCCTTTACAAATCTCAGTTGTTAACGATATCAAATTTTCTTGTTATGTATCTCATTTTTACTGAATTATTTAAGCATTTTGATTATGCTTTTAAAATATTTAAATCTCATTTAATACACATTCTAAATCTATCTTCAACAGTGCAGTTAATAATGTTAAAATGAGAGCTCAAGCTAAAGCAGCATTTGTAATTTAAGGTCTGTGAACGTTTAAAAATTTTTGATTACTCCACATTTCAATAAAATTGGTTTCCCTTGTAATCCTGTCTTTTATGAATTTAAAGACAGTATTCTGAAAAGGGGTCCACAAGTTTCACCAGACTGTCAAAAAAGTCCATGACACAAAAATGGTCAAGAATTCTTTTCCTAGAAAAAAGAAGGAACTCCAGAGAGAATTAATTTCCTCAACCTAGAATAGAAAGGCTTTTCAATGCAAAGTGTTACTCTAAGGCACTCATCTTGATCCTTTGGCAGCACCAAAACTTTTCACTTTATAAAAAAATGTGAGCTGAAACTTTATGATAGGATTTACAAAATGGCCTAAAAAATGTTATTAGTGATACCAAGAAACATAAAAAAAGATAGGGAAAAAAAGTTTCAGATCTATTTTTGTTTTTTGTGGGGCAATGAGGGTTAAGTGACTTGCCCAGGGTCACACAGCTAGTTAAGTGTCAAGTGTCTGAGGCCTAATTTGAACTCAGGTCCTCCTGAATGCAGGGCCAGTGCTTTATCTACTGAGCCACCTAGCTGCCTCTCAGATCTATTTTTATTCAAGTTCTACCCAAGGTTCTATTATTGAAACAGATGTGACTGTTTGCCAACAGTGTTTTGCAATTAAGAAACAGTATTGGATTGGGTAGTTCATCTCTGAAAGATGCTTTTACAATTTTCAGTAGTCTGGGGGATTGTTTCCATTCATCACACTTTCAATTTTGTTCTTTTGTAAATGCCATTGTAATTTTTAAACAATTTTATTTAAAAGTGCTAACTTAAGGGGCAGCTAGGTGTTACAGTGGATAAAGCACTGGCCCTGAATTCAGGAGGATCTTAGTTCAAATCCAGCCTCAGACACTTGACACTTACTAGCTATGTGACCCTGGGCAAGTCACATAACCCTCATTGCCCTGCAAAAAAAAAAAAGTGCTAACTTAAGAAAGATACATCTCCTTTGAGATTTAGATTTATGGGGTTAGATTTTAACTCAGTTCTTCCTAATTCCAGGTAGTGTCAAATTTAGACATTATACTACTAGAAACTAAATTTTCAGTCCCTTCTAATTACATGTGCCGATACAAACTGGAAGCTTAAAATTTTGTTTATGTCAGTGTAGAGTTTTTGTCATGTTTGCATTGTTCTGTATTGGGGCCAATGAGGTTGGTGGATGTTTGTTTCATTGTCTGAACTTTGGTTATTAACACTTTTGCCTTTAGGATTCCTAATTTTGCCCAATTATTTATAATGACCAAGGGTACTAAAATCTATAGAATACAAATAGACACCAATTACTTTATCAGTCAAGATACTGACATTATAAATGTCATAATAATAAGCATTTACACCGAGCTTTAAGGTTTACAAAGTGTTTTATAAATATTACTTCATTTTATCCTCATAAAAACCCAAAAGGCTAAGTGCTATTATACCCATTTTGTAGCTATGGAAACTGAGGCAGACAACAGTTGTTACTTACTTCCCAAGGCTCACAAAGCTACCAAGTGTCTGAGGTTAGATTTGAACTCAGTTCTTCCTAATTCCAGGTACAGTGTCAAATGTTAAATTGTTTACTACTAGAAACTAATTTTTCAGTCCCTTCTAATTGTATGTACAATGTTACTAAAATTTTGTTTAATGTCACAACTTCTTTTAATCTCCCTCGAAGCTTTTATTCTTTGCAGAATCCCAGAGTTCTGTGGAATATAGATTTTTAAAAAGCTGGTTTAGACAATGTTTTTTTTTTTTAAATGAGCCTTGACCTTTGACCCAGAGGTTAGTCAAAGGTATAAAAAGCAAGTTCCCATAAACACCAAAATATTTATAGCAATACTTTTCAGACTATCAAAGATCTGGGAACAAGGTGTTCAACGATTAAGGAATGACTAAATTGTGGTACATGATGTTACTGCCATTTAAGAAAAGACTATCAGGAATATAAGAGAAGCATAGGGAAGCACATGACCTGATGCAAAGTGAAGCAGGCAAAACCAGGAAAATAACATATAAGACAGTGGAAGGAATAACAAAGGAATCTGATTTCTGTAAAATTATATAATGACCAAGCTTGGCCACAAAAAAGTAAATATAATAGGAGCATTCGAACCTATCTGCCTGGGGGGGGGGGGGGAATGGAGGAAACCGGTTATAGGTGTGGAACTGGAGCATGCAATGTTAGACACATTTGGTGTGTGGAAAAGTTTTGTTCATTTTTTCTTTTTTGTTCTGTATTGTAAGAAATGGTTTATGGGTGAAAGGTGGAGGAATATACTGAAAATGTAGGTTACAGAAAAAAGTGTCAATAAAAAAACATTAAGTTAAATACCAGCATTGGCATCCATCAGCCATGTTCTCTTAAGAACACTATTTAGGGGGAGCTAGGTGGCTTAATGAATAAAGCACCAGTCCTGGATTCAGGATGACCTTAGTTCAAATCAGGCCTCAGATACTTGACATTTACTAGCTCCCTGACCCTGGGCAAGTCACTTAACTCTCATTGCCCCCCACACAAAAAAAAAGAACTCTGTTTAATGTTTAGTGTATACCAAATGTCTTTGTGCATTTTCAATCCCTTTAATAGCTTAAAACTGGACTAAGACTTTTGGTAAACCCTGCATCTATCCCTGAAATTTTTATCTGTGCTCTATATGCAAAGTTAAAAAGATCAAGATTAAGCTGTTTACAAAACTGTACTTGCTAGCCTGTAAATTCAAAGGAAGATAATAAAGAACTGAAAGCTGCCTACTGTTTATTATGTATTAAGCCTAGCACTTTCACAAATCGAGAGTATCAAAATACTCTATTTCTTGTTGATGGTAAAGAGAACCTAAATAAACTAGAAACAATTAAAAAAAATTTTGTTAAGAACCTGCTTCCCAGAATGATTCCCTTTTCTCTTTATAATTGGCTAGAGAATCGGCGTGTGGGGTGCATGTGTGTATCAGGAAGGGCAATGAAAGGGGATGGATAAAGGGAGGGCACGGTAGCTGTGTAGGGAAAGGACACCACTCATCCAATACGCCCTATCCTTACTCCCAGCTAAAAAGGAATAAACAAAAGGTACCTGAGAGTAAGGGCAGAAGGATAAGGGAGCCGGGAATCCTGAGGCGCGGCCAGGCCCCTCACCCAAAGGATTCTTTAAAGGAGAAGGGGGAGGGTAAATTACCTGCTCAGGCCCTTCCGCCTAGGCGTGCCTCTGACGTCACGAAGGCTAGAACGTCACTCCTCGTGACACCTCTCCCCCTCCCCGAGGATTCTTCCAGCCCCTTCCCCCCACCTCCTCGCCTCGTCCCCCCATTAATTCTCTTCCCTCGCCCCACCTCGGCCGCGGGAGCAGGTCGGCCCAGACGTCCAACCGAAGCACCGCCACCCACGGCCGAGAGGAGAGGCTGAGAAGGAGTTCGAGCACTGCGACCCTCCCGCTTTCGAGTGCAGGCAGCCCCCTCAGCCCGACCAGAACCGCATCCCCGCGCCCCACCCCCACCTAGCTCCGAGGAGGCCTCACCAGACAGGATCGGACCCCAGACCGAGCGGCCAGAAGTGACGACGGCTGGAAGGAGGCGCTGATGACGGAGGGAGAAAAAAGAGGGCGCGGGAAAGCAGAGGAAACAGAAACAGCAGTGGGCAGCGGCAGCGGCGGCGGCGGCGGCAGCAGCAGCAGCAGCGGGAGCACACGACTCCTCCCCCTCGGCCGGAAGAGGAAGTGGCCCGCACGGCGCCGGCGCCGGCCCCGGCCCCGCCCCCTCCACTTCCCTAACCCAATTCTCCAACCCCCCCACCCCACCCCACCCCTTCCTCTGGGAGGTGAGCGGGAAGGGTTGGGAATGAAGAGTCTGGGCTACGCCGCGACTGCTGCAGCTCCCGAGCTTGGAGCCAGCCAGCGCGCGTGCGCCTGCCCTGGGGCCACCTGAGACTGCCAGAGCGCTGACGGCTTTTGGGCTCCTCTGGGGGGCGGGGCTAGAAATTCCTGCCCTAATCTGGACTGACAGCAAATCCAGTTCGGGCTATGCTGGAACCGGCTCCTACCGGCTTTTCGGAGGGTCATTGTTTAATTTTCAGTGAGACTCCATACCTTGGAAATCAGGATTGTAAATCACGTCTTGATTAAATTGTTTTGTTGATTGCCTAGACTTCAGAAAGCTATAGAGAAATATGTTCATGCAAATTAAATTTAAAAATGTGTCGCGAAGTACGTTTTTTTTGGATTGTTGTATCTTAAATATTAGCCTACCACTGACTGATGGGCAGTAACCTCATCGGTTTAAGGGGCACTGGTAAATCCTGGTTCTAGTGAGCAAAGAGCTTGAATAAATTCCCCTCCCATAGTCAGTGCCGAGTGAACATATCGATTCCCAAAAGCGCATTCAGAACCAGGTGGTAGTGGAAGGGGGAGCGTCCCCCACCGCCACTGGATTTAGGAGTCGGAAGGAACTGGGTTCACATGAGCTGTGTGACATTAGGCAAGGACAAATTCTGTAAGCTTCAGTTTCTCATCAGTAAAATGGGAATAATAATAGCACCTCAAGTGAGATAAAGTGTAAAGTGCTTTGCAAGCCTTAAAGGGCCGAAGAGATGCTAATTTATTCTCTGTATTCATATTCAGAACTCTTTCAATTATTAACATGCTGCTTCTCTTTGAAGATGCACGTTCTTAGTTTGGCAAATTGGGTGTGCACAAAATAAAAAGCAGTCCTTGATATTTTTCTACCTTAACTTCCCTAAGGTTCAATTTCCTCACGTGTAAGATATATTTGTGGAGGTTATCTAAAAACAACCTTTCAGAAAATGCCATGGATAGATAGGCTCTGAGGTATGACCCAATAGTCAAGAGCCCTTGTACCCAAAGGCTGTGCCTGTATCACCAGCATGTTAGCCAGGGGAAAGGAGGAAAGGCAGACAATCTTTCCTCCAGTCTCCAAGGTGGGTATTGACTAGAATTATATCCATCTGCCACTCCTCCAATACCAAATAGGTGCCACCACTGAAAGAAAATCTCAGGGCTTTGCCATAATGAATCGGGCAAGCTCAGGAAAATGAGAAGAAAAAAAAAAGAGGCAAACCCAAGTGCCGATTTCAACCCTCCCTGCTGCTTTTTGAAATGAGAGCGAGACAATCCTGATAGGTACATATTTCCAAAAGAGGATGGGATGAAAATGCAGGGGGCTACCTGATGATACAAGTAATACAAATGAGGAAATGGGACCAAAGTACATGCCTCCTCTCCCCAAGAGACTGGTTGACCTCTCCCAACAGAATGGTTGACACATACTGGGAAGGCAAGCAAGACTGGAAGGAATGGGGTCACTCAGACTGACCCAGCCCAAATTTGATTACCACATTGGATGAAGCATTAGATCAAAAAGACCTGAGTTCAAATTTGGTCTCAGAGTTATTTGCTTTGTGATCCTAGGCAAGTTACTTAACTTCTCTTGCCTCAGTTTCCTCATCTATAAAATGGAGATAATAGAACCTCCTAAGGATATTGTGAGAACAAAATGAGATAATATCTGTTAAGCTCTTTGCAAACCTTAAAGATCATTATTATTATTATTATTATAGAGGGCAACCCATGTCCTATACTCACCAGCTTAGCCCATCTCCATCAAATGCTAGTTATACAAAAGACCATCATAGATAGTAAATTATCAGCAACTTATTTATCCAAGTAAAACAGCAAACAAAAATAGCAAAAATAAAGTAAATAGATTAAAATATACTAGTAAATACACAAGTACAGACCGTTCTCACTTAGATGGTTCAGCAGACCTCCCACTGCCCTCTCAGGACTCTGCATGGTCCTGCCCCCTGAAACACAGGTAGCTTTAGTGCCTAGGTGCATGCTCCTGCTGCCAGGAGTCTGAAGCAAGGCAGCCTGGAGTCAAATTTACCTAATGCAGGGGCAGCTAGGTGGTACAGTGGATAGAGCACCGGCCCTGGATTCCCGAGGACCTGAGTTCAAATTTGGTCTCAGACACTTAACAATTACTAGCTGTGTGACCCTAGGCAAGTCACTTAACCCCAATTGCCTCACAAAAACAAAAAACAAAATTTACCTAATGCAAATTTATGTCAAGAGAACAATCTGTAAAGGAGTTCTTCAGCTGAGAGTAAAAAAAAGGATCTCAGTTCAACCAGAAGAGAAGGATCTCACCCAGGGGAGGTCCTATCTCAGAAGTTACCAGGTGCTTAGCACAGTGTGTGGAACTTAGTTGGTGATTATTTACTGCTTGCTGACTTGACGTGTAAGCCCCAGAGATAAAGAAACATGATGGGACTGGCAGATCATGTCTACAGCTTGGAGGGCTGCAGCCTGCTATTCAAAGACTTTCTTTTTTCACAATCTCTTAGGCAGTCCTTTCTCCACATGTGTCTCTGAGGCATATCTAGAACCAACTCACATATATCCACAGCTTCTTCCCTCAGCATTCTCTCAGCCAGTCAGGAGTCATGTGTCCCACTGAAGCATACAAAACCACCCCAGGCTTGAGCAGAAACTAGGTTACATGTAAAATAAAAGGGATGGACTAGATAGCCACTGACGTCCCTTCCAGATCTAAATCTATGATTCTGTTGCATTACGTGCCTTTTCCCTCTTCCTTCCCCAGCATTTAAAGCCCAAATTCCCACAGATCATGTAGAAACTTTGGCAACCATCTTCTAGCTATGTATCTTCATCTGCTTAGCTGTGTAACAATTGGAATGACACCACCTGCTGGAGACTTACTGTAGAAAAGCTCCTCCGTGAGGTGAAGGTCTCTGAGGGCAAGACCATGCGTCTTTTCTTTGGCATCAGGAAGTGATGTTTGCTTGTGGGAGGAAGAAGGGGGAGCCTGGCGCTCTGACTCTGGCTCTTTCCTGAGGACTCCGGTGGAGAAGGGAGCTAGAAATGTGCTCTCCCTTTAATAGATAGATGAATGTAGGCCTTTCTCTCTCTTTACCAAATTCTTATTCTCCTTAATAGATGCTTAAAAGTCTAACCCTTGCTAACGCTTACAATTTATTGGCGACCACTCATTAGATATTTTAGACAGTATAGCTAGAATTTTAGCCTTTACAGCTAAAAGAAACAATTACATTGGGTAGCACCTGAGAGAAGAGAAAGAGGTTTCTGGCACCTCATCCACTTGATATCTGCTGCCCTGCTTGGTTTCAGCACCATGGAACAAGATGCCCCTCTCAGGATAAGTTTATCACTTCTAGACTCACTCACTACTGGCTGCTAACTCAAGGCTTCTTGACAACACCTCCCTCAGCCTCCTTTCCCCTTATTTGTAAGGTGTACCAAACTCCTTCAAATGCCTTTCTTTATAGAGGGCAGAAAACGGACTCAGCTCACTTCTCTTTGCATTGGCTACCCTACCTGGTTTCAACTCCACAGAATAAGATGCCCTTATTGGGTACCCCCAGGTGTCCTATCTTCCTTCCCCTCATCCCCACCCCACTATCTCCTCCTTTTGTTTGTTGTCTCCCCATTCAGATTATCACCTTGAGGGCAGGGACTATCTTTTTATTAATTATATTCCCAGGGTTTAGTATAGTGCTTGGTACATAGTAGGTACTTAATAAATGTTTATTGGGTTGGATTATTGGTCGGATCTTGTATACAACCTTGGAGGTGACAAGATGTGATCTCATTGAGGTGGGAAGGATAGTCCTTTTTTTTTTTTTTAATGGGGGGGGCGGGGCAATGAGGGTTAAGTGACTTATCCAGGGTCACACAGCTAGTAAGTGTCAAGTGTCTGAGGCCGGATTTGAACTCAGGTTCTCCTGAATCCAGGGCCGGTGCTTTATCCACTGTGCCACCTAGCCGCCCCCAGGATAGTCCTTCTTAACCTGACATTATGTTAGCAGGACTTAACTAAATGGGATTGTACTGGAACTCCTTGATGCTTTTGCCTCCCTTGGATGTTTCCTTCCTTTGGCATCAAACTTATGAACATTAAAAGGTCTACAGAGACTGTAGCTATGGCAAATAGTTTCCTTTTCTTTTCTTTCCCTTTCCAGATACCAGAGCAGCAATGAGAAGAAAGTGCAAAAGTAATAGCATGAGTAGACTAGCATCAAGAAAATGGAACAATTTTGGTAATTGAGATGGACATATTATAACATATTCTTTGATTACCTTAAAACCTTGAACAAGACTAAATAAGGAAAATGGACTAGTAGCAGATAAAGAGAAAAGTGATGACAACATAAGTGATATGAAGAAAAGTTGACCCCATTACATATATATTAAATTTAACATGATAGTAATCAACACTGCCTTGCTTATCTGTGAATCCTTCTGAACTTGTTTCTTTTTTTATGCATTTTAAAATATTTCTCTAATTCTCTTTTGTTTATTGTCTTTATTTTTTGCATCACTATCACTAATGCCCCCTCCATGTCTCCCACACCCCCCAAAATAAAAACCCTCCCTCAAAATATGTGCATATATGTATATATGTACAAATATATGTTTATATACACATACGTTTATTGACTATTTCCCTTAAAATTCTTGACCTTTTGTTCTCCAGATAATTTTTATTCTTTTATCTATTATATGTATTTATACTATTTTTATTTTATTATCACATTATTGTAATTTTTAATTTTTATAGCTCTATAAATTTATCTTTTGTTAGATTGGTTTCATACTAAATAGATAAATAAATCTATTTAGTATTGTCATTTTACTATATTAGTGTGGTTCCATCATGAGCAACGAATATCTCTCCAATTATTTAGGGCTTTATTACAGGGAAGAGCATTTTGTACTCATAAATTCCTTTGTGTTTATTAGTAGGTGTACTCCAGGATAATTTATACAGTCTGTAGTTATGGATTTTTTTTCCTACCTCTCTCTTCAGGGTTCTGTTGGCAATATATATGTTTGGATTTATTTTATATTCTTTTGCTTTACTCGAATGATAGCTTAAATAATTTTTAGTTGGATTTCTAGGGTTCTCTAAGTTAACCAACATAAAATTTGCAAAAAACCAATAAGTTTGTTTCCTTCTTGCCTTTGTATATTCTCTCAATTTCTTTTTCCTGTCCAAGTGTAACATTCTACATTTTTAGAATGATATCATATAGTAATATTGAGAATGAACAACCTTGTTTTATCCCAACTAGTATTTCCTTATAGATAAAGCTACCTCTTGGTTTTAGATAGATAGTATTTACTTGATTAGAACTTTTTGCCATGGGTCTACCTGATGCTGTATATCTGGATGGGGTGGATAGATCTTGTTTGATCCTGACCCTTTTGTAGTTTGGATGCTGCTAGTAATTCTCTTATAGTTCAGAATGAGATGTTTCTGCCTCAATCCCCGGTTTCTGTTTCAGTATCTTGGTTGCCTAATATGGACACTGGCCTCAGTTCAGTTCTCTTTCTCCTGGCATGGTCCCCAAATGGAAATTGGTTCTAGCTTTTTGCTGTGACTCTAACAGGCCCCAAGCAGATTTTGAAGATCATGCTAGTCTCAGCCCTCCTGTAAGGCATCCTACTACATATCAGTCACTGAACTGGCCTTCTGTCCTGCTGTGTTTCCCATGGGTTGAGGGTGGCTCTAACAACACTCTAATGTTGGGATCAAACAAAAGCTTACTTTGCCCTAACACAGCAAGACAATACAATAAGTGTGAGAAATGGGTAATTGTCTCCTCTTAATGTGGATATAACAGTCAGTCATACTCCCCCTGACCTGTTTGTAGGACAAAGGTCTCAGATCCCCTCCTCCCCCTCAGGTTAGCAAGGTCACATGGTTCAAGGAGCAATGGTCTCAATAAGGTCTGCTCCAGAGTTGTGTCCATATAATGAAGTATAAGGTCCACTCCTGAGTTATGCCCATACAAGGAAGAGGGGTGGGGATACTGCGTTCTGATTAGCTAGTTTTTGCGTGTAGATTGTAACCCCACCAGGGATGAAAAAGGAGAGGGTCCATTTGCATTAGGGACTAGGGTATAAAACAGGGCCTGCGAGCCCCCTTTCTGGGCACCCACTAGCTGCACACTAGGGTGCCTCCTTCTCATGATAAGAAAATAAAGCCTTTGTCACTTCGCTGCTGAGTTCCTGAAAATTATTGAGAAGAGGATGGATTTTTCCCTCACAATAAGGATACAGCATATCCTCTGGATGTGATCCTCTTCCATCTCCCTATAGAAAGGCATCTGGTCATTGATGTAGGAGGCAAAAAAGGGTTAATAGAAAAACCTAAAATGCAAGCCCTAATTCAGATATGAGCTCTAAGAGGGATTCAGACCCCAGTTAATGGATAACTTACAAGTCAGGATGCTAAGTTCTCTTACCCACATAAATCAGCACCCATAATGGGAACAGAGAGAGAGAGAGGCTATACCTTAGACTATATAGACAGGCTATAGAAATTTAGACTAGAAATAAATGATAAATGAATATATTTTGAAACTAAGAATGGGAAACAGACATGTGCAGAAAAGGTCAAATTTGTCCCCAGATTCACCTTTTGATGTGTAAACCCCCAAAACACACCTCCACTGAAAAAGGTACTCGCCTTGGGAATTGGCTTAGGACCCCAGGAACTCCAAATTAGAATAAACCCTCCCCTGTACCTCCCTAAGGTGGAGATTATTATAATGAGACTGATAATCAATTTATCCATACTATAAATATAACTGTCTTTCCTTTCCTTATTCAAGAGATACCTTTCCACTTTTCTGGTTCTCTCCCTGTGGTCACTCACAGTATTATGATAAAACTAGGGAAACTGAGTCACTGAGTCTTGTAATTCTTTTGGGACGACTCAGTTTCAATTTGACCCCAAATTCTATCCCACATTAGTCATCAGGGCAGGATATAATGAAAGGCATGGTAATTTTCATGGTCTTCACTCCATGTGTTTTATTCCCTTAAGTGGCCAGGAAGTTGTGGCAGGGAAATGGTAATCAGATATCTGTGAGAGCTTTATCTTCTTTAAGGAAAGCCAATCTGTCAGGAGAGGCAAAGAGGAGGATCCTGGGTCTACCCCATGTTGTGAGGGGGTAGGTAGAAGAAGTTAAATCAGGGAAGTGCTGATAAATATTAGTCCTATCACTCCATTGATCAGAGGTATGCATAGCTAGTTTCTGTTTCCCTATACAGTGACTTTTGGGGGCTACCTTCGTTGCCTGTTTCTGTTCTGACAAAGCCACATCACCCACTGGCTTTAGGCCTTTTTTACTAGAATGCTACTGGCTTCTGAATACTATTGAACACTTTTTGTTTTGTTTTGTTTGGTGAGGCAATTGGGGTTAAGTGACTTGCCCAGGGTCACACAGCTAGTAAGTGTTAAGTGTCTGAGGCCATATTTGAACTCAGGTCCTCCTGAATCCAGGGCTGGTGCTCTATTCACTGTGCCACCTAGCTGCCCCTATTGAACACTTTTTAATCGGCCCTCAAATTTCAGTACACCTTTCCTAGAGGTCAGGCTAGCTCTGACCCCTTGTGGGGTGATCTATATATAGAATGTGTGTTTTTGGAAATAAATTGCTATAGCTACCAGTTTGGGGTAAGCATATTATTAATGTATCAATATTATACCAGTAAAGGATTGACCAAGTGTCTCTCTAATTCAAGGTCTTAGGCCACATGGTAGAGAAAACAGGGAGAGAGCTTCAGCATGCCAGTTAACAGAAAAGCCCCAAAAGACCCATGCAGTCTCCCAGAGAGATACTTTTCCTGGTGGCTTCCAAAGGCTTTTAAAAAAATCCTCTTTTGATAGAGATGGGTCACTATACATTGATCAAAACTAATTGGTTAGCATCATTCATTTGCATTGGTTGACATGACTTGAAGGTGGTCTACATTAAAATGAACTCTAGAGTTGACATCTGGGAAAAGAATGCAAAAGATCCTCACTCAAATTGCTCACGGCAAAGTCCATTATCTAGGTATAGTTTAATCAGTCCACTGATCAAGACAAAAGAAACTATCTCCATTTCTTTTGTTCCCTTGGGTTTGTCCCAGATAAGATTTGATAGAAGTTTCTCAAGGAGAACTGGACTTTCTGGATGTGAAGAGAGGGGAGGAGAAAGGACTGAGAAAGTGATCTGAGTCCCCCCAAGAAATGCATTATTTTATTTATTTATTTATTTATTTATAGTGAGGCAATTGGGGTTAAGTGACTTGCCCAGGGTCACACAGCTAGTAAGTGTCAAGTGTCTGAAGCCGGATTTGAACCCAGGTACTCCTGACTCCAGGGCCCATGCTCTATCCACTGCGCCACCCAGCTGCCCCCAGAAATGCATTATTAATAATTATTTTCTCATAAAGGCCCTCCAATTTCTGGCTCACTTACCAGAATTCACACTGGCTTTCTGGTCTCCTCTGCTAGCAACCCCTCTAGCCATTATACATTATATAGTACTGGACTGTTTTGTTTTGTTTTTTTATCATTTTTCCATTTGATGACCTTTTTTAGATCTTTTCTATGTGCCTATGGAAGATCTGACTCCCTAATGACCTTTTAAGTTACCATTTAAACAGGAAAAAGGAGTTACATTCTTAAAGTAGAAGATAATACCAATAGTGTGGTCCACCTGACTGTTCAGACCACCCAAAAACTATCGGCAAATAAAACCCTGGAAACTATGCTTTAAAAAAGCTTGTATTGATGTGGGATGGATTTAGGGTCAAACTGATTGTGAGTTGTCCCAAAAGAATTACAAGACTCAGTGACTTAGTTTCCCAAGTTTTATTGCAATACTGTGAGTGACCACAGGGAGAGAATCAGAAAAGTGGAAAGGTATCTCTCAAATAAGGAAAGGAAAGACAGTTATATTTATAGTATGGATAAATTGATTATCAGTCTCATTATAATAATCTCCACCTTAGGGAGGTCCAAGGGAGGGCTTATCCTAATTGGGACTTCCCTTGAGGCTGCTACCTTTTTCTGTGGAGGTGTTTTGGGGGTTTACATATCATAAGGTGAATCTGGACACTAATTTGACCTTTTCTGAGCATGTCACCTTTTCATTCCCATGCCTAGTTTCAAAATATTTTCATTTAGCAGTTAGAATTTCTACACCCTGTCTATGTATCATTGTTATAGTTAAGGTCTCTATGACCTACCTCTTTATGTTCTTGTTATGAGTGATGATTAATGTGAGTAACAAGAGTCTAGGCCCTGACTTGCACTAATGAAGGCCCAAGTCTTATGTTATCCATTAATCCCTTTCAGAGCTGGGGGTCTGAATCCCTCTTAGAGCTCAGATCTAAATTAGAACTAGGGTCTTAGGTTTTTCTGTTAACCCCTTTTTTTGCCTCCTACATCAGTATGACAACTGCTCACATCTTTTCAACCCAGAGGCAAGGTGAAAACAGACTTTATCAGTTACTTCCTCAAAGACATCCTAAAATGAAAACTCAAGAATATCATATCTATCTATGGCCAAGGAGAAATGATTAGATCTGGGAACTCAGAGACCATTAGTAGGAGTATTAAGGTAACTGAATGACACTTTTTTTTAAAAAAGAAGGGTAGTGCAAGGCAACATGGCAGAAAAATGGTCAGAAAGTAATATGGTAGATATGGAACTGGTGAATACTCACAAGTCAGAAGTCCAGGGCCTCAGGGCAGGGGTTAGGGTGAAACAGAATAGCCTGGTAGAGAGATGGTCAGAGAGCAAGGTGTTGTTACTTGTGTAATGGGCTATATATGGTGAACTCTCACTAATCAGAAACCTAAGACCCTAGGATGGGGCCAAGCTAGAGGGAAAAGGTTTGGCAGGAGAGATAATGACTCCTGTTTGGAGCATGCTGAGTTTGAGATGTCTGTGGGACATCTAATTCAAAATGTTTAATAGGCATTTGGTAATGCAGGGCTAAAGCTCAGGAAAGACTGGGGCTGGGTATGCACAATATGGATGATGATCCAGCAAAGGAGACTGAGAAGGAGGGACCACACAGGAGGAGAACCAAGAGATCTTTGTTTGAGAGAAGTGGCTAAATGAATGAATTTGAATGAATGTGGCTAAAGCATAGAGAAGGATCAGGACAGCAGAAGAAATGGTTACATAAGGGGCAGCTAGATGGCGCAGTGGATAGAGCACCGGCCCTGGAGTCAGGAGTACCTGAGTTCAAATCCGGCCTCAGACACTTAACACTTACTAGCTGTGTGACCCTAGGCAAGTCACTTAACCCCAATTGCCTCACTAAAAAAAAAAAATGGTTACATAAGGGACAAGGAGATACAGAGCTACTATAGGTATAAGTGACAATAATGCCATGTGAGGATGAAAAAAGCTGAGGATATGTATTGTTATGGGGGAAATCAGTGGGAGGTTTGGGGTTCTTCTTTAAAGAATTATACCCTCTTGCACATAAATCCAATTAAAATAAAATAATATTTCATTTGGGTGCTAGAGAAAGCAAAACCTTAAGATAAGTCCTAAGGGGAGATATCAGGCACAGAGATGTGGTACATTGAGATAACTATCTCCTAGAGTAGGAGACAGGCAAATGTTTTGTGTGTGTGTGTGTGTGTGTAGGGGGGGGGGCAATGAGGGTTAAGTGACTTGCCCAGGGTCACACAACAAGTGTCAAGTGTCTGAGGCTGGATTTGAACTCAGATCCTCCTGAATCCAGGGCCAATACTTTAGCCATTGTGCAGCCTAGCTGCCCCCCAGGCAAATACTTTTATAGAGGACCCATGGTGGTCTGGTAGGATAATCATCCAAGGAGAGGACCATCTCCCACTGATGGTGGCTGGGAGAAGTTGGGGGAGAGGCAGCATGGATCTCTCAAACCATCTCAGTCCCCCTCACACCACAAAGGCAGCAGCCACGCCCAGTGGGTCTATCTCTCCCGCTTCAAGGTGTGTCTCAGGGAGAAGACCCAAGTCAGCTGGCCAGGTCAATCTTCAATAGTACTATCCCATAATTTTTATCATGGGAAAAGAAGACCTAAGGAGAACACAAGGCTTTATGTAGACTTGGGACTCTATGTGACTCCTGAACTTGTTTCTGTTTGTTTTTTTTTCTATGTATTTTTGAAATATTTCTCTAATTCTCTTTTCTTTATTATCTTCTTTTTTTGGCATCACTATCACTACTGTTCCTTCCACATCTTTCCCACCCCGGAAAATAAAATTCCTCCCTATACATGTAAGCCTGCACGCATACATACATATGGGGTGTGTGTGTGTATATATGTGTACGCGCGCGCGCGCGCACACACATACACACACACACACACACACACACACATATATACAGTCGCAGAAGCAGTCCACATAGGCATTTTATCTTTAATCATGTCCCCAAATCTCTTTGGAGCCCCTCAGGAGAAGTCCTAAAGCACTTGTGACCATAGATCTGTCTGTAGATCATGGAGAGGGGATAAAGGGGAAGGTTGTACATTCAGAGTCCAAACTTTGGACTTCTAAGTTTAAACAGGGATGAAATAAGGAAAATGTCTTCAAGTGAGAAAATTTAGAGAAGGAAAATAACAATGAAGTTACAACTGATTGATGCTCTCAATGTAATAGCAGGAATAAGCAAATTTTTCTACCTAATATTGTTACTCATTGTAAAATCATTGTTGTAATTGCAATGTTGGGGCCAAATTTGACATAGGGAGAGTTAATTGAGTGGCTTGTTGTAATATTGGGGTCCCGGGAATAATGAGGGACCTCTAGGCCCAAAGCTCCCTCCCCTCCAAACTGCCTTTTTAGATATTTCTCCCAGGCCAATAAGAAAGGAGCCTAACAGTCTCTTTTCCACAAACAAACCAGGTTTTATTAATGGGAATAAAATAAACAGCAAAGGTGAAATTAATAAAATCAAAGACAAGGGAATAGGGAAAAAGAAAAATGTATAATCCCCTTAACTCTAACCTGTAAAGAATTGTTATTTGAGGTTTTTGTGCCTCTACATGCACTGGCCTGGGGCTCCACAAACCACACGGTGCTCCACCCACTGGTTGTAGCTGTTGCCATGGCACTGGCACCTCACATCATCACCACTCGCCGACGCCTACATGGGCCTGGCAAAATTATAATGATTGGAAGCCTAGTGAGGGCAGTCATGTGACTGTCAGAACGGCCATCCCATTGGCTGGGGCTGTGTGGGGTTTTTTTGGGATTGGGGGAGGAGAATTGGGCATTCTAGGTGGACGCTGGAAGGAGACAGGAGTTCTGCGGTGTATTCTCAGCTGATTCCTGGGTGGTGGTATTTTTTCAGGTTGTATAATTTCCCTTTCCCCATTTTATTTCCTTTCCCTTGATCCTACTGATCCTGTTTGTGTTTTTTTTAAAGTTTGTTCTTGTTAAAATAAATCCTGTTCTGTTTTGAGGGAGGCTGCAGGTCTCCTTCCTTGCCCCAATATTGTGGTGAGCCACTTAGCTAACACTCCCCAATTAAAAATTGGTCCCCACAGTTTTTGGCAAGTCAACCAGGAGTTGATTAACCTAGTGAATTTCTTTAATCCATGCCCCTCTCCCCCTTATTTGGCCACAAGCCAACTAACCTGGAGGACCTTCTTGCCCCTCCCCCACTACCCCCTTAGGCAATCTCCCTTGCTTTTAAAAAACCTTAGCATTTATCTTACTGGTTAGAGAAAAGCCGGTTCATTTTGAACTGCACCATGATTGAATATTTGGCTCCCCCCTTTTATATTCCAATTGGCATATTTTGGGACAGCATATTGTCCCGATTTAAACTGTTGGCCTGCTCAATACTTATTCATGGCATTGATGGTTTCCTCCTCACAAACACAGTAAAAAATCTTTGGAACAATGGTATGGGAGAGTTTATCTTTCCCACTGAGCACATATACAATATTACTGGAAGCATTACAACTAAATTTGAACTTTACTATACACTATCATTATAGCTCAAATGGCTATAAATTTTATTCCCATTACTGTCATTATTGCAATGTGGTATTTTTTCCAAAAAAGCTGTAAAGAGAGGAAGGGATATGACCATAGTAGACCACGTGTTCAGAGGGATACCAGTACAGGTCCCTCTATTGGAGATGACCTGAGTTCAGAAACAGATTTTGTGATGTTTAAAATCTATATTGTGGTTGCCTTAAATCAGAAGCTTCAGCTCCAGTCTAGCCTAGAGTTCCAGCCTGGTTGGGTTCTTCCTGAAGTCCTCCTCCATGACCCTGCTTTAATCAGGAACACACTAGCAAGCTGTTTGTGGAAGCTTTTTATAGATCTGGAACAGAGGTGGTCCTTACACACTGCTTCAAGGTGATTGGTTGGCGTCATCCAAATCCATTGGCTTTGAAGGTGTTCTCAAGTTGAGTTCACAGTCTAGTTTCTGAGAACAATACCTTCTTAATGGATAGCCAGGTGTGATTACAATCCAATTAACTTGAAGTAGGCTTAATCAGCAGTCAATCACTCTCACTTGACTCAATCAGTATAGATTAATCTCCAGGTGGGTCTTTGAGTATCTGCTAAATCCCATTATTTCATCACATTCCCCACTTTGTTTCTTCTAGGAACAGGTGTTCCTAGATGAAACAGTAAAAAATAATTAAGTCTTTGGAAGTCTTTTCTCAGTTCTCTTGTCTTCTTGGAGTGGTAAGATGTCATCAGGAGGAAGCTGGATCTTCTTCTTTAACTGTTTGAATTGCCGTATTTTTTACTAAACCTTAGCATAGCATTGTCAATGATCAAATTTAATACATTCCATTACATTTTAGACCAGTATTTAGAATCAGATCAACAGAAACTGCTCCCTGTACAGAATGTTACAGCCCACAGAGGAGCACAGCATAAAATATATAGCCCATTCAGTCCAAAGTATCTGAGTGCATGGAAGAAACTTATACCTAAGTTTGATCATAATCCGAAGTCAGTAATTTCGCAGTTTAGGTCTATTTTTAATACATATCAACCCACTTGGGCCGATGTCACTTGTCTTATGGAAATTAGAGTGGCCTCTCCAGGAGCCAAACTTGGATTATAATGATCCACAGCAATTCCAAGAATTAAAAAATGCTAGGGAAATGCTACTGAAAGGAATGGAATCCTGTTCTAAGAAATCTGACAACTGGCAAAAATTTAAAAAACTCGCTCAGGAGCCTAATGAACAACCTAATAGATTTTATGATAGACTTTGTGAAGCTGCTAGGCAATTTACAAGACTGGACCCACTAGACTCAAAAGACTCCTATATTGTATGTAATACATTTGTATATCAATCATTGCCAGAAATCCATAAATTTTTTATTTCCAGGCTGGAAAGATATGGCTATAGACAGGCTTAAAGAAACTGCCACCTATATCTTTGAGGCGAATGAAGACAATATGGCTAAGCAAAGCATTCTGGCACCAGCACTTTCAGGTCAGGCATTTAAAGGTCAGGACAAAACCCCTAAGGTGTGTCAGTACTGTGAAAAACAAGGACACTCATTGAGAGAATGTAGAATTAGAAAGCAAGAACTCAAGTGGGCAGTAACTGAGGGTCTGGAATATTTTTTCAGGAGAAACCAGAATAATTATGGAAATTTTTACCAGAAAGGAAACACCCAAGATAATTACAGACCTTATTACAACCAAAGCCAGTATAATCATATACCCTATCAGGGAGGTACAGAAGGACAGAATCAGAAGTGGGGTAACTCTAGAATCCCTCAGAGGGAGACACAGGGCTGATGGTGTCCAGGGGAGGAGTGGAAAATAAATACAGAAAGCTTTACTTTTCCAGATCCTGAATTTTTGAACCCTCTTGTACCAATCCATTCACCTCCCCAGAGTAACGAACCCCATGTGACCCTCAAAGTAGGGGACACGTATTATGATTGTCTGTTAGATACAGGAGCCTCTAAATCAGTCTTAGTGCATAAACCAGACCCTGGATGCAATGCTATTGGATCTTTAAATGTGGTAGGAGTCTCCAGTAAGGCCCAAAGAGTGGCAGAATTAACCCCTTGCATGGTATGTATGAGGCCTTTAATGGTAGAACATTCATTTTTACTTATGCCTGATGCCCCTGTAAATTTATTAGGTTGTGATCTCCTTTGTAAACTTAGAGCAACCATATCTTGTGCTCCAGATGGGGCTGTCTCTCTGTGGTTGCCAGAGGATACTGTTCATTTATTACCAATTTTGACTGCAAATGCTCAAGGAGCAGTAGGGGATATATCCAAAATCCCCTCTGACATTCCTGAATCCCTATGGGCCTCATCCTCTACTGAAGTGGGGCTCCTTAAATCTGCTATGCCTGTTACTATTAAAGTTAAAGGAGGACCACCTCCATCCATTCCACAGTATCCATTGTCTAAAGAAGCTATAGAAGGGATCGCCCCTATAATTGAGGCTCTGAAAAGTCAGGGTATTATTGTCCCATGCCATCATTTTCCATGTAATACTCCCATTTTGCCAGTTAAAAAACCCGAGCTTGGCCCAGATGGCAAACCTGTTTATTGTTTTGTACAAGATCTTAGAGCTATTAACAATTATGTTATACCTAGACATGCTATAGTCCCTAATCCTGCCACCATAGTTTCTTCAATCCCATGTGAGGCTACATACTTCACAGTGGTAGACCTCTGCTCTGTCTATTTCTCTATACCAGTGCATGAGGACTTCCAGTATTTATTTGCCTTTACATGGAAAAATACACAGTGGACCTGGACTAGATTCCCACAGGGATTTGTGGACAGTCCTACATTATTTTCTCAAATTTTACAATAGGACCTGGCCTCTATTACTTTTAAAGGTTCGATTTTAGTACAGTATGTTGATGATTTACTTTTAGCCTCTCCTGATGCTGACACCTGTCAGGAAGTCAACCGCCATTTATTATTAGAACTATACAAGAGAGGCCACAAGGTCTCTAAGTTAAAGGTGCAAAGGTGTTTACCTCAGGTAGAATATTTGGACTTTATTCTGGCTGCTGGAATTCACTCTGTCTCTGCTAAGTGAGTCCAGGCTATTCAACAACTCACTGATCCCTCTACTAAGAAGCAATTAAGGGCCATTCTGGGAGCAGACAATGGATACCTTCTTTTGGTGAAATTACTAAGCTTCTTATAGCTCTAACCAAAAATTCTGTCCCAGAACCTTTACAGCTGGATTCCCAGCATCTCTCAGCTATTGAATTGAAGCGGGCATTGTTATTAGCATCTGCACTAGGACTCCCAGATTACAGTAAGCTTTTTACTCTTTGTGCATGAACAGAAGGGAGTGGCTTCTGGGGTCCTGACTCAATCATTAGGACCTGTCCAGCATCCAATAGATTATTATTCCAGCCAACTAGATTCTGTGGCCTCTGGGGTGCCACCCTGCCTCAGGACAGTGGTGGCTACAGTCCTTTTGGTAGAAAAAGCCTCTGATTTGGTCCTAAGTAATCCTCTTACAATACAATGTCCCCACGAAGTAGAGGCTCTCTTACTGCACCATAGAACACAAGCCTTTTCAGATCAAAGGCTGGCTAAGTATGAAGTAACACTGCTAGGTCATGAAAATATCACTTTAAAATGCTGTACAGTCCTTAACCCAACAACACTGCTCCCTAACTTACCACTCTTGGGGGAGCCATTGCATGACTGTGCCTCTTTAGTTGATCTGGCTAAGAAACCGCGTGATGACCTTTTGGATACACCTTTAGAGAACCCTGATATTGTCCTCTGTATGGACGGTTCTTCATTTATGAAAGATGGCACCCATTTCACTGGCGCTGCTGTAGTTTCTGATCATGATATTATCTGGGCAGCTTCTCTGCCTTCACATTTTAGTGCACAAGCTGCTGAACTTGTGGTTCTTACACAAGCCAAACAGAGCACAGGGGTAATAGACAGTTCCAATTTGCAAGCATTATCACTCAATTGCAAACCCTGGGACTCAAACTCTGTAAGGTATCAGGAGACAGAAATTGTCTTTTCAGAGCCCTCGGAGACCAGTTAGAAGGTCATTCCAAAAACCATCTCAAACACAGACAAGAAACTGCTAATTATATGCTCAGTCATAAAGAAGATGTTAGGTCTTTTATGGAAACAGATATTCCCTTTGAAGAATATGTTGCTGATTTGAAAAAAGCTGGTACTTGTGCTGGGAATGACGCCATTGTAGCCTTTGCCAAACATAACCAACCGAATGTGATCATTCACCAGTTGAATGAACCTCTATGGCAAATTTGTGGCACAGACAAAGTCGATGCTAAAGAACTCCATATTTTCTACCATAACAGTCATTATGACAGCATTAGAAGAATCAATGATGATTCAGAAACCCCTGCCACTTTGGTATGCAGAGAATTGGGGAACCAGTTTAAAAAATGTGGTATACCCCAAATTCTAGCATTATAAGATTTTACCTTAAACAAGCTTTTCCTCCTACAGGTGAAGAACTTCTCCACCAAGAGCATATGGCTCTGTCTTCTAGAAATGGTTATTGAACCTTATTACTTGATTTATGAGGTAATTAATGAACATACTGAGACTTGCTGACATTTTATTTCCTTTTTGATAAATTGTTTATCATTTCAAGTATCTGTTATTGTCATCATACTAGAGATAGAGAATTCATGGACAAGATGATGTGGTTTACTTGCTTAATGAAGATTCTGTAATAATGTTTAATATTATCAGCCATTTACATTCATTTATCATTTGTATGTCATTGTGACTATGTATACTCTGGGTATGGTTTGGGATTATAAATATATTTCAAGGGGGAAGCTAGGTGGCGCAGTGGATAAAGCACCAATCCTGGATTCAGGAGTGCCTGAGTTCAAATCCGGCCTCAGACACTTGACACTTACTAGCTGTGTGACCCTGAGCAAGTCACTTAACCCCCATTGCTCCGCAAAAAAAAAAAAAAAATTAAAAAAATATATATATATATTTCAAGTATATCACTTAACCCCCATTGCTCCGCAAAAAAAAAAATATATATATATATATATATATATATATTTCAAGTATATCCTAAGTTATGCAGTGTAGCATGCATTTTTACCATCAAATTGTCTTTGGTGAAATTAATATGAGATTTATGATTTATGGAAACTTACCATTTCAGAGACTAATTGCTCTTACAATGAGTTTAATGGAGATGGTTCAACTCGATGTTGCAGGCCCTGGAGAGAATATATGTACAACAGGAAGAGAGACAGGTATATGTAAGATACCCTGATGGAGGCTGAGAGAACAGCCAAATACATTCAGGAGGTCCATAGTTTGCTTATGAGAGCAGCTATGTAGAGCATAATTACTGAATATAGTCCAGTTTCTTCCTCTCTCACTCCAAAAATGTTCTGGTGTCATGTTAGCCCTAATGCATGCACCTGGTTTAACTTGGCTTCTTGACTCAATCTGGTGGCATGGTCAGAATCGATTCATCTGAGGCCTAGCACAATTATTAGATGTCTATGCACTATGAGATGTGATATGGTAACCTTTCCATAACATTTTCAGGTGTCATCATGGACACATGACTAAATTTGGCCTTGATCCAGACATATAGTGGTAAAAAGTGTTAGTAATGTCATAACTGTCTCAATATTGTATTGTGTATGGATATGAGTATCCTCCAAAGGGGGGACTCCAATATGATGTATATGTATATCAAGTTTAAACTTGTTTTGTATATTTTGAAGAACTTTCATTGTTTAATTTGAACATTTTTGGACAATGCTATGTTAAAGATTAATGAAAATCCAGCGGTTCCAGAGACAACCAGAATCCACAGCCAGCCAGAATCCAGACCAGAGTTCCCCTGATGACATCTCTTTTTTTTTCTTTTCTTTTTTTTTTGTGTGTGAGGCAATTGGGGTTAAGTGACTTGCCCAGGGTCACACAGCTAGTAAGTGTTAAGTGTCTGAGGCCGGATCTGAACTCAGGTACTCCTGACTCCAGGGCCGGTGCTCCATCTACTGCGCCACCTAGCTGCCCCTCCCTGATGACATCTCAACCCTCCTTCCAAGACAAGATTTTAAGGGCTTTAAATGGACATATACATCATCTGTAATATATATTTTCCCTTTCCTATATTGTTATTGGTATATTGTTTGTTAGCATTGGTTATGATATTCTATTATTTTTAAAAATTTATTTATTGTTTATTATTTATTCTTCCATCACGGAAACACCCTGTGTTTCTTGATGAAACAAAGGGGGGGAATGTAAATAATTAATTGTTATTTGAGGTTTTTATGCCCTGGTGCGCACTGGCATGGTGCTCCACCCACTGATTGTAGCCATTGCCATGGTACTGGCACCTCACATCATCACCACTCGTCAACGCCTACATGGGCCTGGCAAAATTACAATGATTGGAAGCCCAGTGAGGGCAGTCATGTGACTGTCAGAGCAGCTATCCCATTGTCTGGGGCTGTGTGGGGTTTTTCTGGGATTGGGGGAGGAGAACTGGGCATTCTAGCTTGACGCTGGAAGGAGACAGGAGTTCTGCTGTGTATTCTCAGCTGATTCCTGGGTGGTGGTATTTTTTCAGGTTGTATAATTTCCCTTTCCCCATTTTATTTCCTTTCCCTTGATCCTACTGATCCTGTTTGTTGTTTTTTTTAAGTTTGTTCTTATTAAAATAAATCCTGTTCTGTTTTGAGGGAGGCTGCCGGTCTCCTTTCTTGCCCCAATATTGCGGCGAGCCACTTAGCTAACACTCCCCAATTAAAAATTGGTCCCCACAAACCTAAGTTTATACAATCTCCAAACTCGCTTCTAGTTCAGCTAATTCAAAAGAGCAGGGCTCATATGTTAACTCACCACCTGGGGTCTGTAGCTTCAATGTGAAACAGCTTTGCAGTCTGGGCACACAGGACAAACTGCCAGGAAAAAAACTCTTTCTGCCCATTCCTGCAGCTTGCACCACCAGAAAGAAAGTGACTCCTAAAAAGACTGAGCTCCCCTCAGCAAGCATTTATTCTCCCTCCCCCAAAAGGGGAGGTCCTTCAAACTGCCTGTGGAGAGTGGTTTCTACTGCTGACATCAGCAGCATATGTCACTCAGGACAGGACAGGTGTGGCCCATCCCAATCAGTCTGCCAAATTCCATTATTTACCACAGCAAAGACCTTGGCGCTCTCTACTTATGACTTCTATTAGCATACCTGAAAATAGGAAATTATTTTGACTTTTCATTACTCCAAAAAGTGAAGATATGTCTCAAATTGAAGTTTAAGTTGAGGTGGGTCTTTTTTGAAAATGACCTTTTTTTAAAAGGAGTTTTTCATGATTATTATTAAAGAAGGACAAATCTATACTCTTGATATATATAATATCCTTTACCTTATTTCTGTGAGATCAGTATGATTCAGCAGGCCTACCTAGAATATGACTAATTTGGATAACATTTGTTGTTATTGAATAGAATTAGATTTGCCAGACAATCTGTATAAAAGGTACTATTTCCTCCTATAGCCTATGTCTCCAATTCTGGTAGCTGCCGATAGGCTAATAGTTATTCCTTGGGTCTTTGTAGTCAGTTTCTTTCTCAAGTGAATCAATGTACATTGAAGAAGTTGCCTGTGGAAAGTACTCTTAACTAGAGTCAGGAGGTCTGAACCTCCTTTGTCACTAACTGTATGACCTTAGATAAGTCAGTTCATTTTTTTGAGCTTCAGAAAATGCCAAACAAAATGAAAAAGCCTAAGAGGTAACCCCCCCCCCCAAAAGAGGAGAAACTCTATAAATCCAAGTAGAGGCTCAGAGAATAGAATGTCCTGACTCCAAGGATTATGAGAGTACTAGACAAAATGAGACAAGAGATTAAAAAATATATATATATATATGTTAAAGTAAATGAAAGCTTAGAGAGGAAAGAATGACAAGATATAGCATCTTAAACCAGACAGTGGTAAACCTTACCCAAGAACTGTGCCCTCTAAAAATGAGAATGGGCCAAATAGGAACCAATGACTCCACAAAAACAACATGAAATATTAAAACAAAATCAAAAGATTAAAAAAAAGGGAAGGGGGCAGTTAGGTGACACAGTGGATAAAGCGCCGGCCCTGGATTCAGGAGGACCTGAGTTCAAATCCGGCCACAGACACTTTATACTTACTAGCTGTGTGACCCTAGGCAAGTCACTTAACCCCATTGTCTCACCAAAAAACAAGCAAACAAACAAAACAAAATAAATAAATTGGGGGAACATGAAAGGTATCACATACCAATCCTATGAAGAGGGGAAGATTTCATTACCAAATAATAGGTAGAGAAGCTCATGGGAAGCAAAAAAGATACTTTTGATTACATAAAATTAAAAAAAGTAGGGGCAGCTAGATGGCACAGTGGATAGAGCACCGGCCCTGGTGTCAGGAGGACCTGAGTTCAAATCCAGCCTCAGACACTTACTAGCTGTGTGACCCTGGGCAAGTCACTTAACCCCAATTGCCCTGAAAAAAAAAAAGAAAAAAAAAAGTAGTGTATAAGCAAAATCAATTCAGCTAAAATTAGAAGAGAAGCAAAAAATTAGGGAAAGTATTTGCTGCAAGTTTCTTTGATAAAGGTCTCATTTCTAAGATATATAGGAAACTGTTTCAAATTTGTAAGAATAAGAGCCATTCCTCAGTTGATTAATGGTCAAAGGATTTGAATAGGCAGTTTTCAAAGGAAGAAATCCTATCAATAGTCATATGAAAAAATGTTCTAAGTCAGATATATAAAACAGGCATTCCATAGGCTACATGTGGCATACAACACTTCTGAGTGAGGCCTAGACCATATTAAAATGTAATTGGAAAATATGTAATAAAACAAATAAAAATGCAATAAAAGATAGGTAATATTACATTTTAAAACTGTCAATATGCAGCCCACAGGGATCCCATGTATAGATTAATGGCCCCCATTTCTATCTGGGTTTAATATCACTGCTCTAAATCACTAATAATTAAGGAAATGCAAATTAAAACAACTTTAAGATACCATCTCATACCCAACAGATTGACAAAGTTGACCAAAAGAAAAAATGAGAAATGCTAGAGGAGCTCTAAAAAAATAGATACATTAATGCACTGTTGGTAGAATTGGTGGAACTGGTCCAGCCATTCTGGAAAGTAATTTGCAATTATGCCTAAAAGCTATCAAATTGTGTATGTCCTTCAACCCAGCAATATTGCAACTAGGTCACTATTCCAAAGAGATAAAAGGAAAATAAAAAAGACTCACATGTAAAAAATATATTTATTGTAGCTCTTTTTGTGGTGGCAAAGAATTGGAAACTGAAGGGGTACCCCTCTATTGTGGAATGGCTGAACAAGTTATGACATATGAATATTATGGAATCCTATTGTGCTGTAAGAAAGAATGATGAGTATAGTTTTTTATTTTGTTTTGTTTTTTGGTGAGGCAATTAGGGTTAAGTGACTTGCCCAGGGTCACACAAGCTAGTAAGTATCAAGTGTCTGAGGCCACATTTGAACTCAGGTCCTCCTGAATCCAAAGCTGGTGCTCTATCCAATGAGTTTAGTTTTAGAAAAACCTAGGAAGACTTGCATGAACTAATGCAGAGTGAAGTGCAATTTATGTAATGATAGTAATATTGTAAAGATCAACAACTTGGAAACACTTAGTAACTTAGTAAAAAGATCAACACAATGACCAATCACAATTCCAGAGGATTCATGTATGATGAAACTCTAGATAGAGAGGACAGACTCAGAATGTAGATTGAGGAATTTGTTTTTCTCTTTTGGGCATTGTTAATGTAAGAATTTGTATTGCCTACATGATTGTATTCATTATACATGATTGTAATGGATTGCTTTTCTTGCTTTTTCATGGGGTGAAGAGAGGAAGGCAAGAGGGAGATAATATAGACCTGAAAATGAAATAAAATTGATCTTTTTTTAAAAAGGGAAAAATAATGAGGTCAGGAGGGAGAGGCAAAATGAAGGAATAGATGGAAGAAATACAGTAAGCTCCCACACCCCACCCCTCATCTCCTCCAAAAAGGTCAAGAAAATATACTAGATCAAATCTGATTTTTTAAAATCCAAGAAAAATGGGCCATTTTTCAGATCAGGTCAACAAAGGAAGACAGATGGGAAAGAGTCTGGTCAGAAACATGGCACATAGAACATTCCAGCCCAAGGAGAGGTTGAACACCAGAGCAAGATGAGGTGCTAGATCCAGCAGAAAGGGGCCTAAACGTATATAAGAGACAGGAATAGGTGCCACCTGGCAATTTTGTTGCTTACTACCCAATTCTGGTCATAGATCCAGGGTGGACTGAGAAGGATACTTGCACCTAGGAGTGGCATTCTAGGGTAAGAAGCAATCATGGACCCTTGCTTGTTTGTTGAGCAGAGAATAAGTTCAGAAGTAAGCAGTAATTATGTGACTCTTATCCCAGGAGTGAAATAGGGGCCCAGTTCTAGCTTTCAGCCCAGTCTGAAGGCTGTACTTAAAGAACTAGGGCAGAAATCCCAGAACAAAGGGAAGCCTACAATTTTGTCACCCTGAAACATCAGAGCTTTCCAATTGGCTGATAGTGACTAAGTCCAGCAACAAAACTAAAACTCTAAATGGGGTATCCTGCAAGGCTTTGACTCTACAGGCAGTGATCAGACTTTGCCCTTGATAAGACAACTTTGGGAGCATTGAAAAACTTGTAGGTCCCCAGGCTGAGATCCAGGAATAATACAACACTCAATACTCCTAAGAAAACAGCAGCAGGATCAACCCAGACATTCTTTCTAGAAATGCACAGAACTCAGTCACAAAATAGTCTGAAGTTAGGAAGTAGACAGGAAGAAAGAGCAAAGAAAAAAAGATTCTCAACATAAACAGATATTATGGTGCCAGGGATGCTCAAGACACAAACCCAGAAAAGAATAACTCCAAAACATTTAGAAGCAAAGCCTCAGAGAAAATCATAGTTTGGGCACACATTCAAATAAATATCATGGAAGAGATGAAGCAAGAGTTAAAAATTATTTTTATAAATTAAATGAAAATGCTAGAGGAAAAAAGTGGAAAATAAATGAGAGCTATGAAAAAAAGAACTGAAAAATGAACAACTTGACAAAACTCTGTCCAAGAAACAAACTCATTGAACATTTTTATTGTTGTTGAGTGGTTTCAGTTGTGTCTAACTGTGTAAGTGGACCAAATAGAAGTTAGTTATTTCATGAGGCAATAAGATATTACTCAGTTCAATATTCAGTCAAAAGACTGAAAAAATGGAAGAAAAATAAAGTATATTTTATAAGAATCAACTGATCCAAAAAAGACATTGAGGTGAGATCATTGAAGAATCATCAGACTGCCTGAAAGCCATGACCCCCCCCCCAAAAAAAAAAGAGCCTGGAAAGGATATTTTTTAAAATTATGAAAGAAAACTGCCCATATCTCTAAGAACTAGAGGACAAAATAGAAATAGAAAGAAAACACCAATCATCTCCTGAAAGAAATGCCAAAATGAAAGTGCCAAGGAACATTATAGCCAGAATAGAGCTTCCAGGTCAAAGAAAATTACTCTGAGGAGATAGAATGACACATGAAGGTACTGAGGAGCTATAGTGAGGCTCACTCATGATTTAGCAGCCACCACTATACAGAAGTGGAGAATTTGGAATTTGATATCCAAGAAAGCAAAGGATATTGATAAACAAGAATAACTTACCCAACAAAGGCAAGTATTCTTATAAAGTTGGGGGAAATGGACCTTTAGGGAAGCTGAGAATTTCCAATAATTCCTGATCTAAAAAAAAAACAAACTGTAGAAAATTTGAAGTGCAAACAGAGGAATCAAGAGAAACATAAAAAAGTAAATATGAGGAAACAATCATAAGGGACTAAAGAAGGATAAACTATTTACATTCTAAGATGGAGAGATGATAAATTTGTCCCTTTTAAACCCTATCACCTAAATCACTATTGATTAGAGTAATGCAAATTAAAACAACCCTGAGGTACCACCTGCCATCTATCAGACTGGCTAATATGACAAAAAAAGAAAAATAATAAATGTTAGAGAAGCTGTGGAAAAATTGGAACACTAATGCATTGTTGGTGG
Organism: Dromiciops gliroides; assembly: GCF_019393635.1. NCBI lineage: Eukaryota > Metazoa > Chordata > Mammalia > Microbiotheria > Microbiotheriidae > Dromiciops > Dromiciops gliroides. The sequence continues at coordinate 274,043,165 of NC_057862.1, forward strand.
AGCTGTGAACTGATCCAACCATTCTGGAGAGCAATTTGGAATTATGCCCAAAGGGCTATAAAGCTGTGCATACCCTTTGACCCAGCAATACCACTATTAGGTCTTTTTCCCAAAGAGATCATAAAAAAGGGAAAAGGACCCACGTGTACAAAAAGATTTATAGCTGCTCTTTTTGTTTTGGCAAGGCATTGGAAATTGAGGGGTTGCCCATCAATTGGGGAATGGCTGAACAAGTTGTGGTATATGACTGTAATGGAATACTATTGTGCTATAAGAAACGATGAGCAGGCAGATATCAGAGAAACCTGGAAGGACTTTCATGAACTGATGATGAGTGAGATGAGCAGAACCAGGAGAACATTGTACATAGTATCATCAACATTATGTGTTGATCAACTGTGATAGACTTGATTCTTCTCAGCAACAGTACAAGATAGTTCCAAAGGACTCATGATGGAAACTACTCTCCAAATCCAGAAATAAAAGAACTGTGGAATATGGATACAAATTAAACCATACCATTTCTTTTGTTTTTGGTGCTGTTATTTTTCTTTTTTGAGCTTTTTCCTTTTTGTTCTGATTCTTCTTTCACACTAAGACTAATGCAGAAATGTTTAATGTGATTGTGCTGTCTTGGAGAGAGGGGAGGAAGGGGAGGGAGGGAGAAAAATGTGAAACTAAAAATCTTATAAAGACAAATGTAGAAAACTATCTCTACATGTAACTGGAAAATAATAAAATACTTTTATAATAAAAACCAAAAAAAACTAACAACCCTATCATTAGGGGTCATAAGATCGAATCCAATTAGACAGAAATCCTGGGAGTGGTTCTTTTATGTCTCTATTTTAAAAGAATGGAAAAGGAGAAGAGGAATACAGTGGGGGAAGGAAGAAAGGAAAGGAAGGGTAGGGAAAATTCTAAAAATTATAATTGGAGGTAGAATTGGAGGTAGAATTCTAAGGAGAAAATGCATGACACTTGAACATCATTCATGTTTGAACTGGTCTAAAGAGGAAAGTACACACACACAATTGGGTACAGAAATACATTATACTCACCAGGGAAATAGGAAGGAAAGGGGAGAAGGGTGAAAGGGAGAAGGGAGTAAGGGTAGGTTAAGGGAGGGATTAATCCCAAACAAAACAAATTCCGAAGATGTACAAAAATATTTATAAAATATTTTTTGGGGGGCAGCTAGGTGGTGCAGTGGATAAAGCACTGGCCCTGAATTCAGGAGGACCTGAGTTCAAATCCAGCTTCAGACACTTGACACACTAGCTGTGTGACCCTGGGCAAGTCACTTAACGCTCATTGCTCCACAAAAAAAACCAAAAAAAAATTTTTTTGCATGTGTGATGAAAAAAGAATTGGAAACTAAGTGTGCCCATCAGTTAGAAAATGGCAAATTAAGTTGTGGTAAATAAATGTGATAGAAATAGTATTCCATCTTTGCTGGTAAAAAACAAAAACAAAAACCCTCTTTTCCCTAGTGGATTATCTGTAGGAGATGTTATGGTAAAAATAAAATAAAATAAAAACAAATCAATTACCTAGTATCCAGCATTCTACTTAGAACCCTCTCTGTATTTCTCTAAACTGGTCCTTAAATAATAAATGCACAGTGTGTTGCCAAAAAAAATTTTTTTTGAAGGGGATTGGTTTCAGAGAAACCTGGTAAGACTTGTATGAACTAATAGAATGAAAAGTGTAGAACCAAGAGAACAATTTATACAATGACAACAATATTGTAAAGACAATAAACTTTGAAAGACAGGAACTTTAACTGGTGTACTGACCAACCTCAATTCCAAAGGACTCATTATGAAACAGACTACCCACCTTTTAATAAACAGGTGAAAAACTCAGAGTGGAATGAGACATATTTCTTTCTTTCTTTATTTTCTTAGCCATGGCCAATGTGAAAATTTGTTTTACTGACCATACATGTTTTATAATGGGGTTTTGCTTTTCTTTCTTTCTAAATTGGGGTTGGATGGGTAGGAAGAAGAGGTAGATTTTTGCTGATTGAAAAATAAAAATATTTTTTAAAAAAGTAATGAGGTTGAGTAGTAGATTAAGTATGAAATATAGATAAACAAATTAACCTACTAGTCTAATGTTTAATAAACACAAAGACATCTGTTCAACAAAAGCTGCTGGGAAATTGATAATCAGTGTGACAGAAATTAGATTTAGACTAACATGTCACACCATATAACTTGCTAAGTTCAAATGGATACTAGCCTTACATATAAAAGTTCAAAACAAATTAAAACAGCAAGATAGGAAATTCTTTTTGCAAATATGGAGTACATGACCAAATAAGGAATCAGAAGAAGGACAAGGATTACAGAAAATAAAATGTACAATTATGATTTCATAAAATTAAAGTCTTTGCACAAACAAAATCAATGCTATTAATATTAGCAGGGAAAGTGTTTACTGTAGGAAAAAAATTCTTTGTAGCAATTTTCTCTGATAGAAACGTAAGCGGGGGCATCTAGGTGGTGCAGTGGATAACGCACTGGCCCTGGATTTAAGTAGACTTGAGTTCAAATTTGGCCTCAGACATTTGACACTTACTAGCTGTGTGGCCCTGGGCAAGTCACTTAACCCCCATTGCCCCACAAAGAAAGAAAGAGAAAAAAGAAAATGTGAGCAATCAAAAAAAATACAAAAAACATGTTCCAAATAACTAAGAATCAGAGAAATGCAAATTACGATTCCAAGTTTCCATTCCACTCCCATTATATTAGCAAAGATAACAAAAAGAGAAAATTATAATTGGAGGGACTTCAAATAGGCAGGTATATCTTTTTTTTTTTAAGTTTTTTTTTTTTTTTTAGTGAGGCAATTGGGGTTAAGTGACTTGCCCAAGGTCACACAGCTAGTAAGTGTTAAGTATCTGAGGCTGGATTTGAACTCAGGTACTCCTGACTCCAGGGCCGGTGCTTTATCCACTGTGCCACCTAACTGCCCCCAGGTATATCTTTACAGGGGCAGCACCCTGGATTCAGGAGGATCGGAGTTCAATTCTGGCCTCAGACACTTGACACTTACTAGCTATATGACCCTGGGCAAGTCACTTAACCCTTATTGCCCCACCAAAACAAAATAATAAAACAAAACAAACAAACAAAAAAATGAATCAGGGGAGCTGGGTTCTAGACCTGGCTTTGCCTGTAATTTGTTTTTTCTTTATTTTCAAAGAGATGTTTGGGAGGTGTTGGGGGGGGGATGCAGGAAGGAAGAGGAGCATGGGAATGATATTATTTTAAAAAAGAAGACAAGGAAAAGAGGGCCATTGGAGCAAAAAAAGAAAGTAACATATTGAGGGGCAGCTAGGTGGCCCAGTGGATAGAGCACTGGCCCTGGGTCAGGAGGACCTGAGTTCAAATCCAGCCTCAGACACTTAACACTTATTAGCTGTGTGACCCTGGGCAAGTCACTTAACCCCAAATGCCTTGCCAAAAAAAAAAAAAGGTAACATATTGAATTTTTTTATAGCCTTAAGAGGAAAACCAAACTGTGTGTAACTGAACTTCATTGCTCCATAAATTATCATCATCTACTCTAGCTTGTATATGGAAATATTCATGGAGGGAATGTTTGATAAATTCAGAAGTTTAAAAAAAATAAGGAAAAAAATTTAAAATCAATCATACATGAGGAAGCCAGTGAGAGAATTAACTTTCCCTAGGGCACAGATTACATCAATACTTTTCTCCTTGGCTTCTCATCTGCATAAGATCCACCAGAGTCTTTTGATAAGGAAATCTTAAATGGGCTGAGCACCATATGAAAGGGAGACTCCCTCACTGAGGAAATGTATCTTTGAAAGAGCAAATATAGACTTCTTCCACCTACTTCTTAGAGGTCATGAAACACTAAGCTGAAACTCTGAGATAGTCAGAGAGGAGAGACTTTTACTCATCCTAGTCTAAGGGTCACTGCTCTCGAAAAACCATAGCAGCATTCCTGCCGAAAAGACTGCTGTAACACCAAGCTAAACAATAGGGTAGAGGTGGTGAAGAATTCAGCTGCCCACTTAAGAACAAGTCTAAGGAGTTCAACAGATTTACCTGTCCATTAGAGAGGTGGCACCCTGTGAAAAGCCCATTGACTAAAGAATTTGTCTGATCCAGTCTGGCCATGGCACTCCAGTGGGATAAAAACTGGCCCAGCCCAGTCTGGCAGCAGTCATGCCCATGGGGCATGCAACCTGCAAAGTGTATCCCAGCAGCAGACCAATGTATCAAGTCATTCAAGAAGCAGCCAGCCCAGCTGAACAGTCAACAGACTCATACATCACTGACTCCATGCTCTGCGGTGAATTTCAAGAAAACCCTCTGGAAAAAGAAAGGACATCAAGTTGTGAGTTACCTTGGCCATTTGTATTCTCTACATATATGCTTTACCATTACTATATGACAAGCTTGTGCCCACTCTTTCTCCCATGGTTTGTATGTGTATTTATGGGACAGTGTACCCCAGGGTTTGGGAAAAATAGCCTTCCATTTTACCCTTTATGGCAGGAGTAATGTCAGCATCAGTAATATCACTCAGTCCCAGGAGCTACCTCCATGTATTTTCATTGAGTTCAACAACCACACAACTTCAGGGTGCCTCCATGGTTTAAGCTTCTTGAGCATGGAGGTGTTAGTGGTGGAAAGGTAAGGAGGGGGCAGAAGCTTGAAGGGTCAGTCTCAGCAACTCTGCCTTGACATACCATCAAGGCTGCCAAAACTTTTATTCAGTGTTGTAGCATCATGTTCTCAGGACCTTAACTACCTCTTCATATTTTCACACTTTTTTACCTCTTATGAGATCTTATCACTTTTTTCAGACTTGAACCCACTTTTAAATTTCAGGTACTCCTGAATCCAGGGCTGGTGCTTTATCCACTGCGCCACCTAGCTGCCCTGAGTAGTTCCTTTTCAAAAGTGATATAGTGAGTGGTTGGTTACTTTGGGGAGCTTCCAATTCTGGAAGCCAAATGGTCATTTGGTCTGGTCACCCCAAAGGGCCTGCCAAAAATTCTGCTTAACTTGGTCTTTTTGGGTAGGAAACTTACAAAACATAGTCCCTACTGGGCCCTAAGACCTCAGAGGGAGAGACTACTGGGTAGCTCACTTTAGGTTTTTCAGGATTGTAACCTGTTTTAGGCCCCACTTGAAGGAAGAAGACTTGTGGGTGATTTGACACTTATTAGACACTTATGGAGAATGTGGGTTTTCCAAAACCCGGTATCCAATAAGCATCTAGGCTGTTTTTAGACTTTGGACAACTAAATGTCAGTGCTGTATAAATCTATAATGATTTGGCTTTTCCTTATCCATTGCATTCTTCCAAATTTGAGTGATGCGGCTGGTCACTGGATTTTCTTAGTTTGATCTCCCATCTCTTATCCCTTATATAGGCAACCATCTAATAAAGGGCTTCGGTATTTGTGGTCTCATCTAGCTTGCTCAAGATCATGTAACTGATGTAGTGGTGGTGATTAGTGACTTCAAGAAGTTGGGTCTCCTTCAGGTCTGCCTACCAGACTGGTGACATGAGGGAGTGTTCAGATAGTGTGGAGATGGACGGTAAAGATGTATCAGACTTTTCCCCAGGTGAATGTGAACTGCTTTTGACTAGTCCCAGACACAAGAATGGTATGAGTAAGTTTGACAAGCTCATATAATTTACTGGAGGTGGGCTGCCCAGTCCATTACATTGATGAGGTCAGAATTAGCTTTAGCTATAGGCAGGACAACTTTACCTCCCTGAAGTTCACTGTAAGCTTCCAGATGCCATTTGCTTTTTTCATAAAGGGGAGTTGATGTAAAATGGCTCTGGACTTTTTCATGTTCATCATTAGGAAGGAAATAATCTTTCACAGGGTCCTTCCCCACTCCCTATCCATAACATCTTTTTTGGCTACCAAACTATGAGAGCAAAAGCAACTCCATGGATTTTTATTTGGCTCTATCTGCAATAACTGGCCTAGGGGCTGATGAAAGGGACTGTATGGGAACTAAACCCCAAAAGGTCATGATGCTGCTTCCCTCAGTGGTCTGCCCTCCACAATTTCCCATGGAAACTGATGATCCTATTGGGGGTCCCTTGGTATGATAGTCGCTTGGCTGCCAGTGTCCAGTAGCCCTTTCTATCCAAGTGGAGCAGAAGACCTTAGGTTTGGGTGGGGCTGAAGAGTCTTACTCTCTGTTTTAGATTTCCTGGTACTTTATTAGCACCCCCATAGATTGTCAATTGATGGTCACTTTATCAATTCCATGCTTCAGGAACCAAACCCAAATTTCCTTCTGGAGAGGATTTTCTCCACACATCAGAGTAGTGACAATTCAGCTTCTTTAGGATCAAACAGGGAATGTTCCCCTTGTAAACTTCCCAAGACTCCAGATCTAAATCAGTTTGCCACCACTCAGGCCACCTTTCTCAATGGAATCTTGGACACTGTCCTGGAAACCACCCTAGGCTTTGACTGGTGAACTCTCGCCTTACCTTGACAGGAACCAAGCTTCTACCTCATTACCTTGGCTACTAGCTCCAAACCATGCTGTGGAAGCCCTAGGGCCTTGAACCCACTTTCTCGTTCTCCATCATATATTGTTTTCTTCTATTAGAATGTAAGCTCCTTGAAGGTGGGGACTTACTTGCTTATATTTGTGTGCACAGTGCATGGTACATAGCAAGTTCTTAATATATGCTTTATCTATCTTTATCTTACATATTACCCACTTTAACACCCACCATTCAAAGCCTTGAGTCATTGGGGACAGTCTCTCTATCCTACTGAGTATTACTATAGCAATCTTGCATTAAAGTCTCACAAAATTCACATTACAGTTTTGTTTTGTTTTTTTAGTGAGGCAATTGGGGTTAAGTGACTTGCCCAGGGTCACACAGCTAGTTTAATGTTAAGTGTCTAAGGCTGGATTTGAACTCAGGTACTCCTGACTCCAGGGTCGGTACTCTATCCACTGTGCCACCTAGCTGCCCCTACAGTTTTTAATAACCTCCTAAATGCTAGAGTCCCAAGGAGTCCATTCAGCACAGGTCATTCTGATCCTTCTAAAAATTCTGGGCAAGATCTCACTCAGGCCAGTTCAGAGGTTCAGGTTTGGGATCAGAGCAAAGTGAAACACTCAGCCACCAGTTTATCAAAAAAGTTTAATGAGTAAGTAGCATACAATAGCAAGGATAAAGCATTTAGTTGGGCCCATTTGCTATTGTGGTGTGCCCAGTCAATGGAGAGGAGCCCCCGGAATAATCACAGTGAACTTTTCTATTTAGGCAGCCACAGAGTTATGGCAAGATTAAATCAGTAGTACCCAAATCAATTTAAATCTTGAAGCTGCTTTAATTTCATTTTAGGGAAAAAAGTTGTCTATGTGGGTGGATGTCCAGTTAATTTTTCATTTGTATTTCTGAAATAGCTAAGCAAAATCATTAATTGGATACCTTTGTGAATGGGGCTACTATAGACTAGGGAATGGCTATAATCTATTAATAGAAAGAATTTAATAATCCAACCAAAGAACAAAATGGTCATCAGGACTGAGCTGTGCTTGCCCTCTATGATAGACTTAAGGGCATTATAGTAGGATTCAAATGTATTGTAAGTTTATGAGCCTCATGAGGGCAGGGATACTCTTCATCTTTGTATTGTCCTGTACCCAGCATCTTTTCCCACATGTAGTACAAAGCAAGTATGGTAAAACCTTGGAATCAATTTTGATTCTTCTCACTCAAAACACTTGCCATTTCTTTTTTATTTTTAAATTTATTTTTTAAAATAATATTTCTATTTATAGTTCAACGGTTAATTCTGTTTCATCTAGCTCATCATCTTCAATTGCAGTTTCCTAATCCTGTTTCCATTATTGCCCCTCTCTAATCCTTCTGCTGCCAAAATAATTTTCCTAGGGTAGATTGCACCCTGACACTTTCCTACTCAAGTTTGGCATTTAAGGCCCTCAACAATCCAGCCTTTTCAAATTTATTTCATATTGTAAATGGTATTAATAGCTCCCTGAACTTGACATGCCACCTCCTACCTGTTTTTCTGCAGGTTATATGGCCTTTGCCTGGAATACATTTCCCTTCTTGCCTTTCAGAATTCTTTTTTTCTTCAAAGATCAGTGCCTGGGGCAGCTAGATGGCACAGTGGATAGAGCACTGGCCCTGGAGTCAGGAGTACCTGAGTTCAAATCCAGCCTAAGACATTTAACACTTACTAGCTGTGTGACCCTGGGCAAGTCACTTAACCCCAATTGCCTCACCAAAAAAAAAAAAAAAAAAGATCAGTGCCTTCTTTGTCCCCTCTTCTTCAAATATTTGTGGAACATTCTGGATTTCTGGCCTTTGCTCCCTCATTTTCTACCCACATACTGTCTCATCTAAGATCCTTGAAGGCAGGAAATGATTCACAGCACAATGTCTTACATGTAGTAGATACTTAATAAATACTGAAATGAATTGGTAATGTACCTAAAAAATTTTGAATTGGTTTGTCAATATAGAAGGCCAGATCTAGTTACCTCTATTCCTAAATGTTAAAATATTAAATTTCCTTATATAGACATGGTCATGGAATAACTTGAGGGGGCTGCCCACTGGACTCTAGATCTGTTGTCCTTGATAACACTCTAGGACTGTAATGTAAATACTCAACCATTTTTTGGCTGGTATCTTGCTAGGTAGGTGTGAGGCTGAGAATACAAGAGTAGGCAAACAATAGTGGTAGAGGCCAAATTGTCCCTAACTTTATTCTGAGTTCTTGGTGCAAACTCCCCTTGCATTCTAAAGCTAATACAAGTAAAATATATCACATTTATATGAAGGTTTACAAAGTACCTTCTTGGGGCAGCTAGGTGGCGCAGTGGATAAAGCACCAGCCCTGGATTCAGGAGGACCTGAGTTCAAATTCGGCCTCAGACACTTGACACTTACTAGCTGTGTGACCCTGGGCAAATCACTTAACCCCAACTGCCCCGCCAAAAAAAAAAAAATAACAAAGTACCTTCTTAACATTTCTGGGAAGCAGATAGTTTATTATCTCCATTTTGTAGATGAGGAAAATAAAGTTCATTATGGTCATAGAGCTAGTAAATTAAGAGTCCAGATTCAAATCTAGATTTTCTGTCTGTAGGTCCAATACTCTTTTCACCTAGATTAAGTCACATGTTTAATTTGCTTGAGTCGTAGTGCCATAATTCTATCTCTAAGAAGTTTAGAATTCCTCAGGGAGAAGAGAATATTTCAAGTTTGCATACCACTTTATAGTTTACAAAGGACTTTCCTTTCAAGCATTACTTGAAGTAGGTAGTGGTTCAAGTATCACATTTGAGAAATGAGAAAACAGGCTCAGATTATCAGAGCATACCTACATAATGCTACTAAGTGGCAGAGACAGAATTTGTACCTATCTTTTCAAGTCACCAGCTTTTTATATAATTCCTCTTAGAGTTGTCAACATGGAAAATGAGAATTTAGAAAACTCAGAATTATAATGTAAAGCATGTGACATAGATTTAACAAGTGCATTTTGTTAAAGATATAGTGAAAACAGTGACTTCCGTTTCCCAAATAAATTTCCACCTTCGACAAGAACCTTCCCCAACTCCTCTTAATTCCAGTGCCTTCCCTGTTAATTACTGCCTACTTATGCTGTATATAGCTTGCTTTGCATTTACACACACATAAACACACACACACACACACACACACACACGCTCTCGAGCTTGCACACATATTTGTAGTCTCTACCATTAGACAGTACAATCCTTGAGGGCAAGGACTGTCTTTTGCCTCAGTACTGTGCCAGGCACACAATAGGAGCTTAATGATTAGTGACGGTTTTTTCTGACACAAATAATACAAAGGTTAAATTTATCAAATTTTAATTAAGAAATTAAAACTTACTTAAATTTCTTTTAACTCTTCCATCTATGAGGAAACATTAAAACAATCTAATATTCAAGAATAAGAGACAAAATGGAAATATAGTATATTTCTTTTGATAGAAGACAGGGAACAGAAATAGCCAACAAGACTATACAATAGTTAAAAGAAGTTACTATTTAAATATTCTTCATCAAGCATATATCACTCAATTCATACTCTTTACATATCCAATCCTAGAAAAGGCAGCATAGATTTTAAGTAAACACGAATTGCTTTTTACAGTGTGGCTCAAATCTAAAGGCTCTGGTTTCATTCAACTATCGTAAATATGACCTTGTTTTTATTTCCCCAAATAACTAATTTTTAATATATTGGATGGTTAGAACATGATTATTTTTCTAAAATTGTGTCTTTGTAAATTCTCACGTGGGTGCCAAATTGCTATTGTTTATCTAAATGCAGAATTTAAGTATAACCAGCTGCCATTTTAGGGATAATGGGATCCTCAGAGCCAAATTAAAATTAGTGTCCTAATTTGTATGATCAAATTAAGTTAAAGCTTGCCTACAAGTAATGGAGGATGACTCTCCATTTGTTCAACATGAAGGGAATACTTTGACCATCTATAACCATATTATCAATTATACATATTACAACTTATAGTTGCACAGTATTTACCTTTTAAGAAGTTCAAAATCTCACTAAAGAATTAAGGGAGTCAGGTGGCAAGTATTGACTTACATCGTACCTTGGAAAATAGAGGTAGAGCTCAGCCTACCAAGGTTACACAGTAAAATAAAGATGGAGTGGGGAGCTGAATTTATTTTTCCCAACTCCCCTTTCGTGCTAATTGGCACAGCTTCTTGACAGTTAAGTAGCATTTTTTTAAAAAAAAGATTTCTATTGGTTGCCCAATATCTGTATTAAAAATCTACCCATAAGTTGAAATTTCAACTGGACATGGCTATAACAATAGTCAACCATGGATACAAAAAAATTTTGCCCCACTTACAATGAATATGTATAGACATCATACAGTACTTGTTCTTCAATAGTCCAGTGTGCCCAAGTTAAAAATATGTTCTTGTGCTTTCAGCTATCTTTACGAATATGGTAAGACTGAGAAATTAAGAAGGATATTTTTTCCAAGTGAAGAAAAAATAATTTATATTAGATTCAAATCTTGACTTGACTCATTCTTATACAAGCATTTTTAAAAGTTAGTATCACACAATTTCCCTTCTATGAAGCTTGTCATTTGAAATCCCCCTACCCCAAATTAAAGAATATTCTTCAATGAAATCTGCCCTATCAATATAAAAGATTCTTACTGGATTCTGGTTACAACTAAGTGACAAGAAAAACATCAGAATATATTTTAAAATGGAAAAGAAGTATGTTTCGAAAGAAGATAGGTCATAATTTTCCCCATAGGAAGGAAGTTGTCTTTCTATTATAGGATCTATAAAGTGATTTAAACTAAAGAGAGACAGGAAGCTGATAATTTGATTTATCCTCTTAATGGTTTTGGCTCATGAATAATATATGTATCTTACTTGTAGGGACAAAAATATAAGAATCTGTATGACAAAAAAATTAAGTCCTATATCCCACATCTGCTCTATTTAAAAAAAAAAAAGATTTCTACTTTCTAAAACATTATTTGCAAGGGTTCCAACTATAAATGAAAGTCACTCATTTGGACTAGCTGACCATTAGTTCAAATTCAGGAAAGAACGCAGGATTGATCACCAAATCAATAATTCTAGCCCCAAAGCTGACTAAAAGCTTCCTTCAACCTTTTTCCTATTAGGTTTCTCTTTAAATGAAAGCACTCTCTTTTTGAATTATTTAAGTGCACATTGTGGTTAGAGGAAGACCATGTATGATTATTTCATACAATTTGTCAAAGAAGCTAGAAATCCAGAGTAGCTTTTTTTAAAAGCATATGGTGAAGAAGCATAATCTTTGTGATTTTCCCCCCAAGGATGTCCTGAAAAACTGACAGAAAGCCAAGTTCGATTTCCGGCAAAGATTCTTCCTAAACCAGAGTTAAGTGTTTTGTCCAGCTGAGCTATTAGTGATTAAGTAACTCCCACTCACTGTCAAGATTTCCCTAAGGCAATGCCTAAATTTTTAATTTAAATACTATATCTTGTTTCTTTTAGCTTCATCTTCATGCCAAATAAGCTCTACTCAGTACCACCATGCTAAATGCTTTCTCAAGAATACCTTTTAATGGTCTGCTATAGCTGCCTCATGCTTACAAGGTTACTTTTTAGTCAAATTATTTATATTTAACTTCCTGCATCTTTTCTCCTAAAACACTCTACTCTTATGTAATTATACAATCTAGAAACCTCCTTTGATTTTATATTCTGAAGGTGAAGCCTAAACACTGGATAGTCTGTTAAACGTACATTCACCAAAGTCAAAGGATTATCTCTTTGATATTCCATTTGAACCTACCAATCCCTCCCTCCATCCCTGCCTCTAACACTACCATACCAATACCAAGACCTTTTATTACTACTTCCTAAATTCCTTCTTGCTGAAGTACATATAAGGGGGAAAATGCAAAATGTGTCAGGATGGATCAGCCTATTTTCTGTTCTTTTTTGTTGCAGGTAATTATTTCATGGCTACTAATGACTGTAACCTTATGGTTCTACAAAGATGCTGAAAGAACAGGAAAATCACAGAAAATATATCAACATAGTTTAAACAATATTATGAAGCTATTTAGAAGATGACTTCTTTATAAACACTAAATTTTATCCATTACAAAAGACTTGACAGAATTAGATTCTGTTTCCTTACAAAACTATCCATGCTTTTTCCCCCCATAGCAAGTCTTCAATTAGGTCAATCTGTACTGATAAAAAGTTTTTAAAAGAAAAATATTTAAAATAATGATTGTTTCACAGAAACAGAAATTTTCATTATCAAATTCTGATAAGTTAAGTTGGGAAATGGAAGAGGGGTTTCCCTCATAATAAAAAATGAACAGCAATTTGCTTTTCTGCCCCCCTTCCCCTTCTCCAAAGTGATTATTTATATTTAGAAGTATTGTGTTAGTAAGCGGGGTAAGTTTCTTATATTGATAAAAGATTCATAAAACATCTAAGATAATGTACAAGACTTTCCTACCCTTACCCAAAGCAATATGTATTTGGAAGAGGCTATCTTGACAGTAAATTCACATATCTTGATTATTTAAATTCAAGGCAAAATCTTTGTGCAGGGATCCTTGCCAAACTAGTTGTAGGGAATCCTAAAAGGTTAGCCATTCTTCTGGTTTCTGATTTTGTGGTAATTGGTTTAAGACTTTTATTTTGAAACTATCATTCAAATATGCACTATTAGTGTTGCTTACAGAAGGGTAAAATACAGAAATGTTACTCCTAAATATAAATGAAATATTGAGTATGGATCAACATTTGTTCCATTTTGGATATTTTGGAAGTGCATTTCTTTGACCCCAGAGAAGGAGTTAGTCAATAAAGTTAAAAAAGCCACAAATAAGGAAATGCTGGCTGCATGAATTAGTGTAACAAGGCCAGTAAATGCTGAATGCCAATTCACTGGAAGACAAATAAGGAATTATATATGTGCATAATGAAGTCTGAATAAAAATATAATCTCTCAATTAGTTCTTTAAATGGGATATTGTTTGATAGGATATTTCTCAACCCTAAATCAAATGCTATTTATAAACTGCTTCCAAATCATGGAATAACATATTCAAAATATTACCAACATTAACCATCATAGCTAGTTTTGGTTTACTATGCCTTAAGTTGGGTTAAAAGTAGTGACTATGAATGGCAACAATTTTTTTGTTTGTTTCTCCCTGGTCAAGGCCACATTAAAGATTTAAGTCAATTTTGAAGACAGGAACAATTATATTTGCAATGTGTAGATCAATTTTTTTCTTTTAAAATACCAGACAACAGAGCACCCTGATCATTATTACTCTATCTAATCCTCAGATTTTGGACTTGAATCCAATGTAAAATAATGGAAAATGAATTTGATGCCTTATTTGGTCCCCAGTGAAAATCTGTGGCAGTTATATAGGTAGAGTTTAGCACAAAATAATAGGTCTAGGTGTTCTTTAATGAGGCTACATAGGAACAACAATTCCTAAATGAATGTGGTCCCAAACCTTAAATGTTATAGAATAAAAAAGAATTGCCTGCTTGAAGTCAGAGGACTCATTTAAAAATTACTACAGTACTATATAGACTATGGGCATTTATTAGGCTTTCCAGTGAGAAAGTAATGATCTCTATTGTTTAACTCTTTCAGAACACTTAGAAAATGACCTCTTCAAGTACACTAAATGGTACTATTATATCTAAAATAGTAAAAAATACCTCTAAAATATAATTTTTTTTTTGCTTCATCCTCGCTGGCAGAATAAAGCTCAGTTTCTTAAACCTTTGTACTTAGTTCTTTTAAATTAACTTCCAAAATGAAAATACAGTGTTAGTTTTATTTTTAAATAAAAGGTTTCTATCTAGAAAGTTATGGTAGGGTGGGAAGGACAGGAAATTGATGATGGAATCCATAGTAAAGAACAGACTGGAAACTATGCAGACAGTTGCTGTGTAAGCTTCTTATGCCATCAGATGTATCATTTAATCTACAGGTAAGTCTACTGTCATCTTTAACACCATTATTAATAAATTATGAAGGTCTGCTATGTTAGTCTGAAACATGGTCTAAATATCAACAGGATGGTCCATCTTACTAGAAGAATGGAGAAGCACTAATTAAAAAGAAGCTAGAAAAACTATTTTATGTACAAGAATAGTAATGTTAGAACTAGATTAACAAAGGGTTATACTTTATATAGTGCACACTGAATTAGTATTAAAGAAATGTGTAAAATAGAAAATACTCAATTTTTAGTTTGTCATTTACAGGATGCTTTAAACATGTCTGTAGATATGCCAATTAAAATTTATAAATGAATAAAATTTAAAATCTAAAGAATAACTACTATAAGGTACCTCAGAAGACATTCCCTCAAGTCCATAAAGCCTTAGTGTGTAATATTAAAATAACAGTGTGTATCACCAGCCCTCCCAAAAAAGTAACTTCAAATAAAAGTTAAGGGTACAAGTTAATTTGGATTCTACCCTTGTAGAAAATTTTTAAATGGCAAAAGAAAAAAAAAAAAACTTGGAAAAGCCACGAAAGAGCTTTTATGTGATCAGTCAGTTAAATGCCACTAATCCTCCCAGGCATTATTGTTCTGGTACATCAATCCTGAGTACTCTAACTTTTGATTTATAGTGATATTCCTTCAGATATAATTTCATAGATGAAGGAATTGGGAGGGTATCAATACCATCATAGGTTGTACAGTTACAAATAACTGTCCTGCATATATGCTGAAGGGAAAAGGGGAAAGTCCGATTTAAAGGAGTGGATAAAAGTGGTTCAAAGAACATACAAGAGCTTGGGTCTTTATAATGTTCCAGGAGTCCAGTAATATCAGGAGAATGGAAGACACAAGGATCATGTGCATCAAAACTAAAGTTGTGATTCCACTGTTCAATCCTAGCATGAAGAGAACGACTATAGCGTCTAAAACTAACAGAGAATAAATAGTCTTCCTGTGCTGAGTCACGAAGTAGAAAGGTTCCCTCTGGTTTTCCTTCCAGTAATGCCTCAGCTGCATATTTGTCCATTACTCCCCAGTAACACGGATTGTTATTGATCTGAAGGAGATCTGGAACAAGACAGTGAACATAATCTATCTGAGTGTGGTATTTAGGAGGTGTTTCCAACTGCAGCATTTCGTCATCAGTTTCCCATTTTGGTTTGTTTCTTTTCCTAGAACTTGTGCAAAGTGTTAAAACTTCATCATCTGAATCCATATCGCTATCCTCTATACTGTTATTAGATGTCAAATTCATTACAGAATCAGTCTTTGGATCACATCGATGTGAATGGTTGTCAGTAGTTGTGTCACATGGCTGAACCTGAGTGTGTGGAAAAGGGTTTACACTTTCTTCCCTGTTACCTCTTTCCTTCAGCTGGACATCCCTCATATCACTTTCAGATAAGTCTGTGCTTCTGCGGTTATCTGATTTTGGAGTTATAGGGGCAGTGTGTTGTTTAATTAAATGCCAACGAAAGGCCAGCTCTGACTGAGGTGGAAAAGGACACTTATCTAACATGAGTTCGCTGATAAGAATTTTTCTTTTTGATGGGAGCACTGAAGAGTGTCGACTGCTACAATTTTTTATGGGAAAACACTGTCCCATAGCATCTTGCAGTTTCTGTTTAAGAGACCGTCCCAAAAATCTGTGCCCACATGAGCCATCTAAATCCAACTCAATGGATGAACAGCTGTGCTTCCTCTCTGGGCTCCCTAAAGGGATGTCGGCTTTCTCTGTGGCACCTGGTGTGTCAGTATCAGAAGAATGCTCATTCTTTTTGGACCAAGAGAGCTTTTTCCCACTCCACACATAACCATCTTTTCTGTCTGCACTTCTACTCCGACTGGTTTTGGGTCTCACATCTACATCTTTAGTATTATTTTCTGCCATTTTGTCAGACTATATCCACAAGTCCAGATGTTACATATGCAGATTTTTCAGGCTTTCAAGAAGGAAGTTTCTTCTGGGCCCTTTATGGAAGTATCTAGAAAAACAAACAAAAATGTTTATCAACCAATTGTCATATAATCATCACAGTTCATGTTAAATCCCAACTTCTGGCGAGACTAAGTTATGAAAAACACAATTATATATCTTGAAAAAAAGCAGGCACTCAATAAATGTTTACTGAATTAAATTATTACTTATACATACAGATAGCTGTAGAGTGGGTAATGAATGTGAGGGCAGTTCCAGGATCTTTTTGCTCTTGGCACTATACAAATTGTTTTTATTATAAATTAATAACTTCAGAAAATTGTGGAAATAATACAAAGATACACACATTTCCCATTGATTTTAGGTGCAGCTGAGCAGTAGCCAAATTCTTCTATTTTCAGCCATAATGTAAATAATGAAAATTCAAATATTTTCTATTTGTATGCTATGCATGTCCAATGCTCCTCCATTTAAAATACGTATTAGGGAACTCTGGAACTGGCACTGAGCAAAAGGTATCTTTTTTACTTCATTGATCTGGTCATGTCAGTTTGAGCCTCTGCTCAAAAATCTTTAGTAGCTCTCCCTATGGTCTACTTAGTGAAGTTCAAATGTCCTTGTCTGGAATTCAAGGCCTTTCACAATCTGGCACCAGTTTACATTTTCAGTCTTACCCAATATTACAGCCCTCAAAGTATTCTAAAATTCCACCTAAAATTGGAGTACTTTTTGTCTCCAAAACACATACTCCCCCCTGCTTTTATGCTTTTGTTTAGGTTATTTACTGTAAGTTCTCCCTCCTCCCCTTTCTCTGATCCTTCCTAATAAGTGTCTCCCTCAGACCTTACCTAGCAAAGTTTCATAATTTTCTAATGTATCTATCAAGAACTATTATAAATAATTATCTGTGTATTATTTCCTGTGAGTTTTATGAGAGCAATTCTTGCCTTATCTAAACTTCATATCTGCACCAAGTACCTGGTATGATGGTCTACAGCATGAGCTTAACAAATATTTATTAAATATGTACATGACTTTACATTTTCTCAATCACAATCTGACTTGATGAAGGTAAAGCAAACACTGATAGAATATTATTGTGGTAAGGAATAAAAAGTAAACCTGGAAAACACCACAGCAAAGAATATGGAAAAAAATAGTAGCCATAGTGACCAGCTGGTGTCATAAGTATATTATTTTATCCAGCTATGTCTATGTTTCCTTCTGTTTTCTCCCCTCTCTGTTGCTTATCGTTATTATTTTTCTTTTCTTTTTTTTTTTTTTGGTGGGGGCAATGAGGGTTAAGTGACTTGCCCAGGGTCACACAGCTAGTAAGTACCAAGTGTCAGAGGCTGGATTTGAAGTCAGATCCTTCTGAATCCAGGGCCAGTGCTTTACCCACGGTGCCACCTAGCTTCCCCCTAAAAGTATTTTTAAAAGACTTAAAACATTTTTACAAGATTTACTGTAAATGGTACTTGCATAATCTGTTTCAAATTCCAGAAGAGTTCTTGAAAAGACTTATGCACACATATGAGATAGGGATTGGACCTATGATTTCATTGGCATAAGTCTACCAATGTAGGCTGGTGACTTCTTTACAATTTATAACTTTGAATATTGCCCAGAGAAAATAATGAAAGGTTAAGTGACTTGCCCAGAGTCAGGCACCTTTAAAAATCAGAGGCAGGATTTGGTCTAAGGTCTTCCTGGCTTCAAGGCCCACTTTTTATCCACGAGCTAAGTCAGTGGAGGTGAGAATCCAGTAAATATATACATATACCCAAATATCTAAAACTCCCCAGATCATAAGCAAGGTTGAAGAGGCGCCAAGCAAATTTTCCCATGTAGCTCTGCCAACTGACTTCAATCATGAGTCATATTAAAATTTTGTTGCCAGTCAGTCTGAGCAACGTTTATAGAGGGAAAGACTGAATGAAGTATCTGGCACTGCTTACTTCCTTTTAGTCTTCTAATAAATAAAATTAGATCATCAAGGAAAAGTCTTTCAGTCTGTTTCTTTCTATAGTGTATTGCTATAACCATTCCTATGAAATGAGACAGAATAGAACTCAGAGAATGTGATTGCTTAATTATTTTTCCAAGGTGATGGGTACTAGAGTATTAAAGCAATTAAATTAAATGTTTCAAAGACTTACGGGTCAATGAAATCTACAGAAACACTGAGGTGGAATGAGAAGACATAAACTGAAATCTCATTCATGTGGGTATTTGCTCCCCATTGATGAAATAATAATTTATGTGAGTCTGAAGAGCATATTTTGTTTTTCTTTGGCTTTATGAATTACCATCACCAAAGAATTTATCACCCACTGACCAATCTACTGGAGACAATCTTCTCTGTACTTAGGCTGGTTCCTGGAGAACAGAGTCAGTCTTTTGCTGGGAATGTAGTTAAAGTATTTTCAGTAGGTTAGAACCTATCAAAGCTTATGAGCTGTTGGCATAGCCTTAAACAACCCAGGGTCATTTCTGCTCAATGATGAGATATGAGAATGGGATTTTGTGCAGGAAGAAGTTCTGTGCCTCAAATATGGCCTTTTCTATTCATCTCTTCAAAAATCTTTTTGAAAACAACTTAATTTTACAATTGAATAAATTAAATGTCACCCAGTCTGAGAAAAAGATTTTGATTTTGTTATATAAGATTTAGAAGAATATATATGTATACACACACACACATACATATATAGAGAGAAATTGGGGATTCTGTTTCATGTTTCAGATCTGAATCAATTAAGCTTTTGTGTAACTGAAATAGTGAATCTCTGATTAAGACATGAGTCAAATGTTATGGGAGAAATATCTCCTCTCTAAGTTCATGTGGTAACTTTGTTGCTGAAATATATTTACCATGACCCAAAAATTATTGAGGTAAAAATCTAGGTTTTATTATTATGCTCTAGCATGGGTTCATGCCTTAGAGAAAACAATAAACCTGAACAAGCATTAGAATTCTAACAAGGCCTCTTATAGGCAAAATTACATTAGAGTGACAGAGAAATAAATGCATTTATTTATTTATTTTTGTGGGGGGCAACGAGGGTTAAGTATCTTGCCCAAGGTCACACAATCTAGTAAATGTCAAGTGTCTGAGCCCAATTTGAATTCAGGTCCTTCTGAATTCAGGGCCAGTGCTTTATCCACTGCACCACTTAGCTGCCCCCCAGAGAATAATTCTTTAACATATTTCAATCTTGTACATTCCTCTTAGGCCATAAAAGTTAAGGAAAAGATGGATCCAAAATCTCATGCTTCCTTTAATGTTATAAATGTTGAACAAATTTAAACAGTCATAATCTCATACAAAAATATACTTAGGGGGCAGCTAATGGCACAGTGGTTAAAGCACCGGCCCTGGATTCAGGAGTACCTGAGTTCAAATCCGGCCTCAGACACTTGACACTTACTAGCTGTGTGACCGTGGGCAAGTCACTTAACCCCCATTGCCTAAAAAAACAAACAAACAAACAAAAAAACATACTTAGTTAAATAGATTTTATAGGTAAAACATGTTAGGTTACAGATTAAACTATTGAGAAGGTTCACAAACAAACTGATTTAGGAGCAAGATCTATATGTTGTCAAGAAGTCAAGGACAGTTGAGATTCTTTCCTCTAGCTTATTATCTAAGGAATATTAAGGCCTTAAGTATATTTTCACATCCCATGGGACAGGTTTTAGTCAGATGATGTTAATGGAAGACAGGCTTTAGTCAAAAGTTGCAGAAGGCCCTGAGCCCTGAATAATAAAAACTGATAAAAGGAAAGAAAAAAAATTCCCATTACTGAATAAATTTCTTAAGTAGGAACTGGGTTACATTTCTTATGTTGACTTAGCACACCCACTAAGTTGCCTCAAGCCCCAGTGATTTAGTTTACAAATTATTTTTGCAAAATCATTTTAAATTGTCAAGGTGAAAATTACTTCTACTGATGAAAAAATATTAATACTAATACCATACCTTAGGATTTGGTCTTAAGTATGTAAGAAACAATTTCATTTAGCATTAAACTATATTCAAAAGCCATTTCTTACCACCCCAGTGGCTATTCAAAACCTATTCATTCCCCCCACCCTACTGAGAAACTTGCCTTATTTCACTGAAAAAAGTGAAGCTATTTGCCAAGAGTTCCCTCTTCTCCCCATCTCACATAACTCAGAAGCATTCCACAACTATCTCATCCTTCACCCATCTCACATGAAGACTTGCTCTTCTCCGTATCAAGGCAAACTGCTCTACATGCACAAGTGATACTTATCTTCTCCAGACTATCTCCCTAATCACCACCACTTTCAATAATTTTCAGTATCTTCCTGTTTATTAGCTGCTTCCCTACTGCCTATAAACACACCCACATCTCTCCCACCCTCAAAAAAGCTTCACTGGATTGACTATCCCGGACAGCTGCAACCCTGTATCTTTCCTCCCTTTAGTGGCTAAACTCCTTGAGAAGTACATCTGCAAACAGTGCCTCCATTTCCTTTCTTTTTAACTTTCTGCAGTCTGGCTTCTGACCTCTTCAACTGATAGTGCTCTCTCCAAAGTTACCAAAATCTCTTAATTGCTAAATCTAATGGCTTTTTCTCAGTTCTCATAGTTCTTGACCTCTCTGCAGCTTGACACTGGGGATCACCCTCTTCTATCTCTTCTTTTTAGGATTTCTTGACACGAGCACTTTCTGGTGCTCCTCTTACCTGTCCAAGGAAAAAGTGTTTTCTTGCCTTTCTTTGTATCCCCAGAGCTTGGCACAGTGCCTAATACATAGTAGATGCTTAATAAATGGTTTTTTACTTGATTCTAGATGAGAGAGAACTGGCATAGTTCTCCAGGTACTTAGATATGACTCTGTTCTAAGATTTCAGGAAACACTTATAGGAATCTTGAACAAGGAAAAGATATTTTAAAAGTCTGGCTTGAGGGGCAGCTAGATGGCGCAGTGGATAGAGCACCGGCCCTGGAGTCAGGAGTACCTGAGTTCAAATGCGGCCTCAGACACTTAACACTTACTAGCTGTGTGACCCCGGGCAAGCCACTTAACCCCAATTGCCTCACTAAAAAAAAAAAAAAAAAAAAAAAGAAAAGTCTGGCTTGACATCTCAGAATGAGCAAAAAGCCACAATCCTATTCCTCTTGGAGTGTTAACCATAGGGACCTTCTTTCCATCATTACCTAATCTTTTCGAAATGGAGAAAGATGGGTCCTAATGATGATCATTTGGGGTAGATGGGTAGGAAATGATGTAAACAAGAGTTATAAGGTTTGTACCACCCTCAATTCATCATCCTAAGAAAATCAGGTATTTGGAAAAGGCTTTAAAGGAAAATATTATTTCTTAATATTTCTAGATAAACTAAAAAGGAAGCTTTTTTTTTAAAAAGGGAAGCTTTTAATATTCTTCCATGCTTTTAATATTTAAGGATAAGCAACCTGTTAATAATACCTTCACTACTTCATTCAAAGAGTCTCCGGTTGGGAGGGATCTCTAAGATCATCTAGGTCAACAATCACCTGAAACATGAACCTCTTTTACAACACCTCCAAAAAAGGATCATGCAACATCTAAATAAAGACCTCCAATCACAGAGAACTCATTATTTTATGAGGCATTCCACTCTACTTTTGGCTAGCTCTAAATGTTAGGAAATTTTCCCTAATACTGAACTGAAAATTCTCTTTCTGTACCTTTCATCCATTGGATCTAGTTATGCACCTTTAAGTCAAGAAGCACAAATCAACTCCCTCCTTTACATGATAAATGTTCAACTAATTGAAGACAAGGATAATGCTTTTAAGACTTCTCTGCTCAAGGCTAAATATACTTATTCCTTAAAATGATACCTGTATGGCATGTTTTCAATTTCCTTCATTTTGATCAACTTCCTTTGGACTTGTCAAAGTCCTTATAAAACATGGTTTCCAAAACTGAACAGGAAGAGTTGCTTTGCTTATTTGCTAAAA
Source organism: Dromiciops gliroides (assembly GCF_019393635.1). Lineage (NCBI taxonomy): Eukaryota > Metazoa > Chordata > Mammalia > Microbiotheria > Microbiotheriidae > Dromiciops > Dromiciops gliroides. Next base: position 274,065,677 of record NC_057862.1, read on the forward strand.
TTCTGTTCATCAGTAATAAACAAGAACCTCAAAAGTAGGTCAAAGAATACAAAAAGCTATTGTAAGCAGATGACACATTTGTTTGATACTATGACATACTCATCAAATTTGCAGGTGACACAACGGGATAGTTAACATACTGGATTTCCCAGGTCTATGTTTGGCTGTCCGCATGCCTGCAATCTTCTCTTACACTTCTGCTTTTTGAAATCCCTGATTTCCTTCAAAACTTAGTTCAAGTCCTGACCCTAGTGCAAGGTTTTTCTTGGTCCCCTACAACTTTGAGTTCCTTCCGCTTCAAGGTTACTACTTTGCATGTGATTTGTTTATGTATCACATACACACAAACACACACACACACACACATATACATGTAACACACATGTTGTCCCCCTTGCTCCTGGAGGGCAGGCTTTCCCCTTTGTCTTTGTATCCCAAGCCCTCATCACTTATATAAATATTTGTGAGTTGATTATATTAAAGAGTAATAAATGAAAAGGATGTTGACAGACTAGCATTGGGTTGACTCTAGTAAGGTGAGACTAACTAAGGTAAATGTTATACTTTAGGTACCAAAACCCCAACTTATAACAGTTGCTCTGAAAAAGAATTAGTGGGCTATAGGCTTAATGAGAATCAGCTAACGTGACCTTGGGCAAAATTAGGAGAGGCCTGGCTCCCGGAGTAAGGGAAATGAGAGTCCCAGTTGAGACTAAGTCTGGAGCATTTTGTGCCACTCCTGGCGCTCTGCGTATAGGAGGACACGGAAGAGCTGGAATGTGACCAGGAGAGGGTCATTAGGGTCGCAGAACACGTCACGTGAGTACGAGTCGAGGGGACTGGGATTGTTTAGTCTGGGGAAGAATCAGTGAACATTTAATGTTTTTATTGCACTGACTTTATTGGGGACAGGCAGAGTTTACACAATGCATTACATTCTTTGAAGGAGACTGTGGATATAAAGAAAAAAGAGAAATACTGATGACTACTTATTATTTAAATATATTAAAATTATATTTAATATTAACAATACTATGATTTAAAACTATAGTCACTTATGTGCATGTATATGTGTATGTACACAACACAGCTATCTATATAGTAGTATTCCTGACTTTTCTTTATATGTATACAAATGCCTACATATATACATGTACTTATACACAGGCATGTTTCATACACACATGCACACATACATATGTATATATATATGTATCTATGTATGTGTGTGTGTGTCTAAAATGTATGTGTTGCTAGGCTCTAGGAAAAAGAAATCATGACTGACCCATCAATATATAGGGAATTTCCTATGTACCCAATAACTAGCTTGGTCAGCTACATGTAAGGTTAGGAATGCAAGGTTAGCTAATTATAAGCTTAGCAACCTTCATCAAAATCCAGGTATGCAGTCTACAAAGTTTTCTAGTCACAGTAGCCTTGTGATAGACAAGGGGTGGAAGGGAGGGGGTTGTTGCAGTACTATCTGCTGAATGAGTGCTCCTAAGGTTCCCCTTCCTACCCAGTCCCATATAGGAACCAAAATCAGATATAATGGCAGAGACACAGGAGATCTGAGTTCTTATTTGGGGTAAACAACCTGCTGTATGACCAAGCCACTGCTGACATGTGCCTGGGGGTCTGAAGTATGAGACAATCACTCACACATGTATTTGTCTAAGTAATAATCGGCCTGACTCACTGAATTCTTATGTTCCTTCTTGGTTTCTTTCTGAACCTACAATTCCCTCATACATACATTCCCTCATACATACATCCACTATACAGATTTAGAAGTTAACTAGATTATTTCCTTAAAGGACAGCTCAAATACTATAGTAACTTTACTTTTTAAAAAATCCTTTATTTTTGGTTGTGACCTAAGAAATGACAGAGGGGATGGTTTCAGAGAAACTTGGGAAACTAGTATGACGAAATAATTCAGAGTGAGGTGAGCAGAATCAAAACTATTTATACAATAACAATGACATTGTAAAGATGAGCAACTCTGAAAGGCTTTGGAACAAAGTAAACCTAAAATAAATGAGACAGTCAGATAACTTTTCCCCAAATTCTCACTTTTCATGATATTCTGGGGTTGAAATAGCTGGCATTTTACATACCAGAAAAAGGTATGTAATGTGGATATCTTACTACTCATTCCCTTTACAAAGCCCTACTTAGATGACTTTTCATGGCATGTCAGGTGACTCTTAGTACCAAACTTTGGATAATAACCACTTTGTAGTACAGTATGAGATTTGGGACTGCCAGGCCCCTTTCCTTCTTCTTCTTCTTCTTTTTTTTTCATGAATTCCCTTGCTATTTTTGACCTTTTACTCCTCTATATGAATACTGTAATCTGCTCCCCCCTCACCCCTCCCAGTAATCCTTTGGTAGTTTGATTGGCATGGCACTGAATAAGTAAATTAATTTAGGTAGTATTGTTATTTTTATTATATTGGCTTGACCTACCCATGAACAACTAATATTTCTCTATTTAGTTTCGTCTTTAATTATGTAAAAAATGTTTTGTAATCGGGTTGACATAGTTCCTTTGTGTATCTTTCACAGGTATACTTTCAAGTATTTTCTATTATCTGTAGTTTATGTTAAATGAAATTTTGTTTCTATTTCTTCCTGCTGGATTTCGGTGGTAATATACAGAAATGCTTATGATCTGTGTGATTTTTTCCTATCCTGCAACTTTGCTAAAGTTAATGATTAGTTGCTTCTAGGGTTCTCTCACTAAATCACTTCATCTGCAAAGTGATCATTTTGTTTGCTCTTTGCTTAAGCTTATTCCTTTGATTTCTTTCTCTTGTCATTGCTATTGTTAGCATTTCTAGCACTATAATGAATAGTAGGGATGATAAAAGACACCTTTGTTTTACCCAGATCTTACAGGAAAGGCTTCTAATTTGTCCTCAATATAAATAATATTGATTCTTGTTTTTAGATAGACACTACCTATCATTTTTTTTCCATAAAAGTATTTTATTATTTTCCAGTTACATGTAGAGATAGTTTGCAACATGTTTTTATAAGATTTCTAGTTTCAATTTTTTCTCCCTCCCCAAGAAAGCAAAGCAATCCGATATAGGTTATATATGTACAAGCACATCAAACATATTTCTGCATTAGTCATGCTGTGCTAGAAGAATCAGAGAAAAAAGGAAAAACCTCAAAAAAGAAGAAAAAAATAGAGATAGTATGGTTCAATCTGCATCTAGATTCCATAGTTGGTTTTTTTCCCCTGGATTTGGAGAGCATTCTCCATCATGAGTCCTTTGGGACTATCTTGGACCACTGTATTGCTGAGAAGAGTCAAGTCTATCACAGTAGATCAATGTTATTGATACTTTGTACAATGTTCTGGTTCTGCTCACCTCACTCTGCATCAGTTCATGTAAGTCCTTCCAAATACTACCTATCATTTTAAAGAAAGATCTGTTTATTCCTATGTTTTCTCGTGTTTTTAGCAGGAATGAGTATTGTATCTTGTCAAAAAGCTTCTTCTTTACAGGCACAAAAATTATGGAAAGATATAGATCAAAGGATCATAGATTTAGGGCTAAAAACCCTCAGAAACCATTTATTCCAAACCCTTCATTTTACAGGTGAGGAAACAGGCCAAAAGAGGTCAAATGACTTGCCCAAGTTTACATAGCTAGTAAGCAGCAGACCTGAGATTCAAATACCCATGTCCTCTAATTCCACACTTAGCAATTTTTGACTACACCATACTGAATGCAAGATTCCACTGTTCTTATTTGATTAAAAAAATTGATCCCATGGAGCTAAATGTTGCCTTAAAAGCTGTCATCAAGGGGGCAGCTAGGTGACGCAGTGGATAAAGCGCCAGCCCTGGATTCAAGAGGACTTGAGTTCAAATCCAGCCTGAGACACTTGACACTCACTAGCTGTGTGACCCTGGGCAAACCCCACCCCCCTCCCCGCCAAAAAGCTGTCATAATGGTACCCATGTAATGTCCAGAGACCTAGAGGAAGGCCACTGAGGCTTTAAGTAGATCATCTGTGGAAGACTTATAGAAAGAGCTTCATGGAAACAATTCCAATGACAGAAAATTCCCCTTTTGCATGGGCAAAAGCCAGCCTTCTCCCGACATTGTTTCCGATTCACCCTATACCTTCCCATGCCTACTATCTCAATCTAGTACTGTTCAACCCCTATGGGTGCCCAATGGGATCACCAGTCTTTTGTTAAATGTCCCCTCATCTCATTCCTCTTCTTACTCTTCCTATCTTATAGCCTTCACAGAAACTTGTCTTTCATCAGAAGACATTCTATTGCTGGCCTTCTTTTCCAGAACTGGTTGCATCTTTCTCTATCCCCTGACACACCAGGCTTAGATGGGTTAGTCTATATACTCTTTATACTTCATTGCTACTCCCTCTGCCACTGTCACTCATTAACTCTTCCTCCTTTGAGGTCTATTCTATCCAGACATAATGCCTAATCAGATCCTAGTGATAGTTATTTACTAGCTCTCAGGTCATTTCTTTCTCTTCACATTCTGTATCCAGATCACATTCTTCCTCTCCACAATAATACATGTCTTTTTACTGGGGGCTTCAATATACTACAAACACTGTAACTTCTGAGTAACTGAATTCCTATGACCTATTCCTTCATTCTACCTTGGCCACACACAGGGATGGTTACACCACTGGATTCACTAACAAGTTTCTACTCCCATGATCAAGAATTCTAAAATTCTTTGTTCAACTATAACCCTTATTGTTCCGTCTCTTCTCATCCGTCACTCCTATATTCTTTGTCCTTGATCTTTTATCTCTCTCTACTTCAGTACCCTCCCAAATTCACTATAGCTCTGGTTTCCTTTTCTCTCTTAACAATCTTGATCATAAAATCAAATAGTCCAACATTATACTGACTTCTATTCCTGACTCTCTTGACCCCCTATCCAGTCACCTGATTCTTACTCTATCAAACTCCAACCCTGAATTACTTCTATCATTTAATTCCTCCAATCCTACTTAAATGCTGCTGAAGATTGCAGGAGGAATACAATCTAAGTTATTTAATTGCAACTGGCCCCTCACTGTAGCAAGTCAGTCTTTACACCCCCTCATTGATTCTCTGAATGAGAGGCACTGGAAAAGAAGATAGAGAACTAGCCTTGAAGTCAGTCAGGAAGACTTGGGATCAAATTTCACTTCTGGCATATGCTGGACAAGTCACAACCTCTTGGTGCTGCAAACAACTCTCTAAGATTAAGAGGTGAGGCAACTGTATATGTAGAGGGAGTTTCTTCACTGGGAGTTTTCTATGTAAATGAAATTATATATCCAGGGCAAAAATATGATTCTCTATTGTATTCCCTCACAGAGGTTATTTCAAACTTTTCTCCTCTCCTCAAGCCTCCACTAGAGGAATGAGGGAAAGCTTCCAGTAAGATAAGGCATGCTTAAGCTAATAGTAAAGTGCAGTTGTATTACATGAGTTGAACAGATGAAAAGTGGAGGAAGTTGGTTGAAGAGTGCTGGCTAGTTATGAAAGGAAGGATGTCTGGACTTAAAAAATATCAACATAATGGATAAGAGTTAACTTTTTCTAACAAGGATAAAAACTTAATAAAATCTTGGAAGTATGGAAAATTTAAGGGTACTGGTTGCTGATTACCTTTGGTATAAGTATTCTATGGTATAGTATATTCTAAAAATATACTGATTAAAAGTATCAAGTGTGCGCAGAAGTCTAACTATAATATAGTGTGTTTATATATGTGCATACTGATATATGCTAGATATCATTATACAGCATTTTAATAATTTCTCAGTTTCTATTTACTTTGAAAGAAATCACCATGTTAAAAGATTATTTTCTTAAGAAAAGAGTTGCAGGGGAAGTAAAAATAAAGAAGCTGAGAAATGATTGTTGCTATTCCAGAATTTCTTCACCAAAACACATATTTCTATCTAGGAAACATTTATAGTCATGGATTCCCTTGCCAAGAGCAAATTTCTATATCCTTGAAAAAACTATTTTTAGGCAATTCACTTGTTCTCAAGACCACTGCCCCCAAACCATTTTAGGGACACAAATCATATACCTTTTCTCTTACCTCTTTTTTTTTTTTTTTTTTTGGTGAGGCAATTGGGGTTAAGTGACTTGCCCAGGGTCACACAGCTAGTAAGTGTCAAGTGTCTGAGGTCAGATTTAAACTCAGGTCCTTCTGACTCCAGGGCTAGTGCTCTATATACTGCGCCACCTAGCTGCTCCTCTTACCTTTTTTTATAAGCTGCTCTGCTTATTTTGGAAACTTCATTTTCTAAGAAATAAAAAAATTAAAGGATGTAGTTTGACATCTAGAAGTTCTTATTCTTTTTGTTTTTGTTTTGTTTTGTTTTTTGGTGGGGCAGTGGGGGTTAAGTGATTTGCCAAGGGTCACACCGCTAGTTAAGTGTCAAGTGTCTGAGGCTGGATTTGAACTCAGGTCCTCCTGAATCCAGGGCCAGAGCTTTATCTACTGCACCACCTAGCTGCCCCTAGAAGTCCTTATTCTTTAGGAATTTCTACTTCTGGATGATCATGTCACAAAAAGAACCCTAACAAACTTAGGACTGCTAAGTCTGGAATTCCCAATAAGTTGATTTCTTTTCAATTTAAACAATTTATGAATCAGGCTATAATTTAGCGATTAATTCCCCAAATTTACAGAATTAGTGGTCTTGCTCTTCATTTTATTTACAATGCTGCCATTACAGTAACTGACTCACTCTATCTAATACCATTAATACTTTGCCAAGTTCAGCAAACACAGCTTTAATACGTTAACACCCCTAATGGGGACATCAGTTAAATAGACCATTAGGTTGGTATAGAATGGTCATTCTGGTACAGTCTATTAATTTGGTCTTTTAACTTAGCCAACTGCTGGACAAACACAAATCCCAGAAGACACTGGGATGAGATTTTACAGAGCACTTAAGTCCCATGTTTTGTGTGTTCTCTATTTCTTTTACAGTAATCAAATCTAGAAGAACAGATATATAGTAAGAATTCAAAAGTACAAGCAATGAGAAAAGTACAGAACCCTTTCCCTCATGCATGATGAGGAGTGTCAAGGAGGTTTGACGCATAAGAAAACTAAATCAATCAAATTACTAAAGCTTTGGGGACAGTTATCTCTATAACAGGAACAATGGAAAGTGAAAGCAGATGTTCATATTGCACACTGGTAATATTATCCCTCATAAGACATCTCTAATGAAACTGCAAAAGAGTTGGAAAATTACAACTCATCTTCTAGAATACACTTACTGTGATGAGGAATACAATGCTTTGCACACAGAAGGCATTTAATGTTTGGATATTATAGGCAATTAAGATAACATATCTACTTGAGCAATTTCCCTCCAATTTGAACTTGAACAATACTGAACTTGAAACAAATTTCTTTGATATAGTTTTGGCAAATCTAAGACAGGTTAGGAACTCTAGTTCCTATTTCATGAGACCTCTGAGGATTCCCTGCCACTCTGGAGATAGAATAAAACTGCAGAATCTCTCAAAGTTGTTCAAGAGATTCCCCTGGAAATGGACCTTCACTGGCCTCTAGGTGTAAAATTGAAAAAAGAAAAAGGTATTGCAGACCACAGTCAGTGAAGACACTCTCTCTAACTAGTGCCCACATCTCAATAGCTCAATTATCAGTATACAGTTTCCCAAAAGTTAAAAAACTCTTTAAATCAAGCTAAACTACTGCCCAGTTGGAAACACTAACAGGCCATATGATTACAAGAAAGCTAAGACTAAACATCTTCTCTCTTCCTCTCCTCAGATCTGGAGTTGTATAGGTAATGTGTTTTCAGTCAATCAATAAACATTTATTAAGCATCTACTATCAGCCAGGCAATGCCTTAGGTGTTGGGGATACAAAAGAACAAAATACTCCCTGCTCTCAAGGTGAGAAAATAAATTTATATGTATGTATGGAATAATCTTAAAGAGAATACATTTAAAAAATACAAGGTAGTGAGGAAGAACACTAGGAGTTGGGGGATCAAGAAAACCTTCATGTGGAAGGTAAAGTAGGAGTGCATTTAAAGCATGGAAGATGGGCAGTGCAAAGTCACAGATTAGAAGTATGAGATGGAACGCTAGATGGAAGAAAGAGAATGTCAGTTTAGCTGGACCACAGAATACTGGGCTAAGAAAGAATTCATTCCTCTGTGGGTTCTCCTTCTGACTCTGGATGTTCTCTCCCATGTCCCAGAACTCTACTCACTCTGGAAGATGCCTCTGACCCAATGGTTTCTTCCTCTCATTGGTCAATTCTTTTTAGAACCTCCATTTTGACGAAGTGTCCAGCCTGGGTAGAGCCCAATCTATTAATACGGACACATCCAGTTAGGAGCAGTGATGTAGTAAGACAGGTAGTAGGGCAGCCTGGAGAGAGCAGTGTCACAGAAAACCAGAAAGGAGAGACAAACCAGGAGGAAAATGTGGCCAACAGGGCCAAATACAATAGAAAGGTAAAAAAAAAGGGGGGGGGGGAAATCTGATGTGGTAAGTAAGAGAAAATAAAATCTGTACATTTTCTTCAAAGTGCCTATAATGTTATTTTTCAGCATACCTCCTCAGCTGTCACCGTATTTTCTTTCTGCTCTATTACACTTTCCATTAGGATCTGCTGATCAGGTAACCATTTCAATGAACTGACCACTTTATTTGAAAAGATTACCCAACAAGTATTTATTAAGTACTTATTATATTCCAGGCACTGTCCTGAGCACTGAGCATACAAAGGAAGGCAAAAACACTATCCTTGGCCTCAAGAAGCTCACATTCAACATATCCATAGATGGACAGAAAAAATATAAATGCCTGTCAGATGACTATGTACTGAAGGATTTCATAATGCTCTTCTCTGTAATATTAAGATGACAATACTATTCCACCATGCACTAAGTTGTGTTTTAGCAATGGATTATAGTTGCAGTTTCATCCATACCCTCTCACACTGTTGCCCTTGTGGCACAGCTAGATGAGCTTTAGGACTCAGTCTAAGACTACACAGAACAGATAACGTGTAAGGGTTATAACCACTAGGTTTGTTTCAGTGGATGGAGTCCCCAAACAGATGAAATCACAGGTCCTTCTCCTATATCAAATTTTTTCTTTGGCAAGAGGTAGCCAAATAGGTCCTTCAAATATCATTTTACGTAACATATACATATCAATATAACTATTTTATAAACATTTTGTAATTAATATTTGGCTTATTTCCAACTAACTTCTCTATGTGAAACACCAAGGCTAATGCTTAGCTGTTTAAAAAGAGATGTCCATAATACCAACTATTATATATTCCAGGGAAAAGATAAATTAAAAAAAAAAATACCACAGGCTTGCTGACACTGTTTAAAAGATGTGCCAATGAATTGGAAGTTATATTAGTATATGAATTTAAGAGAGATCATTATAGTATTTGTATTACATTAAAAACAAAAACAAACAGTAGCTTTTCCTCCAAATGCAGAAAAAAAGGTTTCTTTGGATTGATTCTAGTAATTAAATAAAAAAAAATTAAATATCTGGTATTGTTTTTCAATCATCAATTGCCCAGGTTCACTTTTTTTTTTGGTGGGGCAATGAGGGTTAAGTGACTTGCCCAGGATCACACAGCTAGTAAGTATCAAGTGTCTGAGGCTGAATTTGAACCCAGGTCCCCCTGAATCCAGGGCGGGTGCTTTATCCACTGCGCCACCTAGCTGCCCCCCACCTCATTTACACTCTTTTTAAAAATTTAAAACAATTTTTAAAAAATCCTTTTTTTTTTGAGGGGCAATGAGGGTTAAGTGACTTGCCCAGGGTCACACAGCTAATAAGTGTCAAGTGTCTGAGGCCATATTTGAACTCAGGTCCTCCTGAATCCAGGGCTGGGGCTTTATCCACTGTGCCACTTAGCTGGCCCCCCACCCCCACACCTTTATACTCTTAATGAGCAACTTTTACCCTCCTTGTATCTAACCAGCTGCCAAATTTTGTCAATTCTACCTCCACATCCTTTCTCCTTACTTAGGCCACAACTATGTGACTCATCATCTCTCATCTGTATTACTGAATACCCTCCTAATTGGTCTTCTTGCCTCTAAACTCTACCTTTTCTATTGAGTGACCAAAGTGATACTCTTCTTGTTCATTTCCCTCAAAAATCAAAGTGACGTTCTTAAAGCACATGTCTGATCCTGTCACTTTCCTGCTTAAGAAGCTCTGGTGGATCTCCCTTGCTGCTAGAATAAAACACAAACTCCTTTTTTTTTGGTCATTAAAGCCTTTCACATTCTAGCTTATCACACATTAGTCTCTTTTACTCAATCTTTGATCCAGCTACACTGGATACTCGTGGTCCTTCACACAAGACATTACATTTTTCCATCTCTGTGCCTTCATGCAAGTTGTCCCCCATGCCCAGGTATGGACCTCTCCTCACCTTTGTCTCTTAGAAACCTTAGTTTCTTTCACGACTCAGCTCAATTCTCCTATATCAAGTTTTTTCTTTGGCAAGAGGTAGCCAAACTGGCTGTGGAGTCACAGAAACTGGGTTCAAACCCCACTTCTGATCCTTATTACCTTGGAAAAGTCACAATCTTTCGGGCCTAAGTTTCCTCATACGTAAAATCAGGAGGTTGTCTGGTATAGTGGATAAGATACTAGACTGGGCACCATAAAGACCTAGGTTCAAATCATACCTCAGATACTTACTAGTTGTATGACTATAGGTAAATCATTTAAATGCTTTGTGCCTCAGTTTCCCCATCTGTAATATGAGGAGGTTGGATTTGGTGGAAGGGCTTCTAAGATCCTGTCCAGTTTTAAATCCATGATCCCCCCAGCTGCCAGTCTTGCCTTCTAAAATTATTTACTTTGCATATATTTTCTAAGGGGACTGTTTAATTTTCATCTTTTCATCCCCAATACCTAGTATGAAGTTGGTGCTTAATAGATGCTAGCTGAATGACTCCTAACTTGTTGAAGATGGTTTACCCATAAATCATTTCTCATTATTTAAGTTATCATAACTTTTTTTTTGGTAGGGCAATGAGGGTTAAGTGACTTGCCCAGGGTCACACAGGTAGTGTCAAGTGTCTGAGGTCGGATTTGAACTCAGGTCCTCCTGAATCTAGGGCTGGTGCTTTATCCACTGCACCACCTAGCTGCCCCATATCATAACTTTTAAAACAATCAAATCATTGAAGGCAGCATGGCGCAGTGGATAGTTTACTAGACTCTGAGTTAGGAAGACTTGGGTTCAAGTTATGCTTTGGACAAATCTTAGCTGTGAACCCACACATGTGGTTCTGGTTAGCTTTCTAAAACTATGTTACAGAAAAAAGCTGTCCAACTGCTCCTAGGAGGAGTTTCTGGGAATTCCCCAACACTCATGAAATTGTATCTGTAGCAAAATTATTGGGGGGGGGACCTAACCCCTCCCCCAAACCTGCACATAAACAAGCAAATCAATTTCCTGAGGTATCTGCAAAAATTATTCTGCAAAAGGATTAAATGGAACATTGTTTTAAATTCTATATCTGAACTGAAAGATTACTAACATCATGACTAACAAGAACAAAACTTTTTTTTTTAAGAACAAAACTTTTAATTTGGGGGGGGGCCAGGGGGCCCAGGCAATGAGGGTTAAGTGACTTGCCCAAGGTCACATAGAAGAACAAAACTTTTAAAAGAAACTGTTTGAAATCCTGCTTTTAAAAATTTGTCAAGTATGAACTTCTATAATAGAAAGACAAAGCTGACAACCAAAAAGAAAAGATAACATTAGTAAAGTTCAAAGAGATCTGATCCACTTAATTAGGAGGTAAATTCTTAACTATGATTGTTTTCCAACATGCAAATTCCTGTACAAAGTTTAGTTTTAGTACAATGATTCCATGAAACCATACAATAAGGTTCTTGGGCCTCATTACTGATGTAAAAATTGAACTTATTATAAGGTAATCTAATATGTCTCTATTCACTACATTGGTAGTCCCTAAATAATTACAGAACTATTTTAGGTTGGTCTACTTTGTCAGAACCCATCAGGCTATTTTTCCAACAATCTCAACTTCAATGACAATTAACCACTGGTAGTTGCCCATAGTCACTGAGGCTTTAAGATGTATAAAAGCCCCATTCATTGTCACTTGTCAAATGTATTCTAAAAAAAAATCATACTGAACATTATGATTTGTTTTTAAGCATCTCACGATTAAAAAAAATAACGAGGGGTAGGAACTGCATGAGAAGCAGGTAGTATTCACTAAAAATTACCCACAAGGTGGTTGCGGTGAAGATCACCAGAGGTAACACATGTAAAGCTCTTTGTAAACCATAGAGCATTATAGAAAAAGCGAGCTAGGCTGAGACTGGAACGTAATGCACCATGAGAATCCAGGAAACTTCGGAAGGCATCAAAAGTAGTGTTTCTTTAAATCACCGCGTCGTCTGGGGGAATGTGGGACGAGTCATTCAGAAAAAGGCTGAATCAAAGGGCTACGAGCTAAAACCTGAATGGTTTGAGCACGCTGCTTCAAGGGCCGGCTGGGGCCCGGGTGAGGAGAGGCGAGCACGGATACACTCGCTCTTTGTGGAGTGCAAACCAGGCAGTCGTGAAATGTTCCCCTTCAGCCAGAACATCTGAATGGAGAACGGAGCCGGGATTAACAACACGGGGCGCCCCACTTAACCCAAACATAATCGAGACACTTGGCTGGAAAAGTATTTAATACATTTTTTTCCTCCTTTATCCCTCTGTGTTTTGCCCCAGGAGGCAGGGGGGTGGGTGGGGTGGGATCGGGGCAACCTCTTTATTCTTCTCCTCCAGGGCCAGGTCGCTGCCCGGGGAGACGAGCCGGGTGTGGGGCGGGAGCCCCAGGAGCCCGAGCGCAGCCGCCCGTCCTCCTCCTCCTCCCTCGCTTACCTGCCGCAGCGTAGCTTGACCCGAGCCGTCCAAGGAGCCGCCTCCATCGCCGAAGCCCTTAACCCCGCGGCCCACTGGGGGTGGTGGTGTGTGTGAGGAAAGTAAAGCCCGTCGCTTCGGCTCCTTGTGCAGCCCCTCCCAGACTGCACCCCTCCTCCTCCACCTCCTCAGACGGGCTCCCCTGGGCGCTCGCTCGGTTTCCGTCTCCGTTGGAGCCGTCTCCTCTTCCGCCCGCCTGCTAGGTCGACACCGCCACTTCCGAGTTCGACTCCTTCTCTTCCTTTAGCTGACTCTCCCCTCCCTCCCCGCCGGTCTCCTAGCAACCACCTGCGTGGCGGTGACGGCATCACTCCGCGACCCAGTTCCTCGAGCCTCCCAGCGCCTGGGGGTGGAGCTGGCGCGCTGAGGTCGTCATCTGAGCGACGGCAGAGCGCGGGAAACCGCCTGAAGCTTGACTGGTATAGCCGCGGTTCTTCACTCGTCCTCTGTCCGGTTAGATTGGGTGAGTAGCGGCCACGGAGGCTCTGGCTTTCCGCCCTTCGGTCCGTGGAGGGAATGACTATCTCGATGTCGCTAGCTCCATTCTTGTCACGCTCCCGGGCACTGACAGCCCATTGTCCGAGGGGAGGGGACCTATGCGCGGGTGTGAGGCAGCCTCACCGCCGGCCCCTGGGCCCCACAGTAAAGTACTGTAAAGAATACACCATTTTTCCTCGCTGTCTCTGTCTCCTCTCTCCCTCTCTCCCTTTCTCCCTTTCCCCTCATCCCCTTCTCTTCCCTCTCTCCTCCTTCCGCTGCTTGGTTTTCCCCAGAAAAACAACTCTTGGAAGTTCAGTTTTAAATTGCTAATTTCTTCTTAAGTACTCCCTTCCTTCCCACTGTCACCCTTCTTTAGCTAGATGCAAATTTGTCAGTTTCTATACTGTTCAACAGACTTTTGTAAAGAGCCTACTGTGTGCTGCTGTTTGTGCTCAAAGAGGACCATGAGTTCGGGAGATGATGTCATGACTTGCAGTGAATTGGATTTTAGTGAGGGAGGGCCGTGCAAGGTCGCCAGCATCACTCTCTCCTCCAGAGCCACCTGGGTCTAAGTAGCAAAACATAGATCAGGACCACTGGAGATGTCCCCCACTATGTGCTAGGTGCTGTGCTAAGCGCTGGGGTTACAAAGAGGCAAAAGACTATCCCTGCCCTCAAGGAGCCGACAATTTAACGGAGACAACATCCAAGCAAATATTTACAAAGAAGCTTTATACAGGATAACCAAGAAAAATTAATATAGTGAAGGCACTGCAATTAAGAGAGGTTGGGGAAGACTTTCTGTAGGAGGTGGAATCATCTGTCAATTTATATTGGTTAGGCGCAGGACTAGTACTGAAGGCAGTCAGGTTATCAGTCAGCTTTTCAAAGTGTTTAAATGTTGTATGGATTTTTAAAAAACAGCTGTCATTTCCCAATAATCAGTTCTCCACAGAACCCTCCCTCATAGCAAAGATGTACAGTTAAACAAAAACAAACTCAGGCTTTGACCATATCTGTAAGCATCTATGCTTCATTGCCCCCTGTAGTTGACCACCTCTACTCAGAGGAGGTAATAGTTTCATCAGCTCTCTAGAGTCAAGGTTAGGAATTACATTGGTTTATGTTCTTTATCACCGAGTAGCTAATTTAAATTTAATTTACTATATTTTAAAATTTAAGGTAGCTTTTTAGAAAAACCTGTTTCGGATAGCAAAAGGAGAAGATGCCTGCCTCGCAAATGCCAATGAGATATGGACATCCAGAGGGACATACAGATGTTTGTTTTGATGATTCTGGGAGGTAATGTATTTTCCTAATATTTTATGCAGATATGAAATATTAGTATAGTAAACAGAATGTTTAAATGTGTAAACTTTTAGAAATGTAATACACTTTTGTATGTTAAATATGCATTTGACCCAGAATTATTCAAGGAAGGGATAATGCCAAATGTCAGATCATAAAATCACAGACTTTGGAACTGTTTTAGAGTCGGGAAGTCCTGAGCATCAGTTTTTGACCTCAAAAATTGAGATAATAATACTTATACCTCTGTTGAAATTAATTATCTGAAATAAAAGGAAAGTGAGGACAAAGTCCTCATGTCTCTGATTTTATTTATAAAGCTAGTATTTGCATATCAAATCAGGTTCTTTGCCTCCTTAGATGTCAGAGACCCCAAGTGATTTACAGAACTGATTTTTATAATAGAAAAGAGAAATTTTAAAAAGGACAGAAACTTGTTTTGAACATTATTCAACTGGACTAGGCAGGTGACTTGAATAGTTAGCTTCTTCTGGACTTTCTTAATCTACCTCAGAAGTCCTTGCTTTACAGGTGGTATCTTTGGTAACACCCCCCTCCCCCATCTTCCTTAGAAGATTCCATTACTCAACTTAGACTCTAGCTCAAGAGGAAAGGGGAGTTTATTCACTAAGATATTCCTTCCTTAATGAAAGGAGGGGAAAGAGGAACTGTCTGACTTTTTTCTAGCTGCTAGAAAGGGGAATCTAGCTTTTGGTCAATCCCCCTTTCTGCTAGAAACTAGAAAGGGGTATTTGTCTTTAAAAAAGCCAAAGCCTTATAATCCTATGATTATTTTATTCCTCTAAATTATTTACTACTAAATGATAAAGTTTTATCAACCTGTCTTCACTAAATCTATTGTAACCTAGACTTAAGAAACCATATTTGTCTAGTTTAGCTGTTAGTGCTCGCTTTTCCTAAAGAAAGGAGCTTAATTCTACAAGCAAACTAAAAATACAATCAAAATAATCAATACCAATTTATTTCCTTTTTTCACTTTACAGAATTGTTGTGGGGTTCAAATGATAGAATGTATGTAATTTATTTTGCTAACGAAGTGTTATCTAAATGTCAAATACTATTTTTATTACCTTTCATTTTTCTCTATTGGATCCTTTCCCTTGGCCTACAAATATACTAAGGTTTCTCTGTGCTAAATATTAGTAACAAGCCTTATTTTACTTTAAAATAATATTTTTCTTTATAACTTCTGTTTTTATTTCTAAGTATATCCTTAGATATCCTTAGGTATATTCTTTTCTATCCAGTGAACCATACTTGATAGAAACAAATACTGCTGTACTACTTCTTCTTTTTTTTGTTTTTTGTGAGGCAATTGGGATTAAGTGACTTGCCCAGGGCCGGTGCTCTATCCACTGGGCCTCCTAGCTGCCCCTGCTGTACTTCTAAAAATGAGAGTCTATATAATGTTTCTTTTTCTTAACTATTTACTTATTCCCCAACTCTTTGTAATCTGGCTTTTGTTCCCAAACTGTAACTAGAATTGCTCTCTCAGAGATCACCAACATATTCAAGCAGCTAAATACAATAGGTTATATCTGACTTAAATCTCTCTTAATTGCTATGTGACATGAACAATTTACTTAAATTCTCTAAGCCTTTATTGGCTCATTTGTAAAATGGAAATGATAATATATGTGTTACCTAGGAAACATTTACCAGTATATGCACTTAGCAGTGTGGTGTGGTAGAAAAAGTGTTGGATTTGCAGTCAGAAGACCTGGGATTAAATTTTGGTGCTGCTCCTTATTATATTACTTTGGGCAAATGATTTCACCTCTCTGCCAAAATTTTCTCATCTATAAAATAAAGGGGTTGGACTAAGTGACCTCTAAGTTTCTTTCCAGATCTATTTGTATAATTCATTAATTCCTGAGAGGGGAACATTTATTAAGTGTTTACTAGGTATACTTTGCCAAGTACTCAGGATACAAAGAAAGTAAAAAAAAAACCACCCACCTTCCTTCAAGGAGTTTTGACTCTACTGGAAGAGAAAATATGCAAATAGGTAAATACAAGATATGTAGTAAGTGGAAATTAACCTTAAAGGAGGCAGAATTGTGTGAAATCGTTGGACTCGCTCTCTGTTCCAGAGTCATTGGAGTCCAGTGGCAACACAAAAGCTAAGACAACTGGTGATGGCTTAGGGATACAGTGGATGACTTTGGCATCTTCAGTGTCTAACAAAGCTCTCAACACTCCACAGTGCCTGCTTCAGGCGCCTTCATGGCCATTGGAACAAATTGTTCTCATGTACCCATTCTGCTGAGGGAAGTCTTCACACGCTTTGAGTAGGCAACTCCCCAACTCATTGATAGGTTTAAGAATCCTCAGTTACCCTCAATTTGATTTGACCCATCTGCTGAAATGGTTTACAAGGATGTGGCTGCAGCTTCTTGGAGCCACAGGTGAGAGTTGGATGCCAAAGGTGGAAAGCAACCCTGAAAAGGACTTGGTAGCCTTAATACCAGAGGTACTAGTCTTCCCTGCACACCCATACACCCTGGAGTATTGTGTAAGAAGGCTAGAAAGGAAGGGGCCAAGTCATAAAGAACATTAAATGCCAAAGAACTCTATAGTTGATGATAGTAAAGGGAGAATCTGGAAATGATAGTAGGGAGAAACTCTTCCATGAATGAATGATAAGAGGAATGATATGAAAGAAAGTGTAATCAGTGCTAGAAAGGGTGGCCAAAGAAACTGTGTCATCAGGAGGGAGCCAGGTTTCAGTGAATGCCAGAAGGTAGGAGAGAAAGAAGAAGAGGTTTATAATCACATGAAGTTTGTTAATTATGGAGCAAGCATTCCAGAGAGCACAATACATGTATAGGCATTTTTGGACTAGGATATTTCTGGATAGGGTTGAGAGGGATGGAAATAAAGGTGCAGAAGTTGGTATTGGGAAGTGGGTTTGGAGTGAATGAATCTAGGCAGAATATCAGCTAAAGGCGGTGGGTCTTTAGAAGGAAGCAGGTTTAAGATACATGTATATCAATATAGTTCAAGATTGTCCCTCAAAGCCTGACCTCAAGGCAGATGGTATCACTTTTTTCTCAGAGTCTCTGAAGAAGCAGAAGGAGGTATGGCCGGGGGATTCTGGGAGCTCAGTCAGGAGGCAGGGCATAGTAATGAGAAGTAGAACCTTAAAGTCTCATATAAATGTGATCTGTATGTTATATGCCACAATTCATATAAACTGTGAACAATTGAGCTCATATGTTTTTCATGCTATTTATTGATTGATATTTTCCTTTTAGGGATCATAAATAACTATAGTATCTTAAAACTTAGAGCAGGAAAGGGTCCTTAGAAATCTTGTCCTAACGAACCCCGCCCCCTTTTATATATTTTAACAGCTGAAGGAAGTTAATGTTATCTTTTGTTTAAATGTGAGTGAATATATCAAATGGCAGCTTGAATCCATAAAAAAATGGTAACAATGTGTGAGACTTTTAAATTAGCATTTAATAGGATAAAAAAACTAGGTGAGTATTGTAATATGTTGTGAATATGGGCTGTATGTTTGTACATATATGTTTATAAGTGTAATTTTTTTTAACAGTTGTATTGTAACGTGTGGAAGTGATGGAGATGTGAGAATTTGGAAAGACCTGGATGACGATGATCCTAAATCTATTAATGTTGGAGACAGGGCTTATTCATGTGCTTTAAAGGTATTAAAAATGATTATAAGATCTTTTTGTTAAAAGTAGGCATAGTAGTCTAAATCTCATACTTTGTGCCTTAGTTTTCTCATACTTTGGCAAACTAAAGCCTTTTCAGAAACATAAAATCTCTTTAAGAAATAAAAACACCAAGGACTGAAAAATGTCAACTTTTGAATACATCTAGTATACATTAGTGTGGGGCAGCTAGGTGGCACAGTGGATAAAGCACAGGCCCTGGATTCAGGAGTACCTGAGTTCAAATCTGGCCTCAGACACATGACACTTACTAGCTGTGTGACCCTGGGCAAGTCACTTAACCCCAATTGCCTCACCAAAAAAAACAAAAAAACAAAAAACAAAATAGTATACATTAGTGTACCTTTTAGTACATTTAGGGATATGGACATGGTTTTTGAACTTTTTTTTGTTTTTATATTACCTTCATTTCTGAATATTTTCCCTTGCTTTCCCCTGTATCCTATTAAAGAAAAAAAAAGAAAAATGGTTTAGCATAATCAAAGCATAGAGTCTAATGTTATATTCAGTATTCTACACTTATAACTCCATATCTCTGCAAAGAAGGAAAGATTGTATGTAATTTTTAAAAGTTAAGTAATATTTCTTGCATAAGAGAGCACTTGTTGTGCTAGAATCCAGCAAATTAAAATAATAAAAGACAAAGGCATTTTTTTGCTTTAAAAATGAGCCTTACCATATCCCCGCTTTTCTTGAATGTTGAGGTAAAGAATGATAATCAAATTTTTAAATGTTCCCTTTAATTTTTATATATACATATATATCTTTTGAATATTTCCTAATGTCTTATAGTGTATAATTGAGTTAATGATCTGTCAATTATTAGAGAAATAGAAATGTGTTTTCAGAGTATGTTTTATTAACTGTCGAATATTCTAAAAGCTACTCAATTGATATTTAGGAGATTTAATAGTTTGAAGTTTTGAATATTGGAAACATTTCAGGTCAATTTTGATCCATCTTGTCAAACATTTTTCATTTTACAATTTTGTAATTGATAAATTCTTGTGCATTTTTTTTTTTAGAAAGGAAAATTGGTTACCTCAGTATCTAACAATACTATTCAACTTCATACATTCCCTGATGGAGCTCCAGATGGCATACTGACTCGATTCACTACAAATGCAAACCATGTGGTCTTTAATAGAGATGGTGCTAAAATTGCTGCTGGATCTGGGTAATGTTTGAGGTTGGAAAAACTAACAGTTTGGCACAAAATGTCCTTGGCGCAAGTTGGGAACAATCATTGTTGGAGTGACTGTAGAAGGACAGGAACACTGATGTGCTATTCGAACTAGTCTAGTTATTTTGAATTTTAGTTTGACCTAATTAGAGAAGAAAAGCAACTCAGTAGTCCACATTGAGCATATACTCACTTCTGTGATTGATAGATAGAGGTCCACAATATTTGTAAATTTAGTCTTTGTGTTAGCAAAGAGCTAGAAACAAGGTGATTGCCCATTATTTGGGGAATAGATTAAAAAAAACTACTGTGGTATGTGAATGTACTGGAAATATTAATGTAGAGTATAAAATAGCTCAGACATTAAGAGAAAGGGAAGCTTTGTGTAAACTAGTACAGAGTGAAGTAAGCAGAACCAGGAGAGCAATTTACACAGTAACTATTGTAGTGTAAATGTAAAGATCACTAAAAAAAAAATTGAACCTTAAATAATTGAAAAATTAGTGATGTTCCCAGAAAACAGCAAAAATGACCATACTAGATCTGCATCAGAGGATCTGGAGATCCTACATCCGACCTGTGAGACTCAGGGCAAGTCATTTAACTTCTTTGTGCCTTAGTTTTCTCATATATAAAATAAGGGGGTTGCTTAGATAGATGGCCTCTGAGGTACCTTCCTTCTCTAGATCTGTGATACTACAATATTCTGACCTAGTTGGTTTTGTTATATCTGCTACTATGTCACATTATTCTAAAAAGATATTTTAAAAATAGTTTTAGGATTGTAAACTTCTTGAAGGCAGTTAACTATTTCCTTTGTAACTTCACACTGAATTTTAGCATACTACTTTGTAGATGAATCTCAGTATGTTTTTGATTGAAAAAAGGATACAAAGGTGAATTTTTTTTTTCAAAGGTGAATTTTTGCTGTAAAATCTTATTAAAATACTTTTGGTGAAGGCTAGACAACTGAACCAAAGTTAGATTCTGCCATTTGAAATTTCTCTTGTTTATTAGGGATAGGGGAAATTATGGGTTGCTTTGGGGACAGGTTCAGTGATAGAGTACTCCCACAATTTTTAAAACAGACTATTTAAATTGGAAATGTAGAAAAGTTTAACAAATAGTTGCAGATGTTTACCTAAATTATTAGGATTTTGGACATGCAATTTCAGATTACATGTGGAAGCAGAGCTGAAAGTTAAATGAAGTCAAAATCGACATTGTTAAAATGCTTATAATTATTTTGAAGCATGTATTACATTTGAGTCATGGTTTTTAAAAGTTTTCCATTTTTACTTTTATTATATAATTATTTCATTGTTTACAGTGATTTTATGGTGAAAGTTGTGGATGTGATGGATAGTAGTCAACAGAAAACATTTCGAGGACATGATGCTCCTGTGTTAAGTGTTTCTTTTGATCCAAAGGACATCTTTCTGGTAGTTTTTCAATTGTTTTCATTTATTCCCCACTATAAATGTATATTTTTTAGATTTATAAGAGAATAATTAAGTAGAAACTTATATGCAATTTGATAATTCAATATTTCTTTTATCATTTGGATGAGCCTTATAAATAGAAATATACCTTTAACTTTCATTTACCCATTCAGGCATCAGCAAGTTGTGATGGCTCAGTTAAAGTATGGCAAATCTCAGATCAGGTAAACTCATCCATTTCAGTTTAAATATTTGTGTGTATTTTCTGATTAGCCAAGATATTTACTGTTTATGATACTGCATGATATCGTTAATCTGAATAACCTGATGTCTGTTTAGGTGTGTAACTTTTTGTCTCTTCTGCTCATTTTTGTTTTTTGTTTTTGTTTTTGTTTTTTTGCGGGGCAATGGGGGTTAAGTAACCTGCCCAGGGTCACAAAGCTAATAATTGTCAAATGTCTGAGGCCAGATTTGAACTCAGGTATTCCTGAATCCAGGGCCAGTGCTTTATCTACTGCACCACCTAGCTGCCCCCTTCTGCTCATCTTTGAGTGACATTAGATGGACTTTTTGTCTATTCACACATTTGTGTGTTTTGTAGACACATAATAGATCAAAGGGACATATAAGTAAGTTATGTTTTTGTTTTTGTTTTTTTTTTGGTGAGGCAATTGGGGTTAAGTGACTTGCCCAGGGTCACACAGCTAGTAAGTGTCAAGTGTCTGAGGCCAGATTTGAACTCAGGTCCTCCTGACTCCAGGGCCGGTGCTCTATCCACTGTGCCACCTAGCTGCCCCCATAAGTTATGTTTATAAAGACTGGAATTAATGTTTATAAAGCCTCCAGAGGCTTCTTATTTCTTCAAGGATAAAATATAAACTCTTCTAGATGTTAAAGTTCTTCAAATCTTAGTCCAAACTTACTTTTACAATGGTATTGCATGTTCCTTGTACCCTGAACACCCACTACTGTCCAGCCTTACTGGACTGTATGTTTGTCATACACAGTGATCTATCTCCTGTCCCTCATACTGGAAATAAATTCCCTCCTCCTCTCAGCCTCTTAGAATCCCTAGTTTTCTTCAAGTTTCAAACCAAGCACCACTTTCTTCATGAGACCTTTTCTAATTTTAATTCCCCTTCCTACCCTCAGCTAGCAATTAATTACCTTTTTTCTATTTACATATTCCTATAGATGAATTAACTAGCATTTATTAAGTGCCTATCATGTTAATTTTATGTTGCTTCAAAATTTTACATTTGCGCTACCCATAATTTTCTGAGATTTTTCACAAAGGGAAATAATTTTCTATTTTTTAAAAAAATCAGACATGTGCTATTAGTTGGCCATTGCTACAAAAGTGCAACGATGTGATAAATGCAAAATCAATATGCAGACTTGCCTGGCAGCCAAAAAGTGGGAAGGTAAGGAAAACTTGCAAATATTTTTTTTCAGTCTTAATAGTATTTAATTTTTTTCCATTTATGTGTTAAGATAGTTTTCAATGTTTATTTTTATAAGATTTTGGATTCCAAATTTTTTTCTCTCCCTTCCCTCCCCTTTTCCCAAGGTGGCAAGCAATCTGATAATAGGTTTTATACCTATATACAATCACATTAAATATTTCCACATTAGTCATGTTGTGAAAGAAGAATCAGAACAAAAGGGGAAAACCTCAAAAAACCCAAAAAAGTAAAAATAGTGTGTTTCAATCTGCATTCAGATTCCACAGTTCTTTTTCTGGATGTGGAGAGCATTTTCCATCATGAGTCCTTTGGAATTATCTTGGCTCATTGTATTGCTGAGAGGAGCTAAGTCTATCATAGCTGATCATTACACAATGTTGTTGTTACTGTGTACAATGTTCTCCTGGTTCTAAAATTGCAAACATTTTAACCTTTATTTTAATTTTTTGCTCATATTTGTCAGCTTTTGATTGTGGGATCTTCAATATACTCAGAAACTTCAGAATCTAAATGAAAGATAATGGGGAAATAATTTGAAACCTTTTATTTTTTATTTTTAAAAATTTTTTAGTGAGGCAATTGGGGTTAAGTGACTTGCCCAGGGTCACACAGCTAGTAAGTGTTAAGTGTCTGAGGCCGGATTTGAACTCAGGTACTCCTGACTCCAGGGCCAGTGCTCTATCCACTGCACCACCTAGCTGCCCTGAAACCTTTTTTATTGAAGTGTTTTAAGACTAAAATGACATTTTAAGAATTGTATATTCTACATTGAAAAAATCCACAATTTTTATTTCTCTTTCCTTAAATCAAAAGTTTAACTCTAAATTTTTTTCTTGCCACATTAAAATGATAAAAATTGACATGTTTTTATTTTGGATTTTGGAATTAGCATTAGAAGTACATAGTATTCCCTCTCTCAATATGTTAACAGTTGGAAATGTGTAAGAAATTTTACTTGTAAAATTGGAAATGTGTAAGAAATTTTACTTGTAAAATTTAAAAACTAAAAGTTACTTTCAAAATGTTGAAAGAATTCTAGGTTTTTTGAAGATGGATAATATTCTCTTTCTCTGGCCATTCCATCACTACATCTCCTTCTCACAGGTCATGCTCATCAGAGGAGACCAATTATACAGCTTCTCAATACCTAGTGTTTGGATATCCATTTTTTAAATTAGTAGTTGCCAGTTTTTAAGTAATAGTATCATACACCAAAATTTTAGTATAATAAGTTAAGGAGAGTAGGATAGAATCTCCATAGTATTATATTTAAAATGTTTCAGTTAGTAATAAATAGCTTTCTTTTTTCTCGGTATAGTTAATGTTTCAATAATATACATTAAAATTTTCATTTATTTTTTCTTTTCTAAATTAAACTTAGCCTGAAGTTGTTTAATTTAATTTACAATATTTATCTTTCTAACAGTTACTGGCAATTCCAGTAGGAAACACCATCAAACTGTACAAAAGAGAAACTTGGAGAAATGAATTTGATCTTTCAGATGATTTCATCACTCTGGTAGGTTTTATTGATTACTTTTTCGAGATAGAGAGAAGAATGTTCAATGTACACTCTGCATAACTTGATAGGATAAACTTGCTGTTGATGCTTTAGTTTTATTTTTCTTGCCAAATCTTCAGGTTGCAGTTATGATTAATCATAGATCATATGTGTTATAATATATTAAAAAATATACCATACTAAAATGCAGTTTTCTTTTTAAAATTACCACTTTTTTTGACATTAGTAATTTTCCAGTATACTCTCCCACCATTTCAGTGAACCCTAGTAACAAAACAAAGCATAAGGTTTAAAAAGAACAACAAATAAAATAATTAACTGATTTTTTAAAAAGAGAAAAACCAAATTGTTCATATCAAAATAAAAAAAAAGATATAACAATTGAAGACAAAATAAAGGAAATTATCAGAAAGATTTTGCCCAATCATATGCTAATAAAATTGATAGCAGATGAAATTGATGAATATTTACAATAATATAAAATACACAGATTTTCAAAAAAAGTAGACTATTTAAATTACCCAGTATCAGAAAAAGAAATTGAAAAAAACCCGAAAAATAAAATCCTAAAGAAATGAACTACAAGAACACATGGATTTCTAAGTGAATATCATTGAACATTTAAAGAACAATTAATTCCAATTTTACATAAATCATTTGTAATAAGAAAAGATGACAACTTTCACTTTCTATGATACTAATATGGTTTTTGTTTTGTTTTGTTTTGTTTTTGGCGGGGCAGTGAGGGTTAAGTGACTTTGCCTAGGGTCACACAGCTAGTGTCAAGTGTCTGAGGCCAGATTTGAACTCAGGTCCTCCTGAATCCAGGGCCAGTGCTCTATCCACTGCGCCACCTATCTGCCCTGCTGAAATGACTTTTGATAAAATCTAGTACCCATTTTGGTTAATTCTAGAAAACATAGAGATTAGTGGACCTTTCCTTAATACGGTAAACTATTTGAGTCCTAAAGCAAACATTCTAGATAACATAGGAAAGCTAGAAGCCTTTCCATTGAGATTGGGTCAATCAGAGAAACCTGTTATATCACCATTACTGTTTAACATAGTGGTAGAAGTGCTAGGTGTAATAATAAGACAAGAAAGAGAAATTAAGGTCATAATCATTAGCAAAGAAGAAACAATTTTTGCAAATGATATAGTTAGAAAACCCTTAAGAATCCATCAAAAATTAATTCAGATTATTAGTAAATTCGGCAGAGTTGCAGGATCTAAAATAAATCCACATAAATAACCAGCAATCTTCTGTAGCAGGAACAAAACCCAGTAGGAATAACTAGAAGAGATATTCCATTCAAAGTAACTACAGAATGTACAAAATATATGGGAGTTTATCCACCAAAGCATACCCAAGCACTATATGAATCCAATTATAAGATACTCTTGAACAAATAAAGACAGAACTAAAGAATTGGAGAAACATTAATTGCTTATGGGTAGATTGATCCCACATAATAAAAATGACAAGTTACTTATTCAGTGACACCAATTAAACTATCATAGAAATATTTTACTTCTAGAAAGAATAATAATGAAACTCACATGGAAGAACAAAAGTCCAAAACTCTCAAGGATCATAATGAAAAAAGTGGGAAGGAAGGGGGTCTATGGGTATCAAATTTTAAGCTGTCGTATAAAGCAGTAATCATCAAAACAATTTGGTTCTGGTTTAAAAAAAAGGTGAATCTATTGAACAGATTAGTACACAGCATACAAAAGAAAATAAACATAGTTCATAGTAGCATAGTGTTTCATGAACCCAAAGACCCCCAGTCTTTGTGGGGGAAAGACTCACTATTTGACAAGAAATTACTGGAAAAACTAACGGCAGTGTCATAAAAATTAGGTTTAGACCAACACTCACACCATATACCAAGTTAAATTCCAAATGGATATATGACCTGGGTATCAAAAGTAACATCACAAATTAGAGGAGCAAAGAAGAAATTCCCTTCTAGATGTATGAGTAGGGGAAGAGTTCATGACTAAACAAGCAATAGAGAGAAACAAGTTTCTCTGATAAAATTCTAATATCCAAATTATATAAGAAATTGATATAATCTTTTAAAATTATGAGCCATCTCCCAATAGATAAATGGTGAAAGGATATGAACAGGTACTTCTCAAAGGAGTAAATCCAAGTTAGCAATAATGATAAGAAAAAATGTGCTAGATCACTAATAATTAGAAAAATGCAGATTAAAGCACTTTGAGGTTTCACCTCATACCCATCAGACAAAGATGACAAAAAAGGAAAATGACAAATTTTGGAGGAGCTCTAGGAAAACAGGTACACTAGTGCACTATTGTTAGAGCTATAAATTGGAAGGAAGGAGGAAAAAAGGCATTTATTAAGTTCCTACTAAGTGCAAGGCACGGTGCTAAGCACTTTACAAGTATTTCATTTGATCTTCACAACAAACCTAGGAGGCAGGTGTTATTATCTCTGGGGCAGCTAGGTGGTACAGTGGATAGATCGCCAACTCTGGAGTCAGGAGGACTTGAGTACAAATCAAGCCTCAGACACCAGCTGTGTCACCCCGAGCAAGTCACTTAACCTTGTTTGCCTCAGTTTCCTCATCTATAAAATGAGCTGTAGAAGAAAATGGCAAACCACTCCAGTATCTTTGCCAAGAAAACCCCAAACGAGAGTTGGACATGACTGAAATGACTCAATAGCAATTATTATTTCTATTTTACATTTGAGAAAACTGAAGCAAATAGAGATTTGATCCTGACTTACCCAGGGTCGCAGAGCTAGGAAATGGCTGAGTTCAGCCTGCTGCCAGATTTGAACATTAGGTATTCCTGGTTCCAGGAATTGCTTCAGCCATTCTGGAAAGCAGCTTGGAACTATGTGCCAAAAGTTAGGAAACCCCAAAAGTTGTGAACCCTTTGACCCAACTATACCATTTACTAGAATTCTCCAAAGAAAGATGAAAGGTAAAGGTAAAAGACTTACATGTACAAGATATTTATAGTAGTTCTTTTTGGAGTTGCCCCAAATTGCAAACTAAGGGGGTGTCACTCTCTGGGGGAATGGCAAAAAAGATTGTGATATATGAATGTAATGGAATATTATTGGAATATTTCTGGATTCCTGACATCTCTCAATCCACATATCCGGTCTGTTTCCAAAGTCTGTTGATTTCATCTTTGCCACATCTCTCAAATAAATTCCCTGCTCCCCTCTGACATAGTCACCACTCTAGTGCAAGCTCTCATCACCTTACAACTAGACTTTTATAATATCTTATTGATGGATCTCCCTGCCTCAAGTCTCTTCCCACTCCAGTCCATCGGAATCCATTCAGCCTCTAAAGTGTAGATCTCATCATGTCATCTCCTACTCCCTCTACTTCCCATACACATGATCAATAAACTTCAGTGGCTTCCTGTTGCTTCCAGGATCAAATAAAAAATGCTCTGTTTGGTTTCAAAGCCCTTCATAACCTAGTCCCCTCTTATCTTTCCCATCTTCTTAGACTTTACTCCACAACATGTATTCTTTTTTTTTTTTTTTTTTTTTTTGCAGGGCAATGGGGGTTAAGTGACTTGCCCAGGGTCACACAGCTAGTAAGTGTCAAGTGTCTGAGGCCGGATTTGAACTCAGGAACTCCTGAATCCAGGGCTGGTGCTTTATCCACTGCGCCACCTAGCTGCCCCCACAACATGTATTCTTATAGCCAGTGATACTGGCCTCCTGGTTATTCTACAAACCAGACACTACATCTCTCTGCACTGGGCATTCTTTCTGGCTGTCCCCCATTCCTGGAGTACTCTTCCCATTCCACTCAGACTACTGACCTCCCATGGCTTCCTTTAAGTCCCAATTAAAATCCCGTCTTCTTTAGGAAGTCTTTCCCAAACCTTTTTTAATTCTAGTGCCTTCCTTCTTTTAGTCATTTCCTATTTATATTGTATTTAGCTTGCTTATAATATATATTTATTTGCATATTGTCTCCTGTATTAGATTGTAAGCTCCTTAAAGGGAAGGACTATTCTTTTGCTTCTTTTTGTATGTATGTAATGCTTAGCACAGTACCATGCACAGAGTAGGCACTTGATAAATATTTTTTGATTGATTATAGGAAATAATAAAATGGACAATTTGAGAGGAAACTAGAAAGAATTGAGTGAACAGAGGCGGAGTGAAGTGAGCCAACTAGGAGAACAATTTATACATTGATAACAACATTATAGAGAAAAAGATCTTTGAAAGACATTAGAATTCATATTAATGCTTACCTTCTTTACTTCCAGCAGGTGGCAAAAGAGGGATTGGCTTGCTCTATTAGTAGCTCTCTTTCCCATTCCTCTTTGCCAAATACTACTTCTCAGGGAGAGACTTTAAGTATGGGAGAGTCAGAGAATGGATTGTATTTCATTACTAAGGAGCTAGGACAGTTGCAAGAAAAATTTCAGAGTATTTTTCAGTTGTAGAATTCAATGTCTTGGATAGCTTACATTTGATTTGCTTTTGTAAAATCAGTTCAGTCATTTGGAGGCTTCTGTGAGGATTATTCTTTGTCCTTTTTCATGTGGATAAATTGAGAAGTTATAAATGCTTTGCTCCATAAAGATGAATTCTCAGTCCAGCTAATTCCTCATTGGTCAGCAAAGTAGGAAATAAAATTTTTAAAAGAGATAGACTTGATGGATTGAATTTTTGCTCCTATAATGGGTAGGCCTGAGTCAGCCTGGTCTTTTAGTTTAGCTTAGATATTGAAAATGATGTACCAAAAAAAAAAAGGGGGGGGGGGCAGCTAGGTGGTGCAGTGGATAGAGCACCAGCCCTGGAGTCAGGAGTACCTGGGTTCAAATCTGGCCTCAGACACTTAACACTTACTAGCTGTGTGACCCTGGGCAAGTCACTTAACCCCAATTGCCTCACTAAAAAAAAAAAAAAAAGAAAATGATGTACTTTGACAGTTAGTAATAGAATAATAATAAATAATAATAATAACAACAATAATAAAACCATTAGTTATAACATTGCAAGAATACTGCAGCACTTAGCTTGAGTAGTCACTCAAAGTCTCTGATCACCATTGGTCCGGGTGGTAACTTGTAGTGTCCTTGGGACATTCACCAAGCCTGAAGGATCCCAACCCCATATGGGTGGGGCTTTTTACTTCTTTAGGTGACTTGGAAACCTTGTCATTATGGTCAGAGATCAGTAGGAAGCTACATCAACTAAGAAACAGTTTGAGCCATAGCAGCCTGTCTTTCAGGTCTAGAGGACAACTTTGTCAGTCAATACTTATTAAGTGGCAAACACTATGCTAAGTGCTAGGGATACAAAAAGAGACAAAAGACAGCCTCCAACCTGAAGGAGTTCCCAATCTAATGGGACAGACAACAAGCAATGGCATACTTACAAACAAAGTATATACAGAATAATTATGACAAAAATTGAGAGAGAAGGCACGAGAATTGGCACGAGGTTGGAAAAGGCTTCTTATAGAAGATGGGATTTTAATTGGGACTTAAAAAGGAAACCTGGGAGGTCAGTGGTTAGAGTGGAAGAGGGAGAGCATTCTAGGCATGGGGGACAGCCAGAGAAAATACCCAGAGCTGAGGATGGAGTGTCTTCTTTGTGGAATAGCTAGGAGGCCAGTGTCACTAAATGAAAAAGAATGTGGCAGGGAATAAAAGGTAAGAAGATGGGAAAGATAAGAAGTGGTAGGTTAGTAGGTTATGTAGGGATTTGAATACCAAGCAGAATATTTTGTATTTGGTCCTGAGGGCAATAGGGAACCACTGGAGTTTGAGTAGTAGGCTGACAAGAACAAACTTGCCTTTTTTTTAAAAACAATTTTATTTAAAGTTTTGAGTCCCGAATTCTATATTTCCTCCCCTCCCCCCTCCCTGAGATGGCAAGCAACCAGATATTGGTTATACATGTGCAATTATATAAAACATTACCATATTAGTAATTTTATACAAGAAAACTTGAATAAAAGAAAAAAATGAAAGAAGTTGAAAAATAACATGCTTCAGTCTGTATTCAATTAATATCAGTTCTTTCTTTGGAGGTGGAGAGTTATGAGAAGAAAGTGGTACCACAATAACCTAGAGAGAAGAAACTATTGAGGAAAAGAGGGCAATGAACAGTGTTAAAAGGCTGCAGAGAAGTCAAGGAAAAATGAGATATGAGGAAAGGCCATTGGGTTTGGCAATTAAAAGATCATTGATAGGGGGCAGCTAAGTGGCACAGTGGATAGAGCACTGGGCCTGGAGTCAGGAGGACCTGAGTTCAAATCTGACCTCAGACAGTTGACACTTACTAGTTGGGTGACCCTGGGCAAGTCACTTAACCCCAATTGCCCTGAAAAAAAAAAGAATAAAGATCATTGGTAACTTTGGACAGAGCACTTTCAGTGGAATGATGAGGTCATGTAGGGGTTTAAGTAGAGAATGATGAAAGAAAGTGTAGGTGCCTTTATTGTAGGTGTCCTTTTCAAGGAGTTTAGCCATAAAAGGCAGAAGATGTATAGGACAATAGTGTGACAATTGATTGTTGTTTTTTTGTTTTTGTTTTTGTTTGCGGGGCAGTGGGGGTTAAGTGACTTGCCCAAGGTCACACAGCTAGTAAGTGTCAAGTGTCTGAAGCTGGTTTTGAACTCAGGAACTCCTGAATCCAGGGCCGGTGCTTTATCCACTGCGCCACCCAATAGTGTGACAATTGAAATATGAGAGACATAGTTTCTGGGTAATTTAATCATTTTATTAATAAAGCCATCAGGGTATTAATAAAAGGATGATTGTTTGGCTCTTTTTCAGACCAAAGACCCCTAATAGCCATGGGGTCACAGCTTATATACTGTTCAAAAAGGAGGTGTTCCTGAGGGATGCCTAATCACCTCTGATTGGTTAATCAAATGGGAGGTGGGCTATCTAGGGATATGTGACATAGGTCACTCAAATCTTGGTCCTAGAGACATAATTTCCGTATCACCTGTTTTCATAATACGGAGAATCAACATTTTCCCAAGACCTGTCTGAGCCAACACAATGAGCAGGAATACAACTATTAGCCCAAACTTAGAATTTCTTTTACTGTCTGATTAGATCTCTGGATAAATCTCTGAAATTTTCCACAGTGGTTGGTTTCTGAATGAGGAAGTAGAAAAGGGGGAAACCTTGGTCCTAATACAATAATTAGTTATTAAATATAAGAGAAATAGTCATTTCTCACAATAGTGAGGATGGAAGGATCAAGTGAAGGTTTTTTTAGGATGGGGGAAACATAGGCATATTTGTATGTAGTAGGAAAGGAGCCAGCTTTATCACCTCTCAGGGAAAGAACCTGCCTAACAACCAATGTGGGATGGGGGGTGGAGGGGAAGGAGGAATGCTAATTTAAATAGTAATCTTATTACATCCTACCTCTTTGGGTATATAAATGACTTTAAGGCTTTTTCTGGATAGTCCTACTCCTGCATATGAGGAACCTGGCATAGGCAATGTTAGAGAAAAAAACCACCCAAACTAAAATAAACATGCAACAAAAAATTTTAACCCCTCCCCCATAACTCCCACTCCCAGGCCCTGAGGAAGTGGCCAGAAATATGGAAGAGAAGGAAGACCAGAAATCCTATCCTTTGCCTCCTTCCTTCAATCTGCACCATCTTTGGTGGGTGATGTCAAATCTTTGCAGTTCACTGGGTCAGGGGAATGGGTGTTTTTAGATTAAGTAATTGACAGTGAACAGGAACAGCATTAGGAATATCAGAACCACAGCACAGATGACATCTCTTATGGCTAAGAGGTCATAAGCCTCTTACACCCAACTTGATTCAGGGTCTAAGTTCCTCCTGTGTCACTGCCCTGACTTACTCACCAAGGCTTCCCCCTCCCTGAGAGCCCTTTGATTTTCTTTATCATTGCTCTTTCTGATGGATTTTTAGGGACTTACTAGGGTGTTTTTGTGGGAGCTGGGTTTAGTATGTTTTTTTTTTAAATTATTATTATTATTTTTTTTTTGTGAGGCAATT
Organism: Dromiciops gliroides; assembly: GCF_019393635.1. Classification (NCBI taxonomy): domain Eukaryota; kingdom Metazoa; phylum Chordata; class Mammalia; order Microbiotheria; family Microbiotheriidae; genus Dromiciops; species Dromiciops gliroides. The sequence continues at coordinate 274,097,828 of NC_057862.1, forward strand.
GGGGTTAAGTGACTTGCCCAGGGTCACACAGCTAGTAAGTGTTAAGTGTCTGAGGCCGGATTTGAACTCAGGTACTCCTGATTCCAGGGCAGGTGCTCTATCTACTGCGCCACCTAGCTGCCCCTGGTTTAGTATGTTTTTACACTGCATCTTTCCACAGTGCCTCCTAAAAGGTACAGAATAGACTGAGGAAGGTAGAAGAAAATCTTTTAAGATAGTAAATGACAGAGAGAGCTGTGATAGGTGGCCTTGAACTAAAGGAGAGGCTTTTGAGTAATGGGGGCAGATTAAAGGTCTGGATATGAGTTTGAGGAATACTACTTTACTTGTCTGGGGAAATGGGAGAAGTTAACTATCCTCTCTGAAGGGATATATTCAGGGGAAAAACAGGTTTCAATTATTACAAATAAATGAAAGAATATACAGAGGGAAAAGATCAAGGATATAAGTGAATTTATGTATAATAGAATCCAGGTTTCAAAGGTCTCTTTTTCTAGCTTTCATTAACTCATCAATGGTGGCAGACCTTCCATAATGATAGAAATATCTTTCCCTTTTTATGTACTATAGTTGAGGTATTGCTTTTCACCTAGGGAAGTGACCAAATCGATCAGTGTATTCTGGCTTTTGACGATAAATATTTTGGCATGGTGGATAGAGTGCTGGGCCTGGAACCAGGAAGACCCGAGTTCAAATGTGATCTCAGATACTTACTAGCTGTGTGATTCTGAGCAAATTACTTAACCCTGCTTGCCTCAGTTTCCTCATCTGTAAAATGAGCTGAAGAAGGAAATGGCAATCCACTTTGCCAAGAGAACCCCAAATGGGGTCATGAAGAGTCAAACATGACTGAAAAACAACTGAGAAACAACAAAGTTGAGTCATAGAATCATATGATATCAGATCTGGATACGGTTACAGACTTTTTTTTTTAACACTTTGTTAATTTTACAACTTTGTTAATTTCAAGCCTATAGCCAAAGTCATATTTTCAAAGAATAATTAAATGTTTATTCTTTGAAAATATGTATTCCTTTGTGTGATGCAATCTAGTTAAAAGTTTTCTGAAACCTAAGATAATGACATTTACGGAATAATAATAGCAGCTAGCATTTATATAGTGCTTTAAGGTTTCAAAGTGTTCTACATGTGTTATCTCATTTGGTGCTATTATCATCTTCATTTTACAGATGAGAATACTGAGGCAGAGAGAGGTAAAATGACTTGTCCATGGTCACATAGCTTGTAGGTGTATAAGGCAGCATTTGAATTTAGGTTTTCTTGACTCCAAGTCCAACATTATCCACCGTGTCACCTATTTGCAAAATCAAAATATGTATATAGTCCCAACTTAACTAAATATAGTACCAACTTATATTTTTTTTATCATGTTTTTCTTGATAGCCCCTCAATGTAGTAACCTGGTCTCCTTGTGAAAAATATTTGGCAGCAGGAAGTATAAATGGTTGTATTGTAGTTTGGAGTATGGAAACCAAAGACTGCGTGGAAAGGTAGAGTTGAATATACTATGTTTGTCTTATTCCTTTTTGGTTTTGAAGAATTCATTTGACTTCCTCTAACTAGAATTTACTAGAATCTTGTTCATTGGAATTTCTTTATCATGTCTTGAATTCAACCTCTTGTTTTTAGGGTGAAACATGAGAAAGGTTATGCAATTTGTGGCCTGGCGTGGCACCCTACTTCTAGGCAAATAGCATATACAGATGCTGAAGGAAACTTGGGACTGCTGGAGAAAGTTTGTGATACAGATGGAACAAAGTCAAGTAGCAAAGTAATACTATAGAAATTTGATTCTTTAGTGGTGATTATGCACACATATTATACATAAACTATGGTTAATGTATGTTATAGAAAAGAACATTTGACAAATTCACAAATTAGGCCTCTGTTTAAACCTCATTTGTGAATTCTAGTCATTTACTTGCCTCCCTACCTATATCATGAGAGTAAATAAATAAATGAAAATGTTTTTCATTTCATTTCATTTCAATAACTGTTTGAATTGTATAATCTTAAATTTTCACAGCATGTTGTGAAAGACATAATCAGTAATTAACTTTTAGGATAGAACCTTACTTCACAAATATCTTAATTCTTATCTGCCATGACATTAATCCATTGTATGCAGTTTGTAACACATTTCTTTAAAAAAACAACCACCATCAATTAAATATTTATTTAGTGCTTTCTATATATAGTGTTCTGTGGGGAGTAAAACCAGAGCCTATGCCCTAGCTCTAAGGGAGTTTGCATTTAGTTTGGGGAAAGTTTTAGTTTTAAAAGTTTTGGGGAATATTTGGGAAGAATTTATGTATGCAAAAGATAATTTACAATACAAGGCAGTAATTTTCAATGGCCAAATAAATGGCATAGACTAGTGCTGTAGAAGGGAACAGATATATTTCAACTGATTATTAATTACTTAAGTTAACTTCTGTTTAATTAAGTTTCCCTAAATAATTCCTGAGATTAATTATTTTTTTTAAAGGTTTCTGGCATAGGAAACAAAGTTTACAATCATCTTTTTGATGATGATGATAGTGAGAATGCTGACAATGGTGATTTTTTAAATGAAAATAAGGAGTTCCAATTAACTCCAAAAGGAAGAACAGATTATGAAGATGATGAAGATGATCTTATGTTGGCTTCAGGTTACCCTAGACACAGAAATCACATCCTCGAAGATGATGACAGTTCAGTTGGTAAGAGGCTAACAATGTATATATGGTAGGTCATGCTGCTGCTGAATTATTTCAATTTTTAATTGAAGTAATTAAGAAATTCCTAAAAGTTTCTTAAAGATTAGTTTTGATATGTCAGATCAGGAAGTATCAGAGATAGTGCCTATCAATTTCAGAATATCATTTGATAGTCTGCTGTGATGTCATTGTAGACAAGATGGAGAAATGTCAGAGAGGTGATGTAACAGTTAGTTGTATTCATAACTGATGAATGGCCAGACAAAAAATATCAAAGTATTGATGCCATTTTTTCCCAGTTTTGAGAAAGGTCTCTAGAGGCAGGAAATAAGATTCTGTCCCCATTTGACATTTATATCTAGACTTGATTTAAGGTCTAGTTTCAAATTTGTGTATGACACAATAATATGACATCATATATTACGTGATAGAATCTACATTCAAAAAATTCCCAGCTAGTTAGAATAATGTACCACATTTCATAAGATGAAATTTAGTAGGAATAAATTTTAGGTACTATACTAAAATTTTGTTAGAAGTCTTTGTTGGTATGGGCTAGGGGCCATTTGGCTTTACAGACTTTATATAAGGTTAGGGGGTTTTGTTTATGGCAGGCTCAATACAAATTAGCAGTGTGACAATAGTTGCCAGGAAAGGCTCCTCTAATCAAAGAACTGTAGTTGCTAGAGTGCCACCTTGGAGTCATGCAGATGTGGGTTTGAGTTCTACCTCTGACATATGCTAGTATAGTAGACACATCACCTAACCTCTCGGTGCCATTGAAATGCTTTAAGATTGTAAATTATAAATAATTGGTTGATCGTCATTGGTGGAGGAAGTTTCCTTCAGGAGATACCCACATAAGTGAAATTAGTGGGCTTAATTAGCTCTCCCCCCCCAAATAGTATCCCAAACAAGGAAGGTAATGGACCCTTTATGTTTTATATTGTTAAGATCACATCTGGAGTACAGTGTTCTCTTCACTTCATTTTCTTTTTACATTATAAATTCATGTAGCTGTACAGAAAAAAAAAAGGAACCTATTGTATATTAAACTCCAAACTTTTTACTATTTTGAAATGTATTTAAACTAATAACAATATCAACTGATAGGTAACTAACTCTAAATCTCTCTTCCCTATTGGTATTACATATTTATATATGGGAGAGTCAGAGTGGTATAATAGAAAGTTGGTATTAGAGTCCGGAAAACCTGGATTTAGGTCTACCTCTGATACACTGGCCCTGTGACTTTGGGCAAGTCTTTTAATCTCTTAGTACCCCCAAGTTGCAGCGATTTCTCATCTGTGCTGAAAAACAGTTTCTTCCCTGGTAGTTTTCTATGTACACTGATGAATCACATCGAAAACAGCAATAAAAAAATTCAAACGCATACCTATAAGTGTATACTTTTTAAAATATAAAATTGTTGTGGTATGTAAACTGTACTTCTTATTTAGCTTTTAAAATTTTTGCATTATTTTGTACAGGCCTTTTCATATTATATTCCTTATGCTTGTCATTCTTACTAGTGACAAGTACTCCAGTTCATTGAAGTACTGTAGCATTTTAGCCATTCCCTAAATGGTAATAATTCAAGTAATTAAAATGTTTAATAAATAATTTTGATTTACCGTCCTTGAAAGGACACTGATAAACTGACAGACATAATTCCAGAGGAGCGTGATAAAGAGTGGTGAGCCTGCAATGTGAGGGTCAGAAAAAGGAATGAGAGACCCTTGGTAATAAGTCTTTTTCCCCTCTGGGGTACTTATTTTTCTCATCTGTAAAGTAAAATGTTTAATTTTAGGACTTAAAAGCATTTTCATCACAAGTATTATCCCCATTTTACAGGTGAGGAAATGTAGGCTTAGTGAGTTTGTGACTTCTCTAAATTCCCACAATAAATGGCATATCTTGGCCTTGAATCCAGGCCTTCTGATTCCAAATCCAGGACTTTTTCCCACTGTCTCTCTAAAATGAGTGTAATGGATAAAATGATCTCCACAGTCCCTTCCATTCTTAACATTCTAGAACTCTGTTTGACTTGATAAAGAGGTTTTAACATGGCGACAGATGTTGAAACAAGGGACTAGATTTATTTTTTGTAGCTCCCAAGGGCAGAACTAGATCCAGCAGTTGGAAGCTTAAGAAAACAGATTTTCTTTCAATGTAAGGAAGAACTTTTCAACATTGAGAACTGTTTAAGAATGCAATGAACATTTATGAAGTAGTAAATTTCTAATCCTTGGTTGTATTTATAAAAAATGATTGGAAGAAAAAAAATGATTGTAAGACAACTACCTGTCAAGAATTTTATAGAGGAGGATCCTGGGTAGTAGATTGGACTAGATTATCACCAGTTCTGTGATTCTCTTATTTTACAGCCTAAAAAAATACACATTTGAATATTCAAGGTGAAATTCCACAAGTAAGGTTACTTCAAATAAAGGCTGTAATTTAAAAGTAGATCTTAAAAACTTCCTTGTTTTATGTAGTTTGGTTTCCAGATTTGTAGCAATACATGAAAAATTATTTTATATGATTTTAGGCTAGTAGATTGCCTAATACTATACAGAACTAGGTTTAATTTAGTATGAGATTCCATATTAGCAGCTATTTTTCATTGACCCTAGAGTCAGAGGTTACATAGGTCTGTTTTTGCCTAAGCAACTGTCTTTTTTACTTTTGCATTAGCAACCACCAGGTGCTCCATTGTTGTCGTGAGGAAGTCATGAGGTTTAGGTCTGCCCTTTGTTTAGGATGTTTCTTTTTCTATTTTGACTAGTGTATAAATGTCCAGTGTACTAAGACCAATATTGCCAAGAGACTATCTCCTCACTGGCTGATTGGCAGGTCAGATTGCTCACAGTTTGTGATTGGTCTTTATTTCCACAATAGTTTCTTAGCTTGTGTCCTTTATAAAAATTTCTATTCTAGAAGTTGCATTGATGGAAAAAGGTTCTCATCATGAAAAAGAGGAGAAGGATGAGCAGTCAGGTAGCACGCATGCTATGCCACTTACAACTTCCCTAAGGCCATTTTATGATGGACCAATGCCATCTCCCCAGCAAAAGCCTTTCCAGTCTGGTTCTACACCCCCACATCTCACGCATCGATTCATGGTAAGGCTCATCAGGACAAGTCTTTAAATTATGGTTAGCAGTTATCCTCACTGTTATGAGACAATAGAAAACCTTGATTACCTGAAATGTGTTATTGTAGTTAAGTTAATTTTCTGGTTAATTAAAGGTTTAAAGTCTTGTTAGAAATTATTCTAACATGTATGACTCTACTTTTCTATCTTATAGAATGTAGTATACTGAACATAAATTGCATTTTTTTCAATGATTTTATCTCTTGCAGTGGATCAGAGTCTTCATTTAGAATATTATTCATTGTACATGAGTATAGCTATAAAAGGAAAAAGAAAATTGAATTTGTATTGACTTTTTTTGTAAAGGCTTTTTTAAAGATTGATCTTTTGAATAAATTTCTGCTATATTTGCCTATTTCCCCTCAAAGTTGAGTTCAGAAAGAAATTAATTGAGCATTTCAGATAGTTTGATGTTGTTTAATCAAGGTTTTAGTGTGTGCTTGTGGTTCTTTTAGATGGAATGAATCTGAGATGAATTATATTTAAGAATCAGGGACAGCGTTTTATTTTGAAAAGTTTTTGAAATTTGTTGTAATTGTCATTACTCATGAGGCCTTAATCTCCTGGTCATTATGTACTATGTAATATGTGGATTTTGACTTTTGATGAAGGTACAGTTGTAGAAAAGGCACATCCACATACCTTTATGCCTGCTGTTTCCCATGTCTGGAGTACACTCCTTCCTTATCTCTGCATTGTAGTATCCCTGGCTTCCTTTAGAACTCAGCTTAGATACCATTAGCTTGCCCACCGCCACCCTCCTTGTATTTATGGTGTATATTTTGTATACACGAATATATGCACATTACCTCCTCTGACAGAATGCAAGCTCCATGAAGGTAGGATTGTCTTTATCCAATATCTACCTAAAAGATTGTCTCCATCCTCAGTGTGTGGTGCATAGAAGTTGCTTAATAAATGTGTATTGTTTGATGACTAAATGTCATGCAATGAGTCACTAATGTCTGTCCCTTTTTAAAATATTCTACCAGATACCTTATATTTTCTTCTATTTTTTTGGCTTTTGATTTTATTTTAATATTTCTCGTTGTCTCGTGGAGTCATAAGCTTTTATTTGATCCATTTTAATTTTCAAGGAGTTTGTGTCTTGGGCAAGGTTTTGTACTTCTTGTGACAAGCTGTTAATTCCCTTTCTAATTAAATCTTTCTTCCTTAACTCTCATTTCTTTTCCAGTTTTTTCTTCAAGTATTCTCATTTTATTTATAAAAAACATTTATAACTCTTTTTTTTTTTTGCAGGGCAATGAGGGTTAAGTGACTTGCCCAGGGTCACACAGCTAGTTAAGTGTCAAGTGTCAGAGGCTGGATTTGAATTCAGTTCCTCCTGAATCCAAGGCCAGTGCTTTATCCACTGCGCCACCTAGCTGCCCCAACTCTTTTTTTTTTTTAATTAAAAAAATTTTTTTTTTTAGTGAGGCAATTGGGGTTAAGTGACTTGCCCAGGGTCACACAGCTAGTAAGTATTAAGTGTCTGAGGCCGGATTTGAACTCAGGTACTCCTGACTCCAGGGCCGGTGCTCTATCCACTGCACCACCTAGCTGCCCCTATTTATAACTCTTAAAAAAAATTAAAAACAAAAAACTCTTGCTTCATCTCTTCTAGGATTTTTAGTTGAGTTTGTGTTCAAGTTGTGTTTTTCTTTGAGGCATTGCTTATAGATGTTTTGGAGTCAATCTTTTCTTTTGCATTTGTGTCTTGAGCATCATTTCTTCTGTAATAATTTGTCATAGTGGAATTCTTTTTTTGTTTCCCAATATTCCAGCTTTCTTCCTGACTTCAGAATTTTTGTTAGGACTGGGTTCTGCCACACTTCTGGAGGGAAGGTCTGTTGCTGGTCTGGTTGCTGCTTTCTTGGGGTATTGAATGTTGTGTTATTTCAGGATCTCAGGAACAGGTTGGAGACTTGCAACCTTTTGGTATTCTAAAATGTTCTGTTTCAGGACAAAGCCTGATAGCTGATACATGTATGGGAGATACCTTATTATAAATGTATACAATGGAATCATCTTTACCATCTTTCAGTTAATTGTGAAATAATTATAACAATCAGAATAGCTAGCTGATTTTAGGTCCTTATGTTTCATCAAGACTGACAATTTAATCCTAGTGATTTTTTGTTATAGGTTTGGAATTCTATTGGAATTATTCGATGCTATAATGATGATCAGGACAGTGCTATAGATGTGGAATTTCACGATACATCCATACACCATGCAACACATTTGTCAAACACTTTGAATTATACAATTGCAGATCTTTCCAATGAAGCTATTTTATTGGCATGTGAGAGTACCACAGAACTTGCAAGGTAAAGTTAATAGTTAGATGAAGAATTAATACGGTAAGCAAAATATTAGGCCTTATAGTTTAATTTTGCTTTTTTAAACTCTTGTATTACATTTTCTTCCAGTAATCGATTGAAATTGTCTGTGAGCTAATTTATTTTTTAACTTACATTAGTAAATACAATTAAAAAATTATATCTTGAATACAATTATATGTTTTATTATAAAATACATATGTATTTTATATGTGATATAATATATGTTGGATATACATATAAACTATATATCATATAATATATAAAATTATAGCCTAAATAGAATTACATGTCATATTATAAAATAAAATATATGCATTTTATATATTACATAATATATGCTATGTAAACATATATGTTATATATTATATAATCAATAAATTATATCTTAAATATAATTTTTATATTATTTTAAAATTCCTAAATAAAATTGTTTTTAGAAAATATGTAGTTTTTTGCTTCTGTATAGTTATAGTGACTACATCACTTCAGGATTTTAAAGTTACAAAAAGCATTATTAATGAAGGCTCTTCAGTTATTTACACAGATTCATATCATTTATTAGCCACTGAATTTTGGTTTTTTGTATGATAATAAATAAGCAGTTTTCTATTTAGGGATTTTATGTAGCAGCCACATGCTTAAATATAAAATACAAAGATTTTAAATGTTTCTTTATTCTTTTTTTCTTTCAATGTTAAGCAAGCTCCATTGCCTGCATTTTAGTTCATGGGATTCAAGTAAAGAATGGACAGTAGACATGCCACCAAATGAAGATATTAAAGCTATTTGTCTTGGTCAAGGATGGGCTGCTTCTGCCACCAGTGCCCTGCTCCTTCGTATATTTTCTATAGGAGGTGTTCAGAAAGAGGTCTTCAGTCTTCCTGGCCCTGTTGTGTCAATGGCTGGACATGGAGAGCAACTTTTGATTGCTTTCCACAGAGGTAGCTCTTTTTTATCATTTTTTTTTGTAGTTTTGCCATGATGTGGTGTGGTGTTGAATACAGAAGAGCCGAGACATTTTCTTTTTGCTTTTAATTCCACAGTGTACTTTTATCTTTACTTATTTTAGCTGTTATTCAACTGCAGTCTTTGAAAAAATTATCACTCTGTTTTGTTTTGACCCATCAGCTACTCCTAAAAAAACAACCCAAAAAAAGTACATTACTCCCAAAACAGCTTATTAAATGTTAACAGAAAGGAAGGCTGTGTCATTGAAGTTTGGCAGTTGTTAAGGCTAAAATTCTAGCTAAACTGTCTAAAATATCTAATGAGTGGTCGCCAATAAATTATAAGCTTTAGCAAGAGTTAGACTTTTAAGCATTTATTAAGGAGAATAAGAATTTGGTAAAGAGAGAGAAAAAGGCCTAGATTCCTATCTATTAAAGGGAGAGCACATTTCTAGCTCCCTTCTCCGCCAGAGTCCAGAGGAAAAGAGAGTGAGACCGAGCGCCAGTCTCTTCCTTCCTCCTCCCACTAGTCCGCGTCACTTCCTGAAGCCTGGTCTTGCCCTCAAAGACCTTTGCTTCATGGGCAGAACTCTTCTACAGTAAGTATCCAGCAGGTGGCGTCATTCCAATCGTTACAGTCCCCCCTGTTGTTCCTCAAGAAACAAAATGTTTCCTTGACGGAACAGTAAAAACAATATAATAACTATTGCTAACTAATAATATGTGAACAACAATATAGAAAAGGAAGAGAGGAAAGTTTTGTCCAGAGGGGCGATTTTTTTTTTTTTGTCCTCATGAACCGACGCTTTGACATTAGTCTTGCAAAGGGAGGGCCTCTGCAGAGAATACACGTTACAGATGGTGTATATTATAACAGAAAGAGAAAAGAGAAAAAAAAACAACAACAAAACAAAACTGTTCATTTAAAGTCTCTGAAAGTCTTTTCTCAGATGTCCTCTAGGTGTAGTCGTAGAATGGAAGTCTTTTCAGGGGTTGATGTGTGGATGCTGGTAATCAGCCAGGAAATTTCCTACAAAATTGAGCTTAACACAACTTTAAAATAGCTTTGTCAATAATAAAATCAAACAATGAAAGTTCTCAAAAACATGTCTAAGGGAATACAGAATCTTAGTTGTTACACATGAAACATATAATAAAACAAAAATTGAAACATTCTTTAAAATTATAATATTACTATAGTCCCCCCCCTTATGGAGGGTAATTGAGAAGACAATTGCTGCAATATTAATTATTAAAAATAATTTTTATCTGTTTCATCACTTTTTGCATCATCTGCCTAATTATCCTCATGCCATTATGAGAAATTTTAAAATCTAATATAATTAGTAACAGATGTCAAGGCCAAATTCAACACTGTTATTTATCATGACACCTGAGATAATTATGGGGGTTACCATAAAAGAACAGAGAAATGATGGGATATGAGTATTCCCACACTTGAGCAATATATACTGCCCATGCAGTATGCCAGGTCTAAAATAGGTGGATGGAATATATGTCCATGCCACCGAACATATTGGAGGAAACTGAGTCAGACTTAATCAGATACATGGGATTGAGATGTCCATGGCATCAGGCATATAGGAGGGAGCATAGAAGCCAGGTGTAGAAGTGAGATGGGTGGGATGAATACTTCCAGCCATCTGTACAATATTGTGGGGAAAAAGAGAATAAAATATTAAACCAAGAGAATCCAACCTCAACATTTGTCAAAAGCCGTTCCCTCGGCCATACCTTGACTTCATGCATGTCTCCCCTCATGTGACAGTTCAGTGTCTGCTCTTGCATGTATTCCTCTTGTGATTGGATGGCATCTTGGCCAACTGGCATCTGATAACTCAGAATAAAGGCAATTAATGTCTTAAATGATAAGTTCCCATAATCCAAGTCTCATATGGATTTAAAATTGAGGATAATAAATGATTGCAAAAAAATGTGAATACATCTTGACTCAAAATATAATATATAATTATGCAACAATTTCAAATAATACCCTTTTTTTACTTAGTATACAATTACTTTTGTGAAAAATCAGAACATACTTAAATACAAGTTAAAGCACAACAGAATCTCAAAGAAAACTTTTTTTTTTTAAAAAGAAAACTTTTACAAATGTTCCCCTCTTTTTTTTTTTTTTTTTGGAATATGCTTATCAAAAATAATACTTCTAGAATCAATTTACACTTGCCATGGCAAACAATTTGCCAGGGAAATGCTTTAAAGAGTTTGATCAAATAATCAGTTGAGAAAAAATAACAAAAACAAACAACTCAGAATATGGGAGCACAATACTCCTAGAATTAACATTGTATAATAAAATCAAAACCATCTTGCAATGTTTCAAAATTAGATAGACAAATGAATAGAAGAAAATACACATGGAACAATAAAAGACAGTGAAATTCAAACTAAGGAAATCTAAATGAATATGAACTTAATATTAATAAGAGTATTATAAAATATAAACTTGATCATATGACTATAAAAAGCTTTACAAATATTCTCCTTGTTTTAGAAACTAAGTATAAGTCACAATCTCAAAAGCATGAAAATCTCTATGAAAATAAACCCATACCATTAATTTCAAAATGTATATATAATAGCATAGAAATCCTATGTAACCTCTGAACTGATACTATTACTCTGAGTGAATTCAGAACACTTTTGATTCTGATATCTAAAATCCCCAACACTCATATCAATACCTTGCCCCTTACTTTTACATTTCTGTACAATATATACCCTTCCATGGCAAAAGAAGCAGAGTCTTGAACTATGTTGATGATTGTCATTCTTATACAGCTTAAATTTTTCTTCTTTAACCCCTCTATATTGTCTGTCAGTCTTTTCACCATACAAATGCTTTATAAGATTACTAATGAAAGACAAAAGCAGGTTAGCAAAATTATCAACAAAACGAGCATATCTGGAATTTAAAGGGTTTTCTAAGGTTGTCTCAGAAGCACAGCCAGGCTGGGGAAGGGCTGAGCCTGAAGCTGCAAATGTAGTTAGAGAAAGTTGAGCATGCGCATCAGATCTCTG